>NC_080203.1:126517490-126831111 GCF_030028045.1 Hippopotamus amphibius kiboko
AGAGCACTTTATACTTTCGTATATAAAACTTGACATGGTCTCTCTCAACAGAGCTTTTTTAAAAGAAGTTTTATGAAAACAGGCTATATCGGGAAAATGTAAACTCATGTGTGACAATGGAGAAAACCAATTATACCCAGAGGCAGTAGAAATATCAGGAGAAGGTGGGGAGGGGTAAGAATGGGAAGAACTCAATTCTGATTCTCAGAGGTAAAGAAGCATCACAAGACTTCCCTGGTGGCGCAGTGGTTAAGAATCCGCCTGCCAATGCAGGGGACACGGGTTCGATCCCTGCTCCGGGAAGATCCCACATGCTGTGGAGCAACTAAGTTCGTGCGCCACAACTACCGAGCCTGAACTCTGGAGCCTGTGAGCCACAACTACTGAGCCCATGTGCCACAACTACTGAAGCCCGTGAGCCTAGAGCCCATGCTCCTCAACGAAGAGTAGCCCCTGCTCGCCACAACTAGAGAAAGCCCGCACGCAGCAATGAAGACCCAACGCAGCCAATAAAAATAAATTTAAAAAAAAAAAAGGTAACAACAAAAAAAAAGCAGCATCACAGGGTCCTATGCAAACGAACATGGCACTCCTTCATACTTCTGGATTTTCTTCTTCTTCTTGCAGGATCATAGGAAAAAGCAGAACTAGGGAAATATGGGAACTTGGATCAACAAAAAGGGACTTTCCTCTGATAAGTTTTAAGCAGGAAGTGGTCAGCATTCTCATGGTAGAAAGATAATGGAAAATGAAAAATTATATTTAAAAAAAACCTACAGAAATGAGCTCTGGGTATTTGAGACATTTCTGGAAAGTTTCATGGACTTAAATTCAAAGAAAACAAGAGGAGCCCAAACAGTGATTGAGAATATGTAATGCATGGAAGAGCTAACAAATGAACTATTACCCTTTAAAATAAAAAAATTTTAATATATGAATATAATACATGAAATGTTGAGCATAAACTTTATACACAGCAGAAACGGTTAGCAGAAGAAAATTCCCAGATATTGTATGCTAAAAGATTAAAAATAGTCACTGTATGAGGAATGTCTTTTTTATATATATATATATATATATATATAGCGAGTATTCCATCATCTTTGACTTGCTTAATGTTGCCTGCGGGAAGCAGGCATGAAACCCCCAAGCATCATACCCACCCAGAGACAGTTTTCATGAACTCACTGTTAAGTAGGATGAAAAAGACCGCAAATCCTCAAACTATTAAATTAAAGCAGGCTTTAAAGATGCCATTTATGGGCTGGGGTGGGGATGAGGGAGTGGTGGAGAACAGTTAGTAGTTAGATTATTCAGAAATAGCAGAGAGGGAGAGCGTGCTCAGTGAGTGAGACTGGAATCAAGAGAGCGACAGAGGGTGCTAGAGAGATTAAGAAGGCGTCATTGCTATGCAGACCACAGTTTAACCTAGGGGCCATGTTGCATGAAAAGAGGAAATGTGTCATAGGGAAAAGAAGGGTGCTCACCCGGCTAACTCGGATTTTTCATCAACGCCTGCACGTGCAAAGGGAAATGCATGGCCAGCCCCATCTTGAGATACCAAGCCAAAGCAATGGAAATAAGTGGTTGAAACAAAGATTTGATAGTCTATGGTCTTCAATATTTTTCATTTTGCCCTCTCATCAATAAACAACACTGAACATACAGCCCTACATATTTCTGTATTAATACACTGGGCATATGATAAAACAGCCACAGACACACTTTCTGAAAGATAATTATTCTTATGTTTTCTTCCCACACCTCACTTTGGAGACCTAGCCAAGGGTCTCAGTTGCAACCCAGCAACACCCATGAAGTTCCACTAGGTGGCACTCTGCACCGTATATATAGAACCACAGTCGGCGTCTAATTCAGACACTAGGAAAATTACAGTCAAGAAAAACCATGGACACAAGCAGCAGCTCTATTGGTCAGGACCTATGGGACTTCGAATCAGCTGGTCACCTGCCTCTGTCTCTGCCCAAATCTGCTCAGTGTGCTTTGCCCAAACTGTCTTCACATTTTAGCCCTGAACAGAACAGCCAATCCTGTATGGTTAGATTATATCCCTCCTGAAAACAAGTGCCTAGTGGGAAGCAATTTGAGTTGAAGAGCAGCTCCACTCCTGAGCAGTGGGTTAAGAACACCGAGGGTTATACACAGGAGAAAGGGAAATTGCGTGTACCTGGGGGCTCAGGTTTTCCTTGCTGAAGTGATCCCTGTGTTAACAGTCCCTGGTATCCCAAAGGAAGATGTGGTGCTTCCCAAACGGGGCTCTGCAGATCAGCTGCTTCAAAAGCATTTGGGCTAGTTTCAGAAATGCAGAGTCCTGGGTCCCAGAGATCAGCATCTCTGGTGTGGGGGCCTGCAACCACATGGTTTCTAAGCTTCTTGGGTGATTCTGATCCTCTGTAAAACCGGAGAACCAATTGTACTGGTTGGACAGAGCTAGGTCAGTTTAGGGTAGAGCCATTCACTGCCTCTGTGACCTTGGCAATTGACTTAACACGTCTGATCCCACCTTCATCTCTGAGTTAACCCACCCTCTTTAAGATGGAGCTCCTAATACCAGCCTCACACAGCTGATGTGAAGATTTAACGGAATAAATGAAGCACTGAATTTGCATTTGCTGCTTAATAAATGTGATTCCTTCCCTCCTCTTCCTCCTCCAGACCCCACTCAATAACACTGTCCAGGTACCAGTGACTTCACCTTACGCCCTTCTTCCTAAGATCCGCCTCACTCTCTCCTCGCCCTGTCATTCCCTTGGGGGCCTGCCCTCAAGAGTAGAGCCAAGGGGCTTCCTAGGTGGCGCAGTGGTTAAGAATCCGCCTGCCAATGCAGAGGTCACGGGTTCAATCCCAGCTGCAGGAAGATCCCACATGCCACGGAGCAACTAAGCCCGTGTGCCAAAAAAAAAAAAAAAAAAAAAAAAAGAGTAGAGCCAAATTGGTGATTATTTTAAAATTCATTCCTCCCGTTCAGCTTCCATCGAAAGGCAACTAAATGGTGGGAAATGAGGACCTAGAGATGGGAGATGGGCACTGAAAACAATTTTATTTAATGCATATCACCTGGTTACAAGGTCCTGCTTGGTGGGCCTCCATTTGGACCTGGCCCAGGAGTGTTACCCACTGTTCCAGGGTAACTGCAGGCAGCAGGCTAGTCCTAACTGCCAAAACAGCCCCCCCCCCCCACTTCTTAGCAGTGTGGTCCCCCTGGACAATGGGCCTCAGATACAGGTTCATGGAGATGTTCCTACAAACTTCTATGGCTCAAGATGTCAGCTCATGCAACTCTCTAGTCTGAAAGCTTCTGGAATCTCTAACCTGCTGCATCTCCTCGGCCAGTGAGAAGTGAAGCAGTTGTGTATCATACAAGACAAAGATGGTGTCCTAGTTGGCTGTCTCTGTCTGGCCTTTGCTTCAGGGGTGCCACCAGCCAGAAGGACATTGAGAACCATATTCTGTGTGTGGAAGTGTCTGCCCGCCTGACCACTGGTGGGTTCTAGGGATGTCTAAAAACTGCCACGAGGCCACGGGGGCTTCCTCTTATCCAGAACCTAACAGATTCTTCCTGGAGGGTGCTTGTTGTGAGACAGTGGGACTCAAACCTCCTCAGTCAGTTTGTCTGGGCTCTTCCAAAACAATTAATATAAATCACCAAGAGGGAGAAGGGATATATACATGAAGAAATACAATCACTGAAATGTCATGGCAAACATGTTAGAAATTAACTACCATCCAAGAGTAGGGTAATTTTTTTTTAATAAATTTATTTATTTACTTATTTTATTGGCTTTGTTGGGTCTTTTTTGCTGTGCACGGGCTTTCTTTTAGTTGCGGTGAGTGGGGGCTACTCTTCGTTGTGGTGTGCGGGCTCCTCATTGCCATGGCTTCTCTTGTTGCAGAGCAAGGGCTCTAGGTGTGTGGGCTTCCGTAGTTGCAGCACATGGGCTCAATAGTTGTGGCTCACGGGCTCTAAAGCGCAGGCTCAATAGTTGTGGCGCACGGGCTTAGTTGCTCCACGGCATGTGGGATCTTCCTGGGGCAGGCATCGAACCCGTGTCCCCTGCATTGGCAGGTGGATTCTTAACCACTGCGCCACCTAGGAAGCCCCAAGAGTAAGGTAATCTTAAGGCAGAGCACCAGCTCTTACCCAGTTTCTTAACCCACATGCTTGAAAGTTGAGATTAGTTGAAAGAATATGAATTTGAATGTGCCAGAGAGCCCGGCCAGTGTCACCCAGGGAAGGTTTCCCCATGCCAATTACAGCAACTCACGCTCACTGAAGCAGGTGGGGATTTACTCTGTGTGTGTGGGAAAGAGACCAGTTTTAAACTAAAAGTATACACCAAACCACCACTTCCAAACAGAAGAACCCACCTGCAACAACGGCCCTTTCTCTTCGTTCTGGTGTAGGACATGAGACTTGTGGTGGCTGCCTAAGCCGAAAAGGAAACTGAGAGTGGGGGGGAGGCAAAAGAAGAAAGATGGAAAAAGATAT
Organism: Hippopotamus amphibius kiboko; assembly: GCF_030028045.1. Lineage (NCBI taxonomy): Eukaryota > Metazoa > Chordata > Mammalia > Artiodactyla > Hippopotamidae > Hippopotamus > Hippopotamus amphibius. Next base: position 126,522,001 of record NC_080203.1, read on the forward strand.
AAACCTCAAACAGTGTGAAACTGCCCTGTTATCTCACTGTCACCAGCACGGATGGCTCCTGTGTCACCAGGCCTTCTTCCACACAATCTCATCGCAAGTTTGGGACTTTCTCTTTGTAATGCTTCCCCTTCACTATGTTGGTTGGTTGGTTGGTTGGTGCCTCTCATGTTCTCCCTCATTACATTATCTCAGTGAAATGGATTCATTTTCAGTCCCCGTGTTCTCCAGAGAACATCTCCTTTTGAGGGGCCCTCAATCATGTTCTTTGGTCATTTCCCTCCCACACGGATATCTGTACCTCGGAAGATACAAGGAATTCCCAGTGCTTCTTAGGCTCAAGGGTTCAGTCTTCCAGCAGAGGCGACTGGTGGCATGTCCCACTACTAAGTGCTCCTGAGGCCTGGTCTCCCAAGGCTCCACGGAGGGATGTGCTTCCACAGCCAGACTAGTAAATCTGCCCCATAACCAGGGTTCTCTGCCCACTTGAGTGCGTGCAGAAGAGGCAGAGGACAAATCAGGGCTTATCCCCACCCCCGTTTTAAAACTGGGCCATAAATACCTCACAGAAGACGCGACCTGGTTCTCCCTGGCCAGGATGAGAAGGAGGAGGTAAATAAAAAGCATGTTTTCTGGGGGTTGGGGGGACAGCCTCCTGAAAGAGAAGAGTGTGCATCCTTGCTGTCCCCATTACAGTTTCCTTGGAGCCTGGGGAACAAGATGTCCAGGTTAAGTCACCACTGCCCCTCTCATGTACTCTGTATTCTCTGACTACATTTAAGAGACCAGCTGGACCTAAGACCCTTCAGACAGAGCTGGAAGTAGACGTGAGGATGGAGCCAAGAGACCCTGACTCAGCAGTAGGGCTGTGGTCAGACTCATCCTCTCTCCGCTCTACGGACTGCAAACACTTGCTTTGCCTTTTTCTCAGTCGTGACACTTACCCGCCTAATGCTTCCCTTGGCTTGGATCCTACAAATGCCCAAGTCTTGCTGAGGTACAGTCTCTATCCATGGAGGAAGGACACACCCTGGCCAAGTTCAGGGTTGAAAGAAGTTGGGAACCCCTTGATGGTAGAGTGGGATTTATGGAGAATCGGGAGGCCCTTCTAGAGCAGTACCAACCAGAAGCGGGTCAGCTGAGAGCAGGACACTCAGAGCTTGTCAGGGAACCTCACTCTCCTGGTGGTCTGAGTTGGTGGCTTTTGATCTGTGCCATCTATGAACGGCTCCAATAGTACAGGACTCCACAGAGGACCCACAGGAGGTTAAAAGAGTGACTTGTCAAGATTACAAAGGAATTAAAATTAAAACCATCTGTTGATGTACTTTTGGTCATTTCCTACAACAAACTACTGTACACAATCTCATGTTGAAATATGTTGTGGTTTCTGAGTTGCATTGCTTTCAGTTTCCCTTCCTCTTGATCCATTTCAGATGTTTAAGTTGTCTTCAAGTGCTTCACGGTTTATTAATCACCAAAATAGCTTAAACCTTATGTATTTATGTGTGTGTGTGTTTTGGCTGCACCTCGTGCCATGCGGGATCTTAGTTCCCCAACCAGGGATCGAACCCGTGCCCCTTGCAGTGGAAGCACAGAGTCTTAACCACTGGACCGCCAGGGAAGTCCCTGTATTTATGTGTTTTAACAGAAGAAAGTTTATGATGCCAAAAGCCAGTTTTTATGATGCTTTGTTTTCACTGAAGAAGTAAGGCATCTATGAAGTATGATCGTTTATAGAGGTTGTCAGATCACTGGCTCTATTCACTCCAGACATTAATTTGAGAATTTGTGATCCTTATTAATTGAGTACACGTCTTTTGGAAATAATTTATGTACTGCGTGTTGATAGCCATCTTTAAAGTAAAACCTTTGGATTTTCCATATATGAAGAAAATACAGTATCTCCCAGCTCATACTCTGAGATTTGAACCCATACACACTATCTTCCAAAGGGCACAGACACCTCTGAGATAACTTCTTTCATGAAATAAAAACAAATTGGTCACGTTTCAAACTTTGAACTCATGCAAATTTATACCCACTTGGAAAGTGTGTCTTCAGAACACCTTTGTCCTTTCTGTTGTTTTTTTGAGTAGTGAAGCCGAAGCTCAAGACTGAAGCTTTCTCAGTGTTAAGGCTGGTAAACCTCTGTTCCTCCCCTGCCCCCAAATTTAAAGGAATCCCTGTAATTGTCATCCCTGCCTCATGACTCTGAATAAAGACATGCTCTTCGGGTCCTTCTAATGTTGATGGATCAAGTTTTCAGATAATTACAAATATACAGTATTAGTTAATAAAGTGGTTTGAAAGATCATTGCATGGGGCCATTTTTCTTGGGATACAGTACTTCGCAGTGCAGATAAAAATATCTGTCTTAGCTTGGCTGCTGTAACAAAATATCACAAACTGGATGGCTTAAAAAGCAAACATTTATTTCTCACAGGTCTGAAGGATGTAAGTCCAAGATCAGAGTACCAACACGATCTGGCTCTGGTGAGGGTCCTCTTGTGGGTTGTAGACTGCTCACTTCTCTTTGTATCCTCACATGGTGGGAACACAGCAAGTTAGTCCTCTGGCTGCTTCTTCTAAGGCAGTAATCCCATCATGAGCGCTCCACTCTCATGACCTAATCACCTCCCCAAAACCCCACCTCCTAATACCATCATATTGGGGCTTAGGATTTCAACATATGAACTGGGGGGTGGGGACATTTAGTCACAGCAATATTTAAGCAGGTAAATTATCATCAAAGGTAAAGAGCATCATTTTGCATAAAGACAAAGCGCTTTACTTTTCTCCCATTTGTAAGTAGATGATGTCCATCGATGGCAAAGATGTTTCTGTTTCCCCACAGAACCCAATAACAGGCCCAAGGGAAAAGAGCGAGGAGCACTTGAGCAGCAACCACCTGCTGGGTGCCAACACTCGGTCTGCACAGAAGGGGGCTCTAGATTATACTCAAGCAACTGGTTGAAGAGTTAACTATTTTTGTTGTTGGTTTTTTCCCACTAATTAACTCTGGTATGTTTTGGTATCATATAGGCAGACCCTGAGCATTTTTTTTATTCATTATTTTGGGGGGTTACACCAAGTTCAATCATCTGTTTTTATACACATATCCCCGTATTCCCTCCCTCCCCCTGACTCCCCCCCTGAGCATTTTTTTTTACCCTATTTCTACACATACCAGTACTTCTTAAGGGTAGAAATGCAGTTCTTATCAATTTGGTGACTGTGTGTTTATGTAATAAACACAATCACAGGAGAATCAAAGTCCCATGTCCTCTCCGTGCCACCCTTCTCCCAACAGTATTTTATACAGGAGCAGAAGGCAGAGACTCAAGTGCAAATGGAGACACAGAGAGCTAAGAAAGATGACTTGATACGTATATAAATCCCATTTTTCCAATTCCTTTGTCATATATTGGTGACTCCTCTCCAAGATGGCAATCCCAGGGCTTGGAGAAGTTTCAAACACCCTTTTGGTGAGACAGGGGTGAGCCAATCCAGGCAGCCGTGCTTCTCCAGGGTAAGTCAGGCGGTCACGTTTTGCAAAGAAGGGCTAGGCTGTCTCTTTGAACACCTGACTGTAGGTCATGGGATTGTCTGTGGCCAGAGCATTTTTTAGACACTGCCAGAAGTACGGGTGAGCCTGTGGGTTTGTTGGCCACTCAAGGACAGAACTCCCACAGAGCCTCTTCCGGAGCTGGAGAAACTTGGACTTCTGAAGGGGCTTCTCAAGGAATATCAAGATAATTACATCCACTTTTTCATCCATGAGCCTCTGATGGGACAAGTAAAATGCTATCTTAAAATTCTCAGTCTTTGCATATTTGTCTGTCATCACAAACACGGTCTTTTTGCTAAGCTGTATGCTCTGGGAAAGATTTTCCAGAACGGGCTGCCCTGGTAACCAGTCCCTTTCCTCGAGACATAGATTAAAACATTTCTCTCTCGGGTCTTCCAATTTGGCCACCAGCTCATCCAAAACCCACTCTGTCACTGCTGGGTCTGTAGTGTCATACACAATAAAAGCATCATAGCAAGAATTTGGTGATATCAGACGTTGGTATCCCTGTATTTTGGCCTTACAGAAATGGTAACTATACCACACATCCCAGAAATAGAGATGGTTTGCTGTTGTGATTACCATCAGAAAGAGAACTACCGATACGAAAAATGAGAACAGGATGAAGTTAGTCAGATCTAACTCACAGGTATATAGATCCAGAGAGACTACACTCTGGCCCTTGTGTGCTCCTGGCCCCATACAAGTCACATCTGTAGCCAAGTAAGGAATAGTCACCTCTGTATGGTTAACCCACCAGACAAACCACACAGCATCACAGTTGCACAGAAACCGATTGTGATGCAAAAACAAAATGTTCAGGTTGTCGAGGACGTTTTCTGGAAAACTACTCTTTTGGATAACCTGGATTTTATTTGAGCTGAGGTCCAGATGTCGCAACTGGAAAGCATCTTGTAGAAAATACTTTGTCAACCGCCTGATTTGATTATTCTTAAGTACGAGTTTCTTGAGGCTGTGGGAACAGTTGGATAATCTCTCGGGGACAGTCTTCAGTTGGTTGTAGCTGAGGTCCAACGTTTCTAGATTCTTCAGGTACTGGAGTCTTCCCCAATTGAAAGACTTGAGCCCATTTTTGGCCAAGGAGAGAGTCTTTAGATTTGGAGGCAGACTATCAAAAACTCCACTAGGTAAGAAACTCAGGGAATTGTCAGAGATGTCTAACTCCTCTAACTTCAGCAGATTCTTAAAAAATTTTAAGTATCTGTTATCACCATCTCTCCATAAAATATCCAAATGATTTCCTCTGAATTCCAGAATTTTAAGAGATTCGCTCTCCATGGTCCTGCTGGTGGACGTGGTGATGTCATTGTCGTTCATCATCAGTTTCTTCAGCACCTTTAGGTTCTTGGTAAAGTTTAGCATGTGAGTTAATCCTTCTGACTGAAAATAATGGCTGTTACTACTAATATCTAGGACTTCCAGGTTGCGTAACTCCTCAAATGCCGTTGAGTGGAGTAAATCAAGCCGATTGTTAGAGAAGTCCAAATATTTCAACTCCACTAAAGGCTGAAATTCACTACCATTAAGCGTTTGGCTAATGCTATTCCCTGATAAGTTTAGGCATTTGAGGAAAGAAAGATGCTGAAACTCAGAAGACTTGATAAAAAATATATTATTTCTACTTAGGTCCAAGGTCTGCCCATACATGTAACAATCTTCATTAAGAGGCAAGAAAGAAGGAGGCTCTTTGTTTTTGAACCTGCAACTCCTTGCATACTCATCATACCTGAAATAATGTAATGATTCAAGGACCTCGGGCCCATGACCTTCTATAGAAGTTCTCATGTTAGAGCAGAAGCCACCTTCACTTGACTCTCCTGAAGGTGATATCTTATTCACTGAAAGATCTATGAATTTCAATGTTTTAAATTGTTTAAATATGCTGAGGTCAGCAATTTTTATAAAGTTAGTGCCAAGATCAAGAACTTCAAGATTGGAAAGATTATGTAACGGGGAGAGGTATGAACTTTTCAGCTCTTTAAAGACATAGCCTTTGATCCGCAAAACTTTCAAGTTTTTCAGTGAAGAAAATGCATCTGACAGATTCATAAATGCGTGATAGACCTGAAGGTCATAATTGAAAGACAGATCCAATTTGACAAGGTTGTGAAGAAGATACAAAAATTTGGCATCCCCAATTTCTTTGGCCAAGAAGTTTTGGGAAAGATCTAGTTCTTTAAGTTTGTTAATGTTTTTAAACCATCTTTGGGGCACATACTGAAGAGAGTTACTGTGTAGACGTAAAATCTGTAATTCTGTCAATGCATCAAAAGCATTTAGGTGGATATGTAGGGGAGAATTATTTTCACAGGGTGTACAAGGAAATGGAACATTATAACAACGAGGGCAATTTCCACTTAGGTCAAGAATTTGCAGTCGACTGAGGTTATTAAAATCACCTTCTTCTATTTTTGCAATGATGTTATTGTAAAGATAGAGTTCTGTTAAAGTAGATGGCAAAATAGTGGGGACAGCTGAGATATTGTTAGCTTTTAGGGAAAGCAATTTTAAATTTCTCATATTTTGGAAAGCATCTTTTTCAATGTAAAAGGAAACATTACAAGGATTGCGATAGTAACAGTTTTGGCCCAGGTAGAGTATTTCTAGGTTGGCCAGTTCCGTTAGGTTCTCTTTCACGATTGAAAAGATGTTGTTGGCCTCAAGGCTCAGCAGCTGTAAGCTGGGAGGAAGATCCTGAGGTATTTCTAGAAGCTGGTTTCCATCCAGGTAAAGGGATTTTAAGTAAGTGAGTTTACTAAAGCTGCTGGGTTTAACCTGCAGCCTTCTGGTGCACACGTTGTCTTTTGGCCCCAGTCGAACAGGTATGCAGTTGCATCTGAAATCGATCTCTACCAGGTGGTCCAGGCGCTGGAAGGAGGCTGGAGAGATGCCCGCTATGTGGTTAATGGTGAGGGTGAGGTTGGTGGCATTGGTGGGAATACCTCCAGGAATTTCTGTCAAATGCTTGTCTGTGCAGTCCACGATCACATGGGCGTTTGGCGCATCCACAGTGACATCACAGGGCAGAGTTTTAGGAAACCATCTAGCCCCAAGGAGTTCGGAAATTTGGATCATATTAAAAAGGATAAGAAGTTGTCTCTTCAAGGTCCACATTGGAAACACCTGAAAGTATAAGAAAGAACAAATCGCCCTTCTAAAATACACCAAGAATCAGAATTTAAAATTCCCATTTGCTGCCTCTCTTTTGCTGCATTTGAAAATAAACGGTTCAGGTTGATTGTTCTCAACTGTCTAAACAGCACCCCCACCCTCACCCAGTGACTAGAGTTGTCAATTACCTAGGTTCATGAAAACTTAGTTACATATTTAGCTTTCAGCATCTTAGCTTTTCAGTTATATAGCTTTTAAGGTGGAAGAAGCAGCATTTTCCTATTCACTGTTATTTAGAATGCTACAATGGACGAGCCATCAATTGGCTGCCAAAGTCTGAAATTTGAGAGGAGTGGTGGGGGTGAAGGAATGTTGAAATGCAGCTACATCTGGGAAGAAAAACTTCAGTGCAATTAATGTTTGTTTGTTAAGCCTGCTCTGGTACACATTACAAGAGTCCTTCACAATATTCAAGCCTCTTAATATTCTAAGTAGGGAAACAAAGGTGATCCATCACCCACATTTTACAGATTAAGACACAGCTCAGTGATATTAACTGATTTGTCCAAGGTTGCACAACTCCTGCCATTTTGGCGCTGCTATCTATAAGCCAGCTTTCCTCTTGGACTGTTTTTGGAAATCATCACTGAGATGATTTGGGGATGAACATTTTCCCCACACACTGGGTTTACACTACACAAATTTGGAAAGGGCAGAGCAGAGAGTCAGGGCACTGCCTGGGTGACCCCCAACTGATCAAACAGGATACTCATGGGAATGAAAGGGGAGGGGCTGTTAATAATTTTTGCCAAGATGATAGGCATAAACTAAGACTCTCTCAGGCCAACTGGGACATGAGGGAACCCACTCTTAATGGTGATTCTTGGGCATCCAGGTTTAGCATAAGAGACACTTGCACCCTGGGGAGAAAGGCCTTAAAAGGGAATATGGGACGCACTGAAGAGCTCTACTAACCATCATATTAACTCGAGCTTGCCCTGCATAGGAGGTGGTTTAACCATAGGCTTGCTCTCAAGTTTCAGGATTTCTATCAATATTCTCCTCCAGAACACTGGTTTTTGTTTAACCAGTGCTTATCCATGGAATGATCCAGTCTCTACAACAGGCTTCCAGATAACTAACGCTTTCTTCCTCCCAACTGACTGAATCAACCAGTCATGCTGCTATTTAATAAACCAAGTGCTTACTTCCCTTAATTCCTCTAATAGAGGGTAAATAAGCAAAATTTCCCCTCAGCTTTCTTTTCCTCTAATGCCAGATGGTTAAGAAGGATCTCAGAGAGCTTCTTCACACATCTTTACATGCCTAAAGTTTGTTGGAATTAGAGTTACGATACTTTTTTTTCCCTTTCACCTCCCTGTCTCCTCCCCATGATTAAAACCATGCACTGAGTCCAGTTGACCTCTTTTGTTGTCCTTCTCGACGTCCTCCTTGCTTTGCCATTTTAGCTGACACAATCTCAGCTGAGATGATTCCACCCTTGGTCCGCTCCAAAACCTCACCCTTGTCCCCAGGCTCTCACTCTTCCAATCTAGCCTATCCATCAAGCTTCCCAAGAAGCTTTCAGATGATATTGCTCTGAAATCTTTAAATGGTTTTCTTCTTCTTTATTATTTACCAAATAAGCCTTCACTTTTTATCACGGAATCCAAAGTCTTCCATAACTTGGCCCCACCTCTTTGTCTAGGTTGACCTCATACAACTCCCCTACCAGCTTCTCTAATCACTAAGCCCAAGGCCAGCTTGCAGTTCGCTGGAGTACTCTTCCCTGTCGTATCCACCCACCAGAATTCTGGTTATCCTTTAAGGCTATACTTCTCAATCGGGAGCACTCAGATCCCTGGGAAGATATAGCAAAGGCCAGGGAGTATGGGAAGCCCTTAGCTAAACAGTATATCTTTTTTGGGCATCAATCTCACTCAAAGATTTAGGAAAAGTGTCCACCACTCAGGGAGGAGGGATTAAGTCAAGATGAAGGGAAGGGCTTTAGAAGAGGGAAAGGGGAGAAGTACAGTGAGTTATTTGTATGGTCCCTGATAACAGGATCCCAGACCCTGAACCTCATCCCCAGCTGTTCTTCTGTCGGAAGACAGGATGGGTTCATGTATCCCACTATCAAAAGGCAATAAGTAACACTGCTAAGAGTGATATTAAGGACCAGGGAGGTCCGGATGGGGACCAAATGGATAAAGGACAAATCATGAACCAGGTGCCCTCTTCCAATCCCATTCCCATGAACCCAGATGAGACCCTGGGAAAAAAGCGGAAGGACCCCTGAATTGAGTTAAAAACGTGAAGGGGGCTTCCCTGGTAGCACAGTGGTTAAGAATCCTCCTGCCAATGCAGGGGACACGAGTTCGAGCCCTGGTCCAGGAAGATCCCACATGCCCCGGAGCTGCTAAGCCCGTGCGCCACAACTACTGAGCATGAGCTCTAGAGCCCACAAGCCACAACTACTGAGCCCTTGTGCCACAACTACTGAAGCCCATGCACCTAGAGCCCGTGCTCTGCAACAAGAGAAGCTACTGCAATGAGAACCCTGTGCACTGCAACAAAGAGTAGCCCCCCAGCTGCAACTAGAGAAAGCCCACGCACAGCAACAAAGAGCCAATGCAGCCAATAAATTTTTTAAAAAATTAATTAAAAAAAAAAAACACGTGAAGTGACTGAGACAGCACTCATCAAATTGAGCTTTCCAGGGAATGCCTAGTTTAAATATTTTTGTGATTGGGGGGAAATGGAGGCTCCAAGAGAAAAGAAGCTAGTTATAGAAAAAAAAATAACTGTGGTGCGCTGGTAAATGTTTAACAACCAGCTTTCTCCCCCATCCCCCCAATTTCTGATTTGTTAAGTCCTGATTTGTAGCATTTGCCAATTCCTGTAGTGTAAATACTCCCATCACGGTCACTTTCGAGCTGCCAGTGTGATGTCCCTGAATGCAGAGTTGGAGAGAGATGTGCAGAATTGTTCTGGCAAGCCTGTAGGAGCTGGGTCCAGCAAACCACCGACCTTAACACACTGGAGACAATGACTGTGACATCTGTAGCCTCTATACATGGACATATTATAAATTATAATGAATGCAAAATCAGTCAGAAAGTCTTTTTCTCCCTTATTTCTAAATTTTTCTTGTACCTGTCCACTTTTCCCCCTGTCTACTACCCCCACCCTACTCCACTTCGCCATGAGGTCTCACCTGGACTACCACACTGGACTCCCGCCTGGTCTCCCTGACTCCCCTCCTCCTCCACAAATCATCCGTCAGGAGCATCAGAGCAGTCTTTATAAACATGAACCAGATCAACTAAAGTGATTTCTTATTACATTTTGAATGAAGTCCAAAGTCTTTACCGAAGTTTACATTGTGCATGTTCTGACTCCAGCCTACCACTCTGACCTTGAACCACCTTTCCCCTTCTTTGACCACATACCAGATATCCGGCCTGTTTTCTGTTCTGCATTTGAGCCAGTCTTGGCACTTGCTGTTCCCTCTTTCTGAAATGATCTTTCTCCTCCTCTTCCCACAGCCAGGTCATTCTCATCCCTTGGGTGTCTGCTTAAATGACACATCCTCAGAGAGGTCGTCTCTGAGCAACTTTTCTAAATACCCTCCCATGTAATAACAGTGATAAACACAGGAACAGTAATTACCTTAGGTAGCACTTACCACACTCTGGGCAGAGTTTTCAGTGCTTTACATATATTAACTCATTTAATCCTCATAACAACTGCCTGAGGGGGGCACTACAGGTCTTTGATCTCTTATCCACAACCTTTGGAATTAGATGTGTTTTGGAACTCAGAATTTTTCAGACTGTAGAAGGTAATACGCTGCAGGTACCTCATGTTACGTAATACTCCAATTGGAGTCTGGCGCAGCATCTCATAATCAAACACACAAAAATGTGTGCAGTGAAGCACAGGACTGTCCACTCTAAATGGGATTTTTTAAAAAGAAGAAGAACTCCTCCTCCTCCTCCTCCTCCTACTAGATCATTTGGTTCAGGTCAAGATTCACCTCCAAATGAATTCAGATCAAGTCATGTTTGCCATCAACTGAGTTAGGACAAAGCTTTCAGTTAGGGGATTTTGGAATTGTAGACCTCTATGATTATCTCCATTTTACAGAGAGGAGTATCCTCTGTATTTGACTACTGTGCTTTCTTTCATAGCCTTAAGCACAATCAGAAATTATCTTGTTGATCATTTATGTGCTTCTAGTTTTTGTCCTTATTTGTTTTATATCTATTCTGCGTGAAAATGTAAGCTTCGAGAGAGCAGGGTTTTGTGTGTCCTCATGTAAAACAATGCCTGGTACTTAATTAATGCTGCCTTATGTTTGCTAAATACATGAATGAAAGAATGAATGCATGAATGAATGAATAGTGAAACAGAACAAATTAGTTAAAAGAAATATCTCCTTGGAGTAGGTTCCTTCAGGCTACACCCCCAGACTCCTCAGGGGTCACATTCTGCCTCTTCATTTGCCCTGGGGTTCCTTGTGGGGAAAGGTTTAGGAAGCTCTGCTTTTATAATGCCCAGTTCAAACCTATCTTCTTCAAGAAGCTTTCTGGGATCAACCCAGACAGAAGCAATTCCTTTCTCTTCTCATCTCTTACTCCACGGATTACACATGAGGTTGTGAAAAGAACTCCAGATGGAGGTTGGATGAACTGGGTCCTGCCCTGCCTTGGTAGTTCACTCTCTATGTACCCTTTGGAGGCATGCACTGTGCTCAGGAGAAGATCCCCTGCAAGAGGATGATGGACACAGAAACAACATGGGATGCCAAGGACCCAGACAAACTTCCTAGATCAAGACAATGGACCTGGACTGGAAAATCCCCCAACAATTCTTCAGCTTGAAACTGTACCAAGTATCTGGTGAGGAAGCATTTATTTAAAAAAATCAGAATTCCACTGACTCATTCATTCTTTCATTTGACAAATATTTATTGGATACCTCCTAGGGGCAGCAGACATAGAGTCTCTGCCCTTAAAGAGCTCAAAGCCTAGTGGAGGAGAGAAAAAATACACAGATTTAAAACAGAATATGGTATACCATCAGTTCTTTCCAGATGAGATGCTGCTACTTGCATATATGTAGATTAACTGTATGTTGTTCTTATTCCAGGAGTATTTTCTGATACTCCCAATTCTTTTTATTATTCTCAAAGGCTCCAGAGATTGTTCTATGTCTATATATTTTCCCTCTTTCTTTCATCTCATAGTGATAGAATCTCCATTTACAGTTGGGCACATGCCACTCTGAAAAAAGATTACATTTCCCAGACTCCCTTGCAGCTATGACCATATAACTAAGTTAAAGCCAACGTGATGGGAGAGGAAGTGAGATGTGTCATTTCTGGGACATGTCCTTAAACAGTGAGACTATTCCTCTTCCTCCTGTCTGCTTCCATCTGGCTTCTTGTAATATGGATATTGTAGCCACCATCTTGGATGATGCAAATAAGGACAATGTGCTAGGGCTGGTGAAGCAACAAGGTAGATGATCCAGAGTACCTAGATCCTCACATGCTCTCATAGAGCAGAGTGGAAATGAAGGCTCTGAACTGCTGACTTCTAGTTTACGAGCAATCATAAGATTGTTATGCTCAGCCAGTGTTAATTGGAATTTCTATTGCATGAATGCAAACCTAATTTTAGCCACTGTAGAATTTAGAACTTGGAAATAAATTGCTGCCCATGAGAGAACCTAAAATATGTGATACTGATATCATCAGACTATGGGCAAGAAAGACTCAGGTATTGGATATGATGTCACTTATATGTGGAATCTAAAATATGACCCAAATGTACATATCTATTAAACAGAAACAGACTCACAGAGAACAGACTTGTGGTTGGCAAGGAGGGGTGGGGGAGAGAAGGACTGGGAGTTTGGGATTAGCAGATGCAAACTATTATATGCAGAACGGATAAACAACAAGGTCCTACTGCAGAACACAGGGAACTATATTCAGTATCCTGTAATAAACCATAATGGAAAAGAATATGAAAAAGAACATATACATATATGTATAACTGAATCACTCTGTTGTACAGTGGAAATTAACACATGTAAATCAACTATACTTTACTAAAATTAATTTAAAAAGAAGGAAAGAAAGACTCAGGTATTGGAAGCTAAAAAACGAGTGACCCATGTTACACTATCACAAAAACACTTGATACAACTATCACCTACACTATCTTGGAAGGCAGAATACCTTCCAACTGTGACTTTTGTTTTTCTGGTTTTATTGAGATATAATTGACATATAACATTGTACTAGTTTTAGGTGTACAACATAATGATTTAATATATGTATATATTGCGAAATGACCACCATAGTAAGTTTAGTTACTGTGCATCATGGCACAGTTACAACTTTTTTCTTGTGATGAGAACTTTTAAGATTTACTGTCATAGCAACTTTCAAATATGCAATATGTATTATTAACTATAATCACCACACTGTACATGACATCCACAGAATGCCAATTGTGACTCTACTTTTAGGGGAAATGGTTTGACAATATTCATAATGATGGTATGTGTTGATGACTTCTTACCATTCCAGGCAATCTTATGAGAGAAATGACCTAGGGCTGAAGTTAGCCTAGCAGGGAAGGGAAGCTAACTTTACCTCTAGTTCTGCAAACAGGAATGGAAGGAAACAGAGCTTCACTAAGTGAGGTTTGCTCTGCCTGCAGCCTAAACTCTAAAGATGATTAAGACTTCCTTAATTTGGGGCCTTGTGGGGTTGAAAAATCCAACTGCCTTACCCCAAACAACAGCAGATGTTATGGATACAGCATTAAGAGGAAGTAAATATATGCTTACATGCATTTTTCTAGCACTTTCCATTAAGCATTTTCTAGCAGACAGTGAAAGCCAGCCCAGGGCCCCCAAAATCTAATTAAGAGTGCTGCCTTCCTCTTGACTCAGACAGCCTCTGGGAAGTTGATTAAATTGAGAGAGAGGAACACTGAGAGAATACAGAATCTCTAGACTTAAATGGTCTAAAGCTGCTCTATCCAATGTGATAGCCACCGGTCACATGTGGTTGCTTAAATTTAAATGAATTAAAATTAAGTGCAATTTTCTAATTCAGTTTTTCCGTCACACTAACCATATTTCAAGGGCTCAAAGTCACATCAGGCTCATGGCTACCGTATTCGAGCATGCAGATACGGAACATTTTCCATCACTGTAGAAAGCTCTATTAGACAGCGCTGCTCTAGACCAGGGCTTGGCAAACTGCTTCTGTAAAGGGCCAGTCAACAGTTGAGACCAAATTGAGGCTATGTGGGCACTTAAATAACCATGTAGAACATAAGAATTAAAGTGGTAAAAACCTTTCTTAACTCACAAAAACAGGTGGCAGGACAGACTTGATCCACAGCTCATAGTTTTCAGACCCCTGGTCTAGACAAAACCTTCCACTTGCACGTGGAACTAACTCCAAGCAAATTCAGCCCAAGTCTGCCAAATATCAGAAAAAAATCATACTACCTATAAACCTCTAAATCCATTCACATGCCACTAATTTCACCCAATAGCATTTAGCCAATTATTTCATCCTCATCCCAATAAAAAGGTTCATTTACAATGAGGACAGTGAGATACAGAGGCTAAAGAACTTGCCTGTAGTGAGATCTAGGCGGCTCAGATACAGAGCTGGCCCTCAGCCATCCTGCTAGCCTACCTTACCAGAAGTCTTGGTATCAACTCACCCATCTCTCCCTCAAGGTGGTAAACAATCTGAGGCCCACGGCCTTGTTTGCCTTTACTTGTGATGATGATGCCTGCCACCTCCTGAGCACAAGATAAATATCTGCTGAGTAAATCGAGGCTTTAAAGATTCTTAAAATCCCATGGAAGGCTCACGTTCAATGATCATGAATACTACAGTCTTTCCAAAGATCAGATTTTTGACAAGGGTATGAGGAGAGACCAGGAGGGCTGAGGGCCTCTAAAAGAAGGATTAAAATGGGAAAAGAGCCACAAAAGAAATGGGGGTGGAGTCAGAGGGAGGCTGTGGGAAGCAGATGCGCAGAAGGATTCCTACACAATCTATTTTCTGAAAAGTTCTGCCCCCTTGAGCCTGAATCCCTTGTGAGAGCACAGAGCTCATTTGTCTCTCCTGGGAACAGGCACAGACAGGATAGGACTGTCCCTGTCTTATACTCAGTCATTGAGTCCCAACCCAAATAGCCCTTGGAACGCTGTATGGCAGACAAGCCTTCTCTCAGCTTTCCACGCCAGCTGCCTGGAACTCAGATGGGCTCTGATCAAGAGGATATAATACCTTTGCGGCTTCCGAACAGAAAAGATATTCTTGAGAAGATGCTTTTAAAATGTGCAATATTCCTTTATTCCCATGGAAATTTCCCCAAGTATGGAAATTTCCCCTTTCAAACCATGGGGAACTACCTTCTTCAGACTGAAGCTAGGACCTTCACTTCAACTAATGCTATTTTTTAGTGTAAGTTTCATTCAGCATGATGCCAGGTCTGCTTTTTCATTTCATACAAACAATCCACCTTATTTTGTTTTTTTTCTTTTTTGGCAATGATTGTCAAAGATATAAGTCTTTCAGGAATTTGATTTGTAAAATAGCATAATATACCATAACAGGCCCGGCTTTAGTCATGAATCATAGCTAATTACACATGCAAATACACTGTGTAAATTTGGATGCTCAATTAGCGAGCTAATTATGGTAAAAATGGGAATGTTTGATTCTGTATGCACAGGTGCTCTGTTCTCTCGGTAAATCACCTCTTTTTGTTAAAATGGAAAACGCAGAATTCATGCCGTCACCAGGCAATCATTTGTGGGTTTTTTTTATAATAACTGCCATTTATCAGGTATTATATGCCAGATGACAAAGTAGATACATTGTTTATATCACATCACTGAGCCCTGACAATGAAGTTGAAAAGACATAATTCCCGTTTCATTGATGAGAAAACAGAGGTGAGAGGGGCATTTTCAAACCAAGATTCAAACTCCATTTTGACCAGTCATCTTCCAGTTACTTCGTGTTGTTCCATTTGGTATGATGCATACCTGTATCTTGGTTAATTTCCTTTTCAGTTAAAGGGTTCTTGGCCGTCTAATGTTTTGATATTGTGCTATTTGGAGTTTTCACAAGAAAAATGTCCAAATATTAAGAAAAGATATTTGTGATCTGAATGGGACCAACTCAAGGGGAAAAAAGAGACTTTTCGGATCATGTATTTCTTATGAGTGCATTCATGCCCAATAATGCTATGTTAACATAGTTTATGAATTTATAAATTTAAAGGCAGGCTGAGCTTTAGCTTCATAATAAAGAAGTATATGTTCAAGTAGTCATTCAACAAACATTACTGGAAATCTCCTCCATGCAAGGCACCATGTTAGATGCAGTAGGGGAATGATTACGAGTTAGACACCATTCCTGCCCAATTAGGAACCAAATTCCTCCACTGCTGTGTCTCAGAAGCTGTGTATATTCCTAAGCATTGAACTCTCTGCTTTCAAGGAAATCCATGGAGGGGGAGAAAAAAAGAGTTTGTGGGATGGGGGCTGGTCAGGCAGGCCTAAAGGTAATGCTGCCTGTCCACCCCTCAAACAGAGGCTTAAATACACAACCCTGTGAAGAGGTGACACGTGTCCCCTTAGATGCCTCATTTTTGTGGCAGGATGGTATTCAGAAGTGTTTTCTCCTGATGTAAGATTGATTTTAGATTCCTGCTAGAATGTCTATGGTCGTAGAGCTATGACTCCTAATAGGAAAACACATGGACCTAGATGAGTGTAACTTTGTTCTTTGCCAACTTTTTAGCTTCAAGACTTCGCAAGCTCATGACATGGATGCAATCTGAGGAGTTAGAAAGACAGATGGCCGGAGGGAGGAAATGAGGTTAAGTGGTTTGCTGTCTTCAACAAGTTAGAGGAAGACTAGGATTAGTCTGACTTCTCATGTTTATTTATTCTGGGGCTTAGCTCCTGTGAACTCAAAGTCAGATCAGGAGTCAGCCTAGAGATTATCACACTAAGTGAAGTAAGACAAATATCATATGATATATGTGGAATCTAAAAAAGTGATACAAATGAACTTATTTACAAAACAGAAACAGACTCACAGACATAGAAAACAAACATGGTTACCAAAGGGGATAGCAGGGGAGGGGGATAAATTAGAAGTTTGGGATTAAAATATACACATAACTATATATAAAATAGATAAACAACAAGGTCCTACCATATAGCACAGGGAACTCAATATCCTGTAATAACCTATAATGGAATAGAATGAAAAAAAAGAGTATAGATACACACACACGTATGCATGTATAACTGAATCATTTGCTGTACACCTGAAACTAACACAATACTGTAAATCAACTATACTTCACTTAAAAATAAATAAAAATTAAATTAAATTTAAAAAGTCAGCTGCTCTGATGCACACTTACTGACTGAATTCTCCTAAACCTTGACTTTCTCATCTACACACTATGGGGGTTGAGCTAAATGACTTCCACGCTCCTTTCTAGCCCCGCAGAACCTCGGGCTGCTGTTCTTTCAAAATAGTCTAAGCAAAGCTTCCAACCACTGTAAACTTCCTAAGGATTCCACAGAGAGGAAAAAAAAAAAAAAGAAACAAAACAAAACAAAAAACAATCCCAGAAAACACTAGTGCATTTTTTAATAATAATACTGCTTATGTCTTAGATACAGCTACATTTATTAGCTTTATTCAGCTCTCTGAAACAGTAAGAACAGGCAGCAGTGGATGGAAATCCAGCAGTTGGAGAAATGGGTGGAAGTGGGAAACCACCAGGAGTGGAATATGAAACATCCCTTTAAAAAGAATGTGGTAGGGCTCTAGGTATTAACATGAAAAGCTGTGTGAGATATACTGCTTTGTTATAAAGAACAAAATGAATTTTTAAGGCAGCATCAAAATAACCTATAGCATATGATCCCTTTATGATGAATCGGATTTGTATGTGCAAAGTATGGAAGACACTAGAAACTTTTAACCGTGATTTCTTCTGGGCAGTGGTAAGAAGGGGGCCTTCACTGAGTAGGAACGAAGGACTTCTAATTTCATGTCATACCCTTCTCTACTCTTGGAGTTTTTTATAAAGAATATGTATTATTTTTATTAAAACATTAAAAAAATGACAGAGGAAGTCACAAAACCTCATCGTAACAACGTGGAAGAAAATTGTGAAAAATGAACAAGTCCACCAGTATCGAGTGATACCGGCTATGTGCCAGGTACCTTTTCTGTGCATTGGATCATATCAGTGGACCAAACAGAAAAGCGTCCTGCTCTTCTGGAGCTCATGTCCTCCAAATAATAAACTCAAAAATCTATCACTGTCATAATTATGTCAGCTGTTCAGTGATAAGTGCTCTGGAAAGAGAAAATGCAGGGCAGGGTGAAGGGGATCGGGAAGTGACTACATACGGTGGTCTGAGTGGGCATCATTAAGTTGGCATCAGAGCAAATGTCATTTCAGCTCAAGGAAAGGAGAATGTTGGCCATACATATCTGTCCAGGGAAAAAGCATTCCAGGCAGAGGGAAGAGCCTCATGCAAAGGCCCCCAGGTGTAAACATGCTGGAATCATCACAAAAATGGTAAAAGATCCACTATTCCTGGAGCAGGAGTAGAGAGGTGCAGACAGGGCCTTGTCGACCATCCCAACAAGGAGTGGTAGGCTGATCTACTGCAAGTTTTTGAGCCAAAGAGTGACTTCCATGTTAGAAGAATCATGCTGGTTGCTGTGTTGAAAGAGACAATGAGGGGGTGAGTGTAGAAGCGTGGGGACCAGTCAACAGGCTATTACAGTAATTTAAGCAAAAGCCCCAGCTGGCAGCGGTGGAGGTGGTAAGAACTTGCCAGATACTGGATAGATTTTGAAGGTGAAGCCAAATCAAATATGACTTTCAAGTTCTTGGAAGAATGTGAGGAGAGGGGCTGGAGGCAGCAAACATTTCTGGGAAGTTTCCTGCGAAGGGGAACAAAGATACTGGCGGTAGTTCCCAGAGCCAAGAGGGTCAAGAGGATTTATTTGAGGCTGGGAGGAAGAACAGCATGTTGCAATGCTGGTGAGAGTGGAAAAAAACTTCCAAAAAACCCCCACCACTAATAATAATACCGATGAAGATGCAGGAGAGATGGGAGGATGTGGGCGCGGAGACTGGCTTTAGCGCAGAGCATAAAAATTCCATCCTTAGTGTAAGAGTCCGCAAATTGGTTCACCTATCTCCCATCTATCTCCCATTCTTCTTTAATCCTGGGCAGGCTTTTTTTCCATATCTGGAGGAGAGCAGCCGGAGAAGTGATGTTGCAGGACTTCCCAGGCTGGGACAGAAAAGGTGGGAGACTTTCCACCTCACCAAGCACTCCTTCTCTCTCCTGATCTCTCTCTCTTTCTCTCTCTCCACTTGACTTGGAGCCCTGAGCCATCAGCCTTGGAAGAGCCCAGGGAAAACACGGCTGCTATATTGGAGAGACCACCTGGAGACAGAGGCAGCTCGCAGCTGTGGAGTCTCCCCATCCAGGCACCAGATCTGTGAGGGGGTGAGTCCAGCCCCAGACATGGACTGCAAGTGGGGGACACACCCAGTGCTAGAGCTGCCTCAAGGAACCCAGCCAACCCATGGGCCTGCCACACATAACACTCCAGGGCAGTGGTTGTTTCAAGCCAGTGGGTTTTGGGGTGATCTGCTACGCAATGGTGGGGAACTTGACAGGAGGTCAGGCAGGACGGGCGGGTGCAGAAGCTCTAGATGGGCACACATGCAGAGGGGAGCCGCGGGGCGATCTCTTCCAGTTCCTTGAGGCACTCAGGGAAGCAGGAAGCCAAGTTATCGGCTAGGAGTGAGGAGCCGGCAGGAAGGGCTGGGGGGATGGAAAAGAGGGGAAGGTAGAGAGAGTCCTCCAGGAAGAGGAAGTCAGGGGTGATCACCTGGTGGCAGGTAGAACCCCTCACCTTTCTGTATTTCATTTGCAGCCCCTTCCAGTTTTTATTATGTAATTTTGCAAAGCTATCATCTGATTAGATTTAATGACTTGCAGCAAAATTCTTCACAAAAGGAAATTCACCTCAAGGTGAGAATATGTGAGGCCCTGAAACTCACTGTTGGCGCTCAGCTAAGAGAGGATCTGCTCCATCCTTCACTCATCTACCCACAGCCAGTCTGAAGACCAACAACCCGAGCACCCCCTGTGGGCTGCTATGTGCCGTACTTCAGGGGACCACAGCTCTGGAGTCCTCGGCTCCTTTATTTTCAAGATCACAGAGCAGAAAAAAAGCCACGCTGCCTGAGTTGAAAAGGAAGCGTTGGAATATGCATTTCTGGCGGAGGGAGTCACTGAAGCCAAGCTATGGAGGCAAAAGATTTCATGGCGCCGAGGGGATCCTGCAAATGGATGCGCTGGCTGGAGAAGCGTGAGAAAGGGACCTGGAAGAGGCAAGGAGTGCGGAGCAATTATGGGAAACCCTTGAATTTGAATTCACTGACCTTTTGTCATGTTGCCATGACACTGAATTGTTTGATAACTAGATATGGGTTGTATCTGTCACCCTAGGGGCTAACTGAGGGCTATGAATAAGGGAAGTCACTTATGTGCTACTGTTTTATAGGCCACCTCCCCTGGGAATTTCCCTAATAGACTTATGATCAAATATCCCCTTTTTGCAAATTTTGAAGTATTTCTAATTATAGGCTAACCTCTGTAATGTATAATTACCATGGACATCAAAGTTTCATTATATTTAACAACCAAAAAATTAAGTACAAGGATATAACCTACATACTTAAATAAACAGACTTTTTGTCATTTCCTTTCTACCATTTTAGCCCAACAAACCTCGCTTTCAAAATAAAAGAGTAAAATGATATAACGTAGTCTTACATAAATTAGACACTCAACAGCTACTATGCATCGCAACAGGCACCGAAGACCATAAGATATTAAATCTTATTTGACCTTATAACCTATTCCTTTTTTTTCCCCATAAATCACAACTGGCACACGTTTTTGGTAAAGGGCCAATCAGTAAATATTTTGTTTTGCAGACCATACAGCCTCTGTCAAAACTACTCAAATTTGCCCCTGCAGTGCAAAAACAGTTATATACAATATGTAAACATATACACAAACAATAAAGCTATTTGTGGGCACAAAAATTTGAATATAACTTTTATGGGTCACAAAACAGTATTCTTTCTTCGACTTTTTCAATCATTTAAAGAGATAAGAAAATTCTTACTTTGTGGGTTATGCAAAAAACAGGTGGCAGACTGGATGTGACCCACAGCCATCATTTGCCATCCCAGCCCTCAACTTTGGTGGGCCTCTGAGATATAAATGATCTATTCTTGGGGTGCAAAGACGCTGGTTGGTTCATCTGTAACGGCTGTTTTTAATTTCAGCACCATCTTCCCAATTTTTAAATAATCAATTTTAATTAATTTAGTAAATGAATTCCTTATTAACTCTTTGGCAATGAAGAAATTTGCTACAGAGCAGAATGTTTTTACTTTTAAAATTGCTTAACTAAGGACTTCCCTGGTGGCGCAGTGGTTAAGAATTCACCTGCCAATGCAGGGGACACAGATTCAATCCCTGGTCTGGGAAGATCCCACATGCCACGGGGCAACTAAGCCCGTGTGCCACAACTACTGAGCCCACGTGCCCCAACTACTGAAGCCCATGCGCCTAGAGCCCGTGCTCCACAATAAGAGAAGTCACCACACTGAGAAGCCCGCGCACCGCAACAAAGAGAAGCCCCCACCTGCTGCAAATAGAGAAAGCCCGCATGCAGCAATGAAGACCCAATGCAGCCAAATAAAGAAAGAAAGAAAGAAAAATAAAATTCCTTAACTACTATTATTTTGGCATGTTTCCTCTAACACCCATCTCCCCATTCCTGCATCTATTTCACACAGTGAGAAGCACTGTAGTACTTGCGGGGGCTTTGTCAGTGGAAAGGTTTGATTGTAAATCCTTATTCTGCCACTTCAGCGCTCTCTGACTGGTAAATCACTTTCCCTCATAAGCCTCTGATTTCTCAACTGTAAAATGGTTAGACTGCAGGGCTCTTTTGTGAAACTATTAAGAAAAATAGGTAACTCATTTATTCATGCAAACCGTCATCACAGATTAACCAACATTTAGCAGGCATCTAGTATGCGCACTAAAAAACATCAGGAATATACAATACTTAATTTCTAGCTTGCTTTTTCCATTTACTATTATATCATGAGTATTTTCTTATGTCATTCACTATTCTTTTAAAAAGTATGATTTGATGGTTACATAATATTCTACTTAATGGGTGGACCACAATTAATTAACCCCTTCCCAGCGCTGGACATGAGATCCTCTCTTAGCCATGCTGCACAGACTATCTTCATAAATTGCTAGTGACAATCCTTGATCATTTCTTTAAGAAGAGTTTCTAGAAGTGGAGTTTGCATATCAAAGGGTCTGACCTATAACTATTAATTAGATTAAATAATTTCCCTAGGCTTTCTGGCTTTCTCCATTTCTTCTTTTGAAAACTGTTTTCATGTCTTTTCTTATAAAAGATATCCCAATTTTTTTTTCTTAAGGCGTAAACTATCATAACTGAAGCCCACGTTGACTGAGTGTGTGCAAGGCTTGGTAGAGGTAGGGCAGGGGTGTCTTGCTTCCGGAGTCGAGCTGCCCAGCCAAGACCACAAGCTCTTACCCTCCTGAAACCCCAGCTCCCTCATCTGTGCCTCACAAGGCTACTTGGAGGGCAAAATCTAAACAGAGACATTCGGCTCTTAGCACGATGCTATCTGTAGTAAGTGGTCAATAAATGTGAGCTCTCTTTATTACAATCAATCCTATCAGGCCATCCCTCAAGGGGCAAAAAGGCAGATGTGGGCATGGGTTTGCCTAAAAATAGACACCTGAGTTTCTAGGAAATGAAACTTTAAGCTGTTATTTACTCTGTAACACAGTGCCCGTGGTTAACTCTTCATTAGACCTTAGACACAAAATGAGCCCAGGAGCCAACATTCAGATCTAGAAGTCAGAGTGGGTTCCTGGTGCAGGTACTCCATTGTGTCTAATTGGGGTGACAAAATAATTTCAAGAAAAGGTCACTGATGTCTTTTTCTGATGACTTTTTGGGCATGCCTAATAACTCACACCACTTGCAAAGGATGTGAACATACATTCTGTTATTTGAGCCTCCACAATGGTCCTGCAAGGCAACTGGAGAGGTATAGGGATGCTCATTTTATAGTCAAAAAAAGTTGAGTTTCAGAGGGCTTAGGTGATAAGCCTAAGGTTCCCCAGCTAGTGACTGGGAGAGCCAGCACTGACAGACTCTCTCCTTGACTAAACTTTAGACAGGCTCCTCTAAGTCACTAGGGCTTGATCTTTGGGCTTTTGTGTCCATGTGGCCAGGTTTAGCAAGAATCCCTCACCATGATATCTGATCACCCTCGCTATCTGATCAAGTCCCTCATACCGCCCATTCCCCAGGTGATATCCCATCTCCCTGGCTTGCTTTCAGCAAAAACACTGTCACGTTGGTCCAGCCAGAACCGCCCGCCCAACCCCTGATGTTTCCTCTTAGTAATTTTCCATCCACTGACCCTCCACTCTGCTCCTGGGCTATAAATCTCCATGTGTCTCTGATGTATTTGGAACTGAGCCCAGTCCTACACTGAGGTCTCGTTTCCCTGACTGCAACAGTTCCTGGACAAACTCTGCTTTTACAGCTTTATCTACCGTCCGGTTCTGGTTTTCTTTGACCGCACGCAAGCCCAGGCTCCCTGTATTCCTAGTCCTATGCGTCCCCACCACTCCCCACATACTTATTCAGATGCCACCTGATGCTAGAAAAAGCACAAAGGAACTTCAGAGATTTGTATGGTTTTAAAGCCAAAAAGGTAAGGTGAAAAAAGACCCATAGACGCTGTTTCCCCAATTCAAACATCCCCTCCTCTTCAGGGCAGGACACATTAACTGTTGGAGGAAGCTGGACAGAGCAAGTATTGATTAACCTGAAATTACAAAACACCCCCATGATTAATCTTGATTATGAAAGATCATGAAAGAAGTTTTCCTCAGCAAATAAAGTACAGGTAACTTAAACATCTCTCTTGCGAGCCGGCTTTGGTTCTTCCCACAAAAAAATGACAGATAACACTTTTTAAGGATCTCTTAGCTGTCCTTACCATTTTTAGTCTTCTTCCAAAATGAAACAGAGAGGTCTGGTTGAAGAAAGCAGAGCATGAGAGGTGTCAAGATCAGTCTGAGATGGACCCAATAGCATCAACTAAGGTAAAGAGAAAACACCAAGCTTTACATTTCAAAGACAGCAAAGTACTGAAGCTTCAAAACGTGCTGGGAACATTGCTCTAACATATGCTGCTGAAAACATCTACTAATAGTATTTACTCCCTCAAAATTATCTAGACTAGAGACATATTTCAGAAAACCATTTCTAACATTATTAAAAAGTCTAACTTTATCTTCAAAGAAATGGTATTTGAGATACCAAAACTCTTCGTGAGATTCTAAAGAAAATTTTTTTCCCCATATGATTCGGATTCTCTCTCCTCCACTCCCCCTCTCTCTGAGAACGGCTCATAGATCTAGTTACCTAAATGATCTGAGTTTGTCCCAATGTGGAAAATACCTTTCTTGGCTGCATGGAGCGCTTGAAGGTCTGGAGTCTTCTGAGGTGAATAGATGGGCTGCCGGAAACCTAGAGTCACAGAGACTCCAGGCTGCCAGCCGTGGAAAGACAAGTGCAAAGACAAGGTTAGGGGGCTGGGGGGAGGAGCGTGACTATTTAAGCCATCTCAGACATGAGGTTTGCAGAAGCAGCAGGTTCCTCTTATTTCTACTGCCACAATCGGGGCGATGTCATGTCTAAATCCAAGCAACTCGGTTGACCAATCTTTTTTCTAGGAGTTTCTCAACCTCAGCACTACTGCCATATTTGGTGAGATAATTCTTTGTGGCATAGTGAGATGTTTAGCAACATCCCTAACCTGAACCCACTAGATGCCCTTGACAATCGCAGATGTCTCCAAACATTGCAAAATATCCCCTGGGGGGCAAAAGTGCCCCACATTGAGAACCACTGTTCTACAGGTATCTTAGAGACACGTCTAAATTTCCCTCGTTCTGTCTTAGGCCCAGCTGAAAAGGACTCTGGTTTCTAACCAGGGGCAGAGCTTCCAATTGGTTGCCTCACTTCAGTGAAATGAGGGCAGCTGCACTCTTAGTCCAGGGTCATGTAAAACCTGCTTCTCAAAGTGGGGTTCCTGGGAGCATTGTTTCCTTCTGAATTGATTATTGGCGCCTTTTGGAGAGAGTCAAAATATTGGTAGTTATGTTTAAAGGTCTTTAGTCCACCTAGTCGACCTGGAGAGAATCTGAAACTTGCCAAGTGTGCCACGAGAAAACCAGCTGATAACCATCAGGATTAATCTACTGGACTGCAAAGTCAATAGTGCCCCAGATCAGCTGAAAAACTATTCGATACGATAATAAGTGCTCTTTACCGAGAGTTTATTGTGAACGAGCCTGTTTTTAACCTTTCTACTATGTATTATCTCATTAAATACTAAAAAAAAGAAGTAAATATCTTATTATCCTTTTTTTTAAACAAATAATGGAATCAATGCAGAAAAGATACTGGACTTTTCCCACGTCACATACCATGGAAGTGATATTCACACCAGCAAAAATCAAATGCCTTCTTATCAAACCACTTTGCCATGCAAACAATACGTACAAATCAATGGCTTTCTCACATATAAACAATAACTAATCCAGATGGATAACAGGAGAGCTTCCATGCAAAACAGCAACAAAATACGAACTACCTGGGAAGAAAACTGACAGGAAACGCTTGGGAACGAAGAAGGTGGTAGCTGGCCAGGGGACAATGACGCCTTGCCTAGCAGGCTGCTCGCTATCCACTTGCCCCTCTGAATCTGCTCTCCACACCTTCCCACCCGGCTCTGTGTCCCAGGAGGCTGAGTCATACAATCTTCCTCACTAGCTGGCAGACTTCCGGTTGGGTCTGGCCAATGGGGAGAAAGGTCAGAATATTTACCCCTGGGCTCCTCCCTCTCCAATGCTGTGGGTTGGCTGCCACCCTGCAATGAAGCTCTTGTCAGGTGATGCTCCCCTCATGGCCACTTTTCCCGAATTCCACTAATTGTTTCTTCGCCTTGCCATTTTAAGCCTGGGGTCGTGAAGACTCAACCCTTGAAATGTCACACCATTGTTTCTGATTTCCCTAAATCCCGTCCACACTGTCATGAATAGTCATTTTGCTAAACGCATTAATTTCTTACTCTGAGTGTGCCACTTGTTTTCTGTCAGGACCCTGAAAGATGCAGAGAAGATGTAACTAGATGAAGAGAAATAGATCATGATTAGGGTTAGAGGTCACAGCTGGGCATTTTTTGTTTTTCACAAAGATTAGAGCTATCTTATCCATAAATGTCATCATCTGGATAGGAAAGGGTACATGATCAGATATCTCTTATGAAAATGAGGCATTGGATCTGACTGGGTTAAGAACCCCGGTGAGATCAGGTAATTTCTGAATGAAAAAGTAACAGGGGGAGGATTTCTCTTCTCCATCTATAAACGCATTATAACGCTGTATTACCTATGATGGCATGGTGCCAGCATATCAGAGAAAAGGAGGAGACAGCAAAGTTAAGTAAAAGCACGTATGGGACATTAAAGTCACATCAATGGCAAAAGGAATTATTAAGATAAAGTTGGGGGACTTCCTAGGTGGCAGTGGTTAAGAATCTGCCTGCCAATGCCGGGGATACGGGTTCAATCTCTGCTCCAGGAAGATCCCACATGCCTCAGAGCAACTAAGCCCGTGTGCCACAACTACTGTGCCTGAGCTCTAGAGCCCATGAGCCACAACTACTGAAGCCCGTGCACCTAGAGCCCATGCTCCACAAGAGAAGCCACCACAATGAGGAGCCTGTGCGCCACAGTGAAGAGTAGCCCTCACGTGCCGCAACTAGAGAAAGCCCGCGTGCAGCAACAAAGACCAAATGCAGCCAATAAACTAATTAATTAAAAAAAAGATATAGTGGGGCAACTGGCTTAAAGTTTAGAACAAAAATTAAGCTGTAGTCTTACCTTGTTTCTTACATCAAAATTAATTTCGTATGGCTCAAAAATTTAAATGTATGACGTTGAACATTAAAAGTACTAGAAGAGGGGCTTCCTAGGTGGCACAGTGGTTGAGAATCCGCCTGCCAATGCAGGGGACACGGGTTCGATCCCTGCTCCAGGAAGATCCCACATGCCGCGGAGCAACTAAGCCCGTGCACCACAACTATTGAGCCTGCGCTTTAGAGCCCGTGAGCCACAACTATTGAGCCCACGTGCTGCAACTACTGAAGCCCACGTGCCTAGAGCCCATGCTCTGCAACAAGAGAAGCCATGGCAATGAGGAGCCCACGCACCACAATGAAGAGTAGCCTCCACTCACTGCAACTAAAAGAAAGCCCGCGCACAGCAAAAAAGACCCAACACAGCCAGTAAAATAAATAAATTTTTTAAAAAAGTACTAGAAGAAACCATAGATAAATATTTGTATAATCTTGAAGTGGGAAAGTCATTCTAAGTATGACAACAACAACAGCAACAAACAGACAAAAGACCAATAGCAACAACCCCAGAGTCTGAAAGAAAACACCAAAAAGCTTCAGTTGTTGTGGAGCATGGGCTCAGTAGTTGTGGCACATGGACTTAGCCGCTCCGTGGCATGTGGGATCCTCCCAGACCAGGGATCGAACCCATGTCCCCTGCATTGGCAGGAGGATTCTTCACCACTGCGCCACCAGGGAAGCCCCTGTTATTTATCTTTGATTCTATCTGCTGGGTCCCCGATGATACTGCAGACACCTTGAGACAAGGATGCATTGTCCCCAGCATCTCGTCCATAGCTGGTACTTAAAAATCATTTTTCATGATGGTGAAAATGAAAATGACCATAAAAATAAGAAAAATTCGATCACTTAGGTCAATTTTGATTGCAAGAGTTAGTCGTGGCCCCCGTGAGCCACCCCCATCTGGGTGACATCGTGGGCCCAAGCCCCCACAGGTTAGTCAGCTCAAGAGAAAAATAAGCTAATGATGGAGAGGATAGAGTGCTTCTATTTATCTCGGGAGAACAGGCCTCTCGTTGGCTGGGATACCTCATACTTGGCTTTCTAAGTCTCACTGCATTTCTTTTTCTTTCCTTTTAGATGGAAATAAGATGGAAATGGCCCTTGGTGGGTAGTTAAGGTTTAGTGTAGGGTTGGTAAATTTAGCAAATTGGGACATGCCGATATTAAAAGATTATTTGTTAGTTTGTCTGAAGTTCAAATTTAATTGGGTAGCCTGTATTTTATCTGGTATCCCTAGTTTAGTGTCATATTTTAATCTAGAGAATTAAACATTGAAGGAGTCCTAAGATTAAGTTTCTGAAATTAAAAGGAAGGCCAGACTCAAGCGGCATCCAGAGTGGTGGGTGAACAAGTACACAAGTGGGGACAGAAACCCCAGGTTTGAGCCCCAGCACTGCCATTTGACTCTGACATTGACATCAAAGGGGTTGAATGGAAACAGCATCATACATACTCTCCTAAAGCTGTTGGGAACCTAAATAAATCCTTTAAATAAGCTGCTCTATTCCAGCTAATGCTGTGTTTCTCTATTTGGGCGAGCGTGTGAGTGACAGATAAACCCCACTGCTTCCCCAATATCTGTTGGCTGTTTCCACTCTTGCATGCTGAAAGTCAGGGTTAGCTTGAGGAAAAGGAGAGAGAAGTTTAATGACAAGCATCATAGTATTTTTATAATAAGGCTGAAATTTTAACCCTTTCCGTTGGATACAACCATGAACGTTTTTCAAATAAAAATCTTTACTAGAAATTTGCAAAGTAACACAACATTGTAAAGCAACTATACTCCAATAAAAACTAATAAAAAAAATTTGCAGATACCATGAGCCTGCTCTTTGTAAAGGACACGTGGAAATAGAACACAGCCTCCACAGTTCCTTCATATATAGTATATTTTTAGCACTGTAAAGCCTCAGTGTCATAATTAACCTTGTCTTTTGTTTTATTCCCCCTCCTCCTTTAAACTGAAATGTGAAGTCTCTGCTTAGTCCTGTAAGTTTCATTTTACTTTGAAATGAAAGTGTTCTCTGAAAAAGTCCTTGGCAGGATATGCAAATTCATATAATAAAAACCTTCTTTCGTGTCGAGGGCTGGTCCCACGTAAATATTAGAGTTTACCAGATGAGTCCAAGGGATAGGATGCTTTGAAAAAAGGCCCTGACGGAAATAATGGAGTGGATGACTTAAAAAGAGAGAAGTTCTGCCTGCTGCCTTGGAAAATCAGAAGCAGTTTTGCCAGGTTGGCATCACAGATAATTCCTCTCACCAACTGGTTTTCGTAGACTCATAAGTGGATTCATTAGTAACGTACAGTGGCAAGAACACTCGCTTGGGATACAAGAGAGATGGCTTTGTAATAAAAATGTGACCTCA
Organism: Hippopotamus amphibius kiboko; assembly: GCF_030028045.1. Lineage (NCBI taxonomy): Eukaryota > Metazoa > Chordata > Mammalia > Artiodactyla > Hippopotamidae > Hippopotamus > Hippopotamus amphibius. Next base: position 126,551,323 of record NC_080203.1, read on the forward strand.
TACCCGCACATTCCTTCATGTTTATTACACCATGGAGTTAGAAGCACCATCACTCGCAAAGCCTAAGAATAAAACACCTGTGAGGTAGCTATTGTTAAAACCTGGTTTGCCCATGAGGAAGTCAATACTCCAAAAAGTCATACATCTACTATACAAAACCGGGTTGCCATTCATGTTTTTTTTACTCCACTGCCCATGTTCTTCTTGAAAATCAGCCAGGACCTCAGCAATTCAACCAGATAAAAAAGTCCTTTTTGAGCTTATTTTCCATATTTGATGTAACTATTCATAATAGAAGCTGTCATATTTCAGTGATTTATTGCTCTGTAACAAGCCACTCCAAAACAACAGTTTTAAGTACCGGCTTAAAACAGCAACCGTTGTATTTGTTCACCGTTCTGTTATTTGGCTGGGGCTCCACTGGGATATTCTGTTTGTCTCAATTGGGATCTTCCATGAGGTTGCAGTCAGATGGCTTTGTTCACATGTCTGGTGCCCCAGTGGGGACGGTTGGGAGGCTGTGACCTCTTGCACTTTTTCTTTCCACGTGGCTAGCTTGGGCTTCTTTTCATGGTGATTAGATCCTAAGAGTGAGCATTTCAATATAGATAAGCCCCAGTGTGCAAGCACTACTAAGCCTTGTTTGCATCATCCTTGGTAATGTCCTATTTATTGGCCAAGCCCACAGTCAATAAGGAAAGGCACTCCGCAAGAACATGAATATCGGGAAGCACAGTTCATTCGGAACCTCCAAACTGAGGGCCTACCACTTGTGATATATACAAGAGAAAGGTAAAGGGATATGTATTTAAGCCAAAATCTGTTGTTTCAGATTCTTTGAAGGGTCCTGGATTCAAAACATTTTACTTTAGAATACTATGCAACCTCTAAAAGTCACGTATTAGAATACTGAATGACACGGGAAAAGAGAAGTATAAACAAAAAAATGTTTTAAAACAAACACTTGTTTGGTTATATGTTATCCTTTTAGCCATTGTTACTGCCAAGTAATTATGAACACTTTTTTCATTTATTGTTTTTGTATTTACCAAAATTTCTTCAATGTATATCTATTACTTTATAATCAGTAATAAAGTGCTTTTATTTTTGACGAAAAAAGATAAAAATACTGCAGTAATAGGTGATAGATTAACAAGGTTTGGGTACATCTATATAATATTTATATTATATTACTTTATAGAACCTATAAAGTAAAATATTTGCAGTCAATAAAGTCCTTACAAAAATGCAAATAAAACAACATCCAAGTATTTTTAAATTATTAGATTGGAAAAAAGGGGAAAAGACTGCCATTGCACAGTGCTGGCCAGGATTCAGGGACTTTGGGTAGGAGTACAAACTGACATAACCTTTCTGGTGAGCAACTGAAACATCAGAATTTAAAACAAGGATTGCTTTGATGGAGCAATTCCATTTGCAGGAATTCTAGCTAAGGAGAAAATGTTTTTAAATTCTCCAAAATGTAGGAGCTGGCTTGTACTGATTGGTGGCATTAACGGTGGTGCTCTGGTCTTTTATATACTCTCCTTGCTCTTTATACTTTCTAAATGTAGTGTCCCAACGCCGATACACTCACACGTTGGGAGGAAGCAGCAGACCTTGCGAGCTTCTTCGTGGCCATGACCTTAAATGACCTTAAACCAGAGGTTCTCAATCTTGGCTGCACGTTGGAAAGGGATCGGTACAAAGTGACTGATGCCTGGCTCACAAAGATTTTGACTTCACTACTCCTGGGTGAAGCTTGAGTAACTGGGAGTTTTCCAAGCTGACCAACTGATTCCAATTGACAGATAAGCTTGAGACCGACAGGCATAGTAGTTCTCTTGACTGACCTCTCTTTATTGTCTGATTGGTTAACCAAATCTGATTGGTTAACCTGCATTCTCCATTCCTTTTGTAAAAACAAAAAAATGTTGACTCATCTGAACATCCCAAAGTCAGTCGGCTACTAGTATGTATGCCCTTTTGTGTCCACCAGTTGAGTTGATTTCCAAGATTCAGTTGTATTGGTTTCTAAACCTTTTTTATCCCAGTTATGTTTTTAATTAAATATGAGCTCAATTAAATATGAGCATAAACAGAGAGTTGAATGTTTTTGACAGGCAGCCAAAATAAGCTGCTTAAAAAAGAAAAAGGCTATCATGATGGTTCATTTTGTTTTTCTTCTTTTTTTTTTATTATTTTCATGATGGTTCATTTTCTGTGCCAACTTGGCTAGGCTATGGTGCTCAGTTGTTTAGTCAAACACTAGTTTAAACTTTGCTGTGGAGGTATTTTGTAGGTGTGATTAAGCTTTACAATCAGCTTGAAGTAAGAGATTGCCCCGATAATGTCAGCTGGCCTCAGCAAATTAGCTGAAGGACTTAAGAGCAAAAACTGAGATTTCCCAGAGGAGAAGGAATTTTGCCTTAAGGCTGTCACACAGAAATCCTGCCAGAGTTTCCGGCCTGCCACCTGGCCTACAGATTTCAGATTTCCAAGCCCCCACAATCGTCTGAGCCAACACCTTACTATAAATCCATATCTATATCTATGTATCAAGATCTCTGATTGGTTCAGTCTCCCTGAAGAATTCTGATTAATAAGTTATCAAGTTAGATGTGGATGAAATAAATAAAAAGGGGAAAATATCTGAAAAGATTCTGTACTCAGATTGCTGTGCATATGTTTTTAAGTTCTCACTCCAGTTAAAATAATAAAAAAAAAAAATAGCTAATGTATTCCAGGTGTGGTTTGTGGCAGACAGGTAATCTTGGGCCCATACTCAAGGGGCTTTGGCCCTACCTAAAAACAATGGGTGAATATAAGGCACTGTCAGGCACTGTGAAAGGTTTGAGATGGTACCATACTTGCCAGCTACCAAGTTCATCTGCCAAAGGTTCCTGGATGCTGACAGAATATGAGAGACTCCTGGGTCAGGGACAAAGGACTTTAGCACTCATGGCACAGCAGCTTCCCTCTGTCCCCTCAATGCCACGGAGTGGCTCTGGGTGGACGCTATGCACGAAGTGGGTTTGCAGCACAGCCGAGGAACCCCGAGTTTAGAGAACCCGTACACTTGTAATGGGCTGCAAGCAAACCTCGCTGAACTTTGCCCAGAGGGAGACATCGTCATTACTAGACCAGACAGCAAACAAACCAGCCACCTGCTCCAAAAAGGGACGCTATCTCTGTCTTCCACAACTACCCGCTACCTTCTGCTCACTATACAAACATCCTTGAAAAGATTATCCAGAACCAAGGCTGTGAATGCCTCTGTTCATGAGATGTAGAGAACTGCAAGAGACCCGTGGAGAATTATCTCCCCAAATAAGTCCATTTATATAATTCAAGTTAAAATACAATATTTAAGTCGCATATAGATCCTTTTTTAATAAGAGTCCTTGGGTGTGGAGAAAAGGGAACCCTCCTACACTGTTGGCGGGAATATAAGTTAGTGCAGCCACTATGGAAAACAGTATGGAGGTTCCTTAAAAAACTAGAGTTGCCATATGATTCAGCAATCCCACTCCTGGGCATATATCTAGACAAAACTATAATTTGAAAAGATACATGCACCCCTATGTACATTCAGCACTATTCACAACGCTAAGACATGGAAGCAACCTAAATGTCCATCAACAGAAGAATGGATAAAGAAGATGTGGTGCATATACACAATGGGGTACTACTCAGCCATAAGAAAGAATGAAATAATGCCATTTGCAGCAATAGGGATGGACCCAGAGATTATCCTACTAAGTGAAGTAAGCCAGAGAAAGACAAATATCACATGAGATCACTTATATGTGGAATCTAAAATATGACAGAAATGAACTTATTTATGAGACAGAAACAGACTCACAGATATAAAAAACAAACTTATGGTTACCAAAGGGGAAAGCAGGGGAGGGATAAATTAGGAGTTTGGGGTTAACAGATACACACTACTTTATATAAAACAAACAAGGTCCTACTGTAGAGCACAGGGAACTATAATCAATATCTTGTAATAAACTATAATAGAAAAGAATCTGAAAGAGAATATTATACACACACACACATATCTATAAAACTGAACCACTTTGCTGACACCAGCAACCAACACAACACTGTAAACCAATTATGCTTCAATAAAAAAATAGACTCGATTTAACTGACTTTGTTATTTAACCAACCAATGATATTGAAAAAAATGCTGTTAAATAAAACTGCTCCTATTATTTTTCTCTTGGTTCCGGCTTCCCTCCTAAAGATACTCTTTTTTAAAGGAGATTCCCACATTAATAAAATCATTGGAAATTCCTTGGACATTAAGGAGTGTGTGTTGAACCTATTATTACAAATGATTAAGTAGTGTTAATTTCAATATTTTTTGGTAATAACTCTACTTTCACCAATGGAATCTTAAACTTTGTGTTTCTAGAAAATAAGCATTGTTTTTTTCTGTCCATAAAATCAAAGCATTAGAAACAACTCAAATATTCCAAGCTACTAAGTGCCTGGCAATAATAGTTCTGGGGTAAGTGAAAACAAATATCAGAAATTTCTAGTCTAGGTACACTTGAATCTTCAGATAAACTGAAAGTTGCTATTCTCTCCAAATGTCCACAGGAAGGCATACCTTTTCAGCTGAAAACAAGAATTATAAGTAAGCGTAATTAAACTGATTGTAACTTACTAGAGTCAGGACCATCTTCTTCAAGAAGGAAAGGATCTTCCCCTACGCAATGCATGGGGTACATAAGCTCGGCATGTAGCATGGACTTAGCCATCAGGAATGGTTCAAGCTTGGCTGCACAGTACAACCGAGCCACTGAGGGTCTTTAATTATCCTGATACCTGATGCTCCACCGGCCAACTAAGTCAGAATCTCTGGGGGCAAGGCCCAGGCATCAATTTCATTTTTTTTCTAAGGTACAACTGACATATAGAATTATTAGTTTCAAGTGTACAACATGAAGATTCAATACTTGTATATATTGCCAACTGATCACCATTATAAGTCTAGTTAACATCCATCACCACACAGAGTTACAATTTTTAGAAGTTCATTTCATTTTAAGCAATGTTTTAAAAAGCTTCTTAGGTGGCCCCATACACAACCAAAGTTTGCTAACTACTAAACCAGAGGACCTAGCCTCCCAGTGTAGTTCTCAAACTTGAGTGTGTCGAACCCCATGCCTGCCACACCCCTATACCCAGAGTTTCTGATCCAATAGGTCTGGGCTAGGGCCCAAGAATTTGCATTTCTCCCAAGTTCCCTGGCGATGCCACTAATCCAGGACCACACTTTGAGAACCACTGCCTTACAGAATTACTGTTATCTTAAAAACACCCAAGACCTAGGGTTGTTATTTTAATCTCCCCATGCAAGCATAACTCTGAAAAAGTCATGACCAGGCAAATGCCATGAGTGCAATGAAAGACCTTTTTTCTGAAGAAGAAAAGCGAACAACCCAACTTGCAGAAGCAAGCATTCCAGGTTGATGAAGTTACCGCACCATATTTTGTGCTTTTTCTCACTGCCCTGAGGCTTAATGATAAATTTCTTCATCTTTGTGAGATAGTGATTGGAATGTGGGAGGAAACACCTGGGTTAGAGGAAACACGTCCAGTGGAAGAAGCAAGAGGCCCATTTACCAACCACAGTGCTTCTTTTAAAGAACAGTGTGACTTTGAGTCAGTCACTTCATCTCTTTGGACCTTAATTTCCTCATCTGTAAAATGAGTCTCAAATGTTCCACCTAACTCCAAAATCTTATCAATTCCACGACATTTGACAAGAGAGGTGATGCACTCTATGATGTAACCACGTTAGACCCTGACCAACTTAGCACACGAGAGTTCAATCATGGAACGGCCAAGAAACCCACCACCTGCACGGCGCAGGGGAATCTCAGCTCTCTGGATGTCACCGTTGAAGTCAGACTAAAATTCAGTCACCTCTTTAAAGATTACCTTAATCAGTTTCTTGATTCAAACAAAAAACAAAAACAAAAAACACACCTTGTAACCCATTCTAAGGCTGAAAGCGTTCTGAGAGGAAATGGAGGGAGCGAAAAGCACTTCATGATTTATTTGGGATCTCACCCCAATTCATGGCAGACATAGGGATCGGTGTTTGAAGCCCTGCATCGAAAGGATAATGCGATTACTTTGGTGTAAGTTTCATGTTATAGCAAACACTGGTGTTCATGTTTTTAAAATGACTTATGATTGCCATTGTCTTATCCAATTTGTTCTAAAATGCTGTTCTACTTGAGATTGGACCAAGGGCCAGGACGGATCTCCTCTGACTTCTGACCTGAACGTCAGGAAAGAGGATTAAGGAACAAGGTCCTGGTTAAAATAAATCAATGGTTCTCAACGAGGGGTGATTTTTGCCCCCAGGGAATATCTGGCAATACCTGGAGACGTTTTTTGGGTTGTCACAAATGTGTATGTGTTGGCCGCCAGGGAAGGTGGGGGGCTACTGCTGGCATCTAGAGAGTGGAAGCCCAGGATGCTGCGAAACATCCCACGAGGCACAGGACAGCCCCACAAAAAGGAATTATCTAGTCCAAAATGCCAACAGTGCTGAAATAAATTGTCCTGACACACACTATTATACATAAAATAGATAATTAATAAGGACCTATGTATACCACAGGGAACTCTTTTCAATACTCTCTAATGGTCTATATGAGAAAAGAATCTAAAAAAGACTGGCTATATGTATACCGGATTCACTTTGCTGTACACCTGAAACTAACACATTTTAAATCAACTATACTCCAATACAAAATGTAAATAAATACATATGTGCAATCCCCCCACCCCCAAAAAAGAAAAGAAAGAAATTATCCCAGGAGGCAAAGGCCAGAGGGACAAAGGGGAGCAGGAGCGGAGGGACATTCCCTGGGGGGAAGGTGTCTGACCCCAGAGAAAGGCTGCTGCTCCTTAGTTTATCCAGCTTCCCTCCCCCACCCCATTCCGAAATGCTTCCTGATTATCAGGGACCTTGAGACGTTTATTGAAGATAAAATTGGCTCTGAGGAAAATATGTAATAAACTTAAGAAGCTAATAAACGTAAGAAAAAATGATTAACAGCAGAAGCGCACCAGAAATGGCTATGAAAACAACAGAGTCTCCTAAAGCAGGTTTTTAACCTGGAAGAGATGCACTTTTGAACAAGCGCACATTTGTTCTATTTACATTTTAATGCTGAGTATGGCTGTCTTGGTAGGACTGACATAAGTGATTCCGACTGCAGATTTTTTTTTTTTTTTACAATACTGAAAGAAGAGAAATACACCAACAAAAATACTAAAAAAAACAAAAAGAAAACACACCCTGCACCATTGCCCTTGCTCCAAATGAATGATCATGTCTACAAGGGTGGGGCAATCATCCTCCCTATATGATATGCTTGTGTATAAAACAATCCCTGTGGCCTCTAAAGGCTTGATACATGTAAGCCTTGCTCATGTGTTTCATTGATCTGGGACTTACATCAGAGCCCTGTCCTAACACAATGGTCTCCCAGTAACTGCTCTGTCAAGAACAAATGGGTGAGTGAATGTGAGACCCGCTCCTTTGCTTTGCCCATGGAGGAAATCATCAAGGCAGCCCAGAAGACTACAGATACAAATCTTCCGTTTGACATCTGTCTGAACCAAGACGTTCCTAACAGTCAAAAGACAGAAGAGCAAGAGGTATTTCTCAGCTGGATTATAGTTCCTGTAAGTTGCACACATAAAACAAAACATCTCCAAATGACAAGGGTCGAGACTGCGTTTACGGCTGCACCAACGCACGTCAGGAAGGAATTACTGACTCATCAAAAATCAGCCTTCTTGTGCCAACTGCTCTTCCTCCGTGTGCTTTTATTCATAGGACACTGTTCATGAATTGTGTCTTCACGGAAGTGTTGCTCTTTGAAGGCTATGAAAGCCGTCAGTGGGGAAATGAACGCACAGTTACTGTGGTGAGGGATCTGTCCCTTTCAATGCTTTAGTAGGTTGCTCTGCAGCCCTGGTCCTAAAAACAGAATATTCTGAGGCTTCAAGAAACTTAGGGTCCTTCCTTGGTTCTTCAGACGAGTATACAGTCAGTGGCACTTCCTGAGTTCATTCTATAGGAAATGTACATTAAAATACGTACATTAAGAATCACTCTGATGACCTGACAAAGTGACACAAATTCAGTCTAAGTCCTCACAATGTTTCTGTAACTCATGGTCAGTCTTACCTTCGAGGCAAGAAGACAGTAGATTGAACACTCCCTGCACAAGGAAAATCAGAGAATCATGCATCCTCAGACACAGCAGGTCAAGTGCTCACAGATGTAAGAATCCCTCAAAACACAGAAGGGTGATGTCTATCAGCGAATATTTGGGGCACTCTGCCTTCTGTCCGGACTGTCGCCCAGGGTCTTTAAAGGCCACTTATGGCCTTAAAGGCAGCTCTGCGGAAGGGCTGCCAGTCAAGCCTGGTCTTGATACGTTTCCTAAAAGTGTTCCCTCTTTTCCCTCTTTTATTTGTGACTACAGCCTTCAGCGTCCACAGTTAATTGATAATGGATTTTTTAAAACCGTGATGCCACAGGTCATTGGCACATTGTTGGGCTTGTCATATAGCCTCCTTTTTATTGCAACTGGCACAAGGTCAGAGCCATGCTTGTGGGATTCCTTAGCCAAGGTGGTGCTGGGGACCCAGAACCATCCACATTAGCAGAAAGAGAATTAGAGTGACCGAGCATCCTGGCGTGCCCAGGACTGCAGGCTTTCCTGGGACCTAGGACTTCCAGAGGTAACACTGAGAAAGTCCCCTGCAAGCCCAAAATGGGTGTTCACCTGATGGGGAAGGAACCATCTTTGCCACATTAGAACCACAGCCTTCAGTTAGTAGAAATATTGCAATTCAATCTAGCATAGGCTGAAGTCCCCAGCCTATTAAAACTGCTGGGGACCCCCAAAAATAATAAATAAATAAAATTAAAAAAAAAAAACAAAACTGCTGGGGACTTCAGCAATTAACTACCGCCTCATTTTCACAAAGCCACTCAGAGTGGTGTAGACTTTTTCCCTGGGGCATACAGCTTGCTGGTAGCATATCAGGAACCAGAACCTAGATTGCCACAGTCCCAATTTAGGGCACTTTTCATTGCATTACATTTTTTGCTTTGCTATTCTCTTTCTATTGCTCTCGTAGAATGAGTTCAGCTGGGTTTTCTTCCAACCACAGGACTTAGCCATTAGAACAGTGAAAAGTGCTGTTTATATTGGGCACCGATTTTTTTTTAATGTTGGGATAGTGAATGGAATCAGATTGCTGTAAACGGCCTCAACTGGTCACCATCTCCATGACCACATGGCATCTATTCCTGTCATGTCTATAGCCCAGCAAAGTATCTTCAACATGCAACCGTTTGTCATCACCAAATACTACCCTTGGCGGAGCCGGTCACATGCCAGGACAATGTACCCCTGGGTGAGGGGACTGTGTTTGTGACTAGCTCACAGGCACATGGCTTCGCATCTAGAAAGTGCATGAAAATCCTGCTTCTTCAGACTTAGATTCTTTCAAAGGAAAGATATAAGATGCCTGTTCTAAAAACTGAGGTTAACATACAAAACACTCAGTTCTAAGCTCTTTACAGATATCTCATTTAATCCTCATCACATGCTCTAAGAGAGGTACTATTATCCCATTTCACATATAGGGAAACTGAGGCACAGAGGGGATAAGCATCTAGCCCAAAGAGCTTTTGTTGTCGCCCGGCTTAACTCTAGTAAGTGGTGGAGTCTGTTTCTGAGCATCACGCTCTTTCAGAAGAGAAAACAAGAGCTTAGAGGTGACAGTAGAGCAAACCAATCCAGAATGTGGAATCGGAAAGGATCCCATAAGGGGAAAGGTGGAGGGCAGTGTTCCCAGGGTGCAGGAGATAAACCAATTAGGTAAAGATTTGCAGTGAAAAGGAGCAGCTCTGTCGGCTTCTCCATGCAATGTACACAAAGGATAAGGCAGTACGTTTCAGCCCGACTTCCATCTTCACTGGCTATCCTCACTCAAACATAGTAAGTACCAGACACTGTATGCTGTCCTGCTTCATTCCATGCTGGGGTACAGCCATTGGTTCTGGAAAATTCTGCCATTAAGTATCATCGGTAATAGCAGTCCCTTCACACCTTTTCACCTCTCCAGCCTCATTCGATCCTTTGAGCCCCTTAGTATTGTATCTTCCCCTTTGACACTCAGCCTGTCCACCCAGTAGCTCAGCTGGTGGGTTGGATGGGACCTGCCCCATGAAATCAAACACTTCCAAAGAGGTATGACAGCATTAATGAGGTGAAACTGTAAAGTTGGCGAAGTGATTTTGGCGTTTCCATCTCTCCATTTTCTTCCTCCCTTCTAGTACATTCTATCCTGTTCAGTCTTAAACTGTGATCTTCTCCAGTGGACTTGGTTTTAGTTCTTTATATTTCACTGGGACTTTTAAGACAAAATGTTGCCCCTGTGAGCATTATCTACATTTTAAAGCTGACCTTGCCTGGAAGAATCATAATTAGAAATTTACTTTGTCCAGGACGTCCCTGGTGGTCCAGTGGTTAAGACCCTGTGCTTCTACTGCAGGGGGCGTGGGTTAGATCCCTGGTCAGGGAACTAAGATCCCACATGCTGCGCAGTGTGGCCAAGAAAAAAAAATTTACTTTGTCCCCACGAGAGTAATTTAAAGCATCACAGAATAGGGAGCTGTGTTATGGAAGCAAGAAACTCAAGCTCTTCCTGGTGCTTCTGAAATCAAAGCACACGAAAAATTTCTAAGGGGCCTACATTTAAGTTTGGTCACTTCTGACCTATGAATATTGAACACGGCTACTCTGATGTGTAAACACACAGCGTGATCTTCACGTTCAGAGCAAACATCTACAATTCTTATGTGGCCCAGATATTATGCTTTGGGGCAAGGAGACTGCTCATCAGTTCTTCGGAAACACCTTCAAAATGGAGACGAGCTGACTTCAATGAACTTCTGGCTTTTCTGTAATTTTATATACTGGGCTATAGCCATGATGTAGCCAACACGTCAAGGTACCCCATCAAAACACATCACTCCATCAAAACATTATTCCACAATGATGATACAAGGTATGAAAGAAAGAAGGAGCATGATTTTATTGAAATGTTTTTAGTACAATGTTGGAAGATCTTCAAATCCTATATTCTAAACCAATACAAGCACTGCAAATGATGTAGTTCCTGAATCATCTGACGTCATCTCTACCAAAGGTAAGTTAAAATACGAATCTCTTTAAGTTGATTAACGTAATTTAAGTTGGAAACTGAGCAACTTTGGTATATTCGTATTTCTCTGGCTCCCCATTTTGGTTAGATGTATGCTAAGTTGACCTCCATCCAGCAGAGGCGGATAGGACCAACACATTTGGTGGTTTCGCTGAAATGTTTCCGCACAAGCAGCAAAGGATGCGTAAGTTCTGGGATTAAGCTCTTCTCAAAGCCGTCTTCATCATCTTTGTTGAACTACATTGCCGCCACGCAGGGCTAAGTATAGTCTATTTAGTTGATAGATGTACCGGAAGTACTTTAAAATACAAAAGTGGAGCTAAATAACCATAGAAACAATCAGTTCTTAATCTGAAGAATAATACCGATTTTTATATCTTTATCTGCAGATCATTATCTTAAAACTAACTCTATGTGTTAGACTCTTAACTCTTAGATGAAATGAACACCTTTAAATCAACTGGTTTTAGTCACTGTCACCATGTCTACACTAGGATGCCAAGCCGTTTACCTGCGTGCGTTCATATAACTACATTTTCATTTCTCTATGCATAGAAATTTCAAGAAATACAGATATCACTCATTTGTCAAAAATAAAAATTACATACATCTAAATAGGCTCTTTACATATCTCAGACCAACTCTTGTCTAGATAGAGTCCATCGTATTGCATAGCTGACGTTACCAGGCTATGCTATGATTTTTTCTCAAAAGCCATCTTAAGGTACAGCAAAATGCTAGTTTCTGCAATGACTAAAATGATGCTTTTAAACTTTGATTCAACCTCTGCTGTAGTGAAGTTTGAAACCTTAAAGACTGATATTCAGGTTTGTTAATGATTTTAAATACATTTCATTTTTCTACCTACAGAATTTAGATCAGAGACTTTCTTCTTTTTAAGTTTTGAGATTCAGCAGAAGGAGGAGACTGTTATTTATTATTCCTGGGCTTTGTCTATGCAGGTACATTTTCTTCTTTGGGGGTAGAAGCACTCGGTTGTCCACCAACGTGCACTCAGTAAAATTTCTCACTCAGGAGTCGTCAAAGGCCACCTGTGGATAAAGCTATCGTCCCTGCACCATCACACCTGGGCCACCATTTGAACATTAACTTCATGGAGCAACTAATGTTTACTTACTTGTCCTTTTTTTGTAGGCCTTTCTCACCCACATTTTTCATGTAACAGCTTTAGTTAAAATAATCTGTTGCCTAGGAGGCTTGCTACTTGTGATTACAAAAGGCAGAAGACCATGAGATCAACACTAATGTTTAAATATGCATTTGGAGGCACCCACAAAAAATTCACCTTTTTATCACGTCAAAAGCAAAACAGCGATTGGACTAGTAAATGTGAGGGGACTTAGGAAAGTAGTCTTTGTGTGGTGGAAATCCACAGTATGAAACTCTCGGGGAAAAAAAGGCAAAGTAAGAGCTAGAGCTAAAAACAGGATGTTAAAAAACAAGATGGCAGGACATGGTGCATCTGGGATGCACAGAGCATGAATGTGACAGTGAAATTGGAGACTATCTCAAAACAGTTTCTCAATCACATCTATTGCTGAACATAATTTTGGAACTTAAGAACAAGGTATTTCAGATAAGTGACAGTTATGTTTTTTAGAAGTGGCAATAAAAAAATCCTGAACTACACTGCCTCTGATATGTCTAATGTTTACCAGAAATAAACATGTCAGTGGCCACCTTCAGCTACGTAAAATTTGGTCCAAATTAAGCATAATAACCCAAATGGTTTATTGGAAACCTGATTACTAAAACAAATATTCAAAATTCAAGGTATTATAAATTCTCTAAGATTCACTCAGAATTAAAAGGCTAATTCTCTACAGGGTTTCACCCTAATGTCCATAGGCATTATCATTGTATATTTACACAGAGGCTTTACTCTGAAGTGACCTTTGCTAACGTTGAAATACATAAACTATGAACTTCCACAATGGAATTAAAAACTTGAAAGTTGTGGCCTCAAAGTACTCACAGAGGAAAAAAAGGTCACCTATCAGAACAAATCAAGATAACAAAACATTTCTCATTTAAGATGGTTCACTTAAAGATCAAATAGCCACTGCACTCCCCACCAAACTGAAAATTAATGGTCGAGATATTTAAGTGGGGGAAACTGTGGACCTTGGAGTATACAAAGATCTGATGCTTTTGCATTAATCTAACTGCTCAGTCCTAAAGCTAAAAACCCAGACAAATGCACGCAAGTCAGAAGCCAGAGCAGGCTTGCTTCCACACCTCACATCCTGGATTTACAGTGGGACGTGGCTGAACAGGTAAGACACAGATTCACCGTTGTGGGTCCTTCGAATCGCCTCGGCCAAGATCATTGAAATGTCAATCACCTAAACACCAATGAAAAGACAGAAATGGGGAGAGGGAAGTGGGACATATCAGCCATGTTTAATCAGAAACTTAGAAGCCAGAAAGCCTAGAAATGCTTTCTCCAGCACATTAAGATGTGCTATTATCAACCCCCCACCCAGCCATTTCTTATGAGAGGACAGAGAGTTTTGGGTATGTCTTCCAATTACGATCCTGTATGGGATCCTGGAAGTGAGATATTTCAGTGCAGATACTTCAAAGGCTTTTCAGGGCCACTGTTAACCAGAGACATCCTTTTCTTTGGGCGTTTGTTGTTTTAAAATTATTTGTACTCAATCACTATGTGGAAGGTTTTTCTCTCTCTCAGTTTCTGAAAACACAGAAACTGCAACGTCTAACAGCACAGCTGTAATCATCTAACTCTGGGGTCAGCATGAGAACAGCCATAGACAATACATAAATGAATGGGTATGGCTGTGTTCCAATAAAACTTTATTTACAAAAACAGATGGTGCGCTGGACTGGGGTCATGGGCTTTAATTTGCTGACTCTGAACTACTGAGAATCACACATGAAAATCTAAGGCACAGCTATTTTGATCATTCTTGAACGAATCTCCTGGTGCCAAACGAACTGTGTTGCTCTCCAATGGATGAGAAATCATGAAGCAGATCACTCTGACCCATCTTTACGCTCTAATGATGGGAATGGAGGCTTCCAGCAATGAAAGGACTTGCCAAGATTTACCAAGATATAGAGGCAAAACAAGGACTCAAGCCCCTTCAACTTATTTCAGGCCAGTTGGTGTTAAGGGATCATTGCCAACTCTCTGGGGGCCTCCTAAGTCAGGAGGGGTAGGAGGAGTAAAGCTCGGAGACTCTTGGCACAGCCAAGCTGCTTCTCTGTTTTCCCTCCCAATTTTAAAAAGCTGTGGCAAAATATATGTACCATAAAAGTTGCCATTTTAACCATTTTTAAGTATACAACTCAGTGGCATTAATTATATTCCCAGTGGTATGTAACCATTTCCCAAACTTTTTCACCATCCTAAACAGAAACCCTGTACCCATTAAACACTAAGTCCCCATCCCCCGCTTCTGGCAGCCACCACTCTGCTTCCCCTCTCTATGAATCTGACTACTCTAGGGCCCTCAGGTAAGTGGAATCTAGTTTAAATACCACACAATATTTGTCCTTTTGATTGGCTTCTTTCACTTAGCATACCGCTTTCAAGATTCATCCATGTTGATTCATGCATCAGAACCCCCTTCCTTTTTAAGGCTGAGGAATAGCTCATAGTATGAAGAGGCCACACTCTGGTTATCCATTCAACTGTTGGTGGACATTTGGTCATTTCCACCTTCTGGCTACTGTGAATAAGGCCTGCTATGAATGTTCATGCATAAGGTTTTGTTTGAACACTCGTTTTCAGATCTGGGGGAATTACCCTGGAGGTAGACCAGGTTGGGTCGTGTGATAATTCTGTTTAGCTTTAGCACAGCTGTTTCTTAATGTTCCTTATTGTGGCTTTATTCACTTACTATTTATACTTTGACCTCTGCTGGCCCCAGTCTTTCCCAGACATCTAACATGTATCATACCTTCTCATTACAGGAAGCTACAACCTCTGCTGACATCTGCCTTAGAAAGTGGTCCCACACACAAGATGCTAGTTGCCCCACTGCTTGGCTCTGCCTGCAGTATAGCCAGTACCTGAATCTTGGAGCAGTGTTTCATTTTGTCCTCTTGGGGAATAGTGTTGGTCACAACAACAGCCTCAAAGGAGGCATTATTTATTCTGGAAATAGCTGGCCCAGAGAAGATCCCATGGGTAAGGATAGCATAAACTTTGGTGGCTCCGGCCGAGAGTAGCCTATAAAAGACAAAAAAATTAAGTGCACACAAACATGCTTGAAATATTCTCCCCTTAGTGTGAATTTAAAAGAAATAACTGTGCCCCACAAAGGAAAACATGAAACCAATTTCACTCACATTTATCAGTCTAAAACAGCATCTTTCAAGGTATGTGCTGGCCAAGCATTTTGTATTCCCTTAACTCAAGGATTATCAACCTTGGCGTTGGGCCCAGATAATTCTTTGTTGTGCAGCACATCCTCGGCCTCTACCCAATAGCAACACCCCTCCCCTCAGTTGTCACAACCAAAAACGTCTCCAGATATTGTCAAATGTCTCCCAAGGAACAACACTGCCCAGGTTCAAAACAGTAAAGCCAAAATGTCACCATGCTGACATACAATCATCATAAAACACCAAGATATTATATCCTCTTTGTTTTGTTCTGTCTTTGAAACCTGCTGTGCATTTTACCCTCTCAGCGCATCTCAAGTCAGACAGGCCACAGTCCACGCATTCTGCAGCCATGCACGGCTGGGCACTGGCTCCCACGCCGGGACAGCCCAGCTCTAAGTTCCTGGAAGCCGATGGCTGAGAAGGCTGGAGTGAAGGTGAGCACAAGGAAACAAGGGCCTGAAGAGGCCGAAAGACTGTTTTTTCCTCCTGTGCTCAATTTCAGGAGAAGCACATTCTCTGAACTTTTTAAAAAATACACTGAAAGTTCAACCTTGAAAATGAAAACCAGGTCATAAAGGACCATGGTGTTTTCCCTACCAAGAAAAAACAAATGGGCCTAGAATTGATTTTGGTCTGAAAAACTACTACTAAGCAATCAGTAATAATTAGGAAAAGTGAGCCTAGTTTTTAACTGCTGACATTTTTCCTTTCTTAATGAGACGTCCTAACACTCTCCAAAATGGTCCCAAACCACCCTCGTACTTGTCCGCAGCATGGCAGATGGTGCCACACGTGTCGGCCATGTCATCCACGAGGATGGCCACGCGGTCCTTCACGTCGCCCACCAGAACCATCCGGTCCACTTCATTCGCCTTCTTCCTCTCCTTGTGAATCAAGGCAAATTCCACATTCAACCGGTCTGCAATTGACGTGACCCTGTTCAAGGACACAGACACACAGAGACTTAGACAACAAACTTCTGGTTACCGGGGTGCAGGGTTAGGGGGAGGGATAGATTGGGAGTTTGGGACTGACATGTACACACTGTTATATTTAAAACAGATAACCAACAAGGACCTCCTGTATAGCACAGAGAATTCTGTTCAATATTATGTAACAACCTAAATGGGAAAAGAATTTGCAAAAGAATAGATACAAGCATATGTATAATTGAATTCTTTTGCTATACACCTGAAACTAACACAACACTGTTAACCAACTATATTCCAATATAAAAGTTAAAAAAATATATATATAGGGAAAAAATTACAGACTAATTCTGAAAATGTATTCCCAAAATTACATTTAAAAACTCTAGATTTATTTTTTAAAAAAACACACAGGCAAAAAAAAAAAAAAAAAACACACAGGCAGATATGTCAAAACTGTCAATACAAAAAAACTGTGTTCTTCACAGCTGTATTTTAGGACTGTCGTAACTAGTCACACTCAAGATAACGCAAGAATCAGGCCTCCCTTGCAAAGCCAGGCCTGGTCTGGGATATGTATTAAGCAACCCATGGGGAGAAAAGTGCCAGGGCGTGGCCTTGCGTTTGTGGCAGCTGGGGAAGGAAGCCAGGGCGCCTTGACCACAGGCTAAAACGCCTAGCTAAGAAGCTGACACTCAACGGGTTAGAGTTTGTGGGTACCTTTTCAAGTCAGGGGCACAACTGGAAGCAAGTTATTTAGAAACCACTAACTGCCCAGTTTGGGGAGCAGGCAGCAGGGACAAAGTCCTGCGTAGTACAGGCACGTAATCCACAGGCTTATGACAAGGGGCTTCACTGGACTCGAGGCCTCCAGAGACTGTAATCACAGTCCAGGCCCTTGCCCAACTAAAGCAAATGCTCAAAAGTCATCAGCTCCAAAAGGTAAACTGGCAAAAGAAGGAGAAGGTGGCAGGCCAGGCTTGCTGGTAAGCCCGGGCCATTGTAGATTTTTCCTGTGAAGAACAACTTCAATGATGAAACTGCGCAAAATAATGCCATAGACATAAGGTGACATGAAGATTTTCCTCTTTCACTTTTAAAATCACAGTCACTCATTATGCAATTCAGCTGAACAAATTTTTATCGAGGGACCAAAACATATACATTCACACACCCCAGTTTAATATGCAGTGACTGGAGGATACAACCTCTGGACGCTTTTTAAGTCCTGGTCCCATTCACTGTGTCCTCCTCAGATGGCGACCAGGAGGGGCGCTCTGTGAGTGCTCTGATCAAGGAGAACGCGGCCAAGTCGCTGAGAGGAACCCACTTTCTGGGGCCAAGAGGGCAGCATGAAGGGCACTGTGTACCACAGGTTACCCCTGCTTGTTTCCGAGAACATTCAACAATCAGTATTTTTTTTAATTGTGGTAAAAAAAAATTATACATATATATGTATATATAAATAGAATAGAACTTGAATGCTGACAAAAATTTTGCCCCATAATTGCCTTAAAACTATACTACTCTCTATATGCCAATTTCATAAAAGCCATTTAAACTCCCATTAAGGAAAGCTAGTTTCTCAGAACACCAAGACAGGTTTTCCAAAGAAAAGACTCTTCAACACCTTATGTACGTGCATATATATTAAAATCCTGCATATTTGTAAGGGAGGATCTCGGTACGGCAGGGCCCTGGTCCACAGCCCCACACGCTGTGGGGAGAAGCGCCACCATTTGGGGCTTGAAGCCACTCAAGTCCAAGCATAACTGGACACATCTGCCAGGTGATCCTCTCTCCTAGGCCTGTGAACACACATACTGGCAGGGGGCGCGGAGGCCTGCGTGGGAAAGAGGCTGAGCTATGCAGCTTGAGGGGGAGGGGCGGGAAGGTATGGAACAGGAGTGGGGAGCCCCAGTCACTTCAGGTACCCAATGGTAATGTCAGAAACAGAAAAGAAAGGAAAATATCCTTGCAAAAAGCCCCCTGCGTTGCGAGAACATTCCTATTCCCTCCACAGGTTCCAACTCTTCTTTTCCAGGTGTATAAAACTGAAACTTAATACCTATTCCTAACATACAATACAATGTTGAGACTGCGTATCAGACAGAAATCTAGGGCGGAAAAGCTAGAACAAAAATAATATATTGTTTGATTTCCATTTCTTCTGGATACACTATTACATTGTTTCCAAAAGAAAAAGGAAAAAAGTCAAATCGGAATTACTTAGTTTTACCAACTTCCCAAACCAATTTTAGGTTAATATTGACTATCTCAACAGTGGTGTGCTTCCTAAGGTTTAGTTTTTCCTCACCTTCAAAGACTACCCACGAGTGACCTCTTGTGGTGATATTTTTTGTGGAGTCATTAAGTTTTACCCGGAACAAATCAAGACTCAAAGTTCTTTCTATAGCAATAAGTTCCAATTTGTCGGATAGATACTTATTTTGTGTGTGTGTGTGAAATATGACTTCTCGTATCAAGCAAAGAAGGCACAGATAATGTCAACTGCATGTATCATGTGTTACCTGTGAGGCTATTTTCTCAGTTGGGGAACAGCTTACTCCAGGATACAATGACGACAAGGATGTGTGGCAAAGATTGGAGGAAAAAGGAACCGAGGTGACAAAAAATCTGAAATGCACGCCCCTGAAAAGCTTGCCCTTCCAGGCAGAGAGGGAGCAGGGATGGCCTGAGAGGAACTGCTTTGAAGGGGATCTGAACAAAAACAGCATCTTGCTGCTGGCCATTTCCTCTGGCGGGCTGATTCTGCACTTTTTAAGCAGGGGTTGGCAAGTAGATGGGGGAACCTGGTATATAATAAAAGATGGTATTTCAAATCAATGGGAGAAAAACTGATTATTTAATAGTTTTGGAACAATTCAGATAGCTGAGGACAGATGGAGTTGGATTCTTAATTCACTCTTTATTCCAAAACAAACTTCCGATGGAAGAAAAATCAAAACATTGAAAAGGAAAAAAGCGGGACTTCCCTGGTGGTCCAGTGGTTAAAAATCCACCTTCCAATGCAGGGGACGCGGGTTCAATCCCTGGTTGGGGAACTAAAATCCCACAAGGTGTGGGGCAACTAAGCCCGAGCACCGCCACTACTGAGTATGCGAGCCCCAACTAGAGAAGCTCACATGCCACAAACTACAGAGCCCACACGCCGCAACTAGAGAGAAGCCCGCACGCTGCAAGGAAGAGCCCACACGCGGCAACTGAAAAAGATCTTGCGTGCCACAATAAAAATCCCACATACTGCAACTAAGACCTGACACAGCCAAAAAACAAAATAATCGAAATATTTTTTAAAAATAAAATTCAATTAAAACAGAAAGGGAAAAAGCAACTCTTAAAATATATAAAATACAGAAGAATAACGTTAAGGGTGAATCCTTCATAAACCCAGAAGCCATAATGTGAAAAAGAGATAGCTATGACTACCTAAGAATGCAGGAAAAGTCCTGCAGGGAAGAAAAATACAAAAGGGGAAGAAGTGAAATACTTGGGGAATTATTTACTATACACGAGAAGCAGAGATGTCACTTCCTGCCTGCATAGAACTCTTTAACAAACCAGAGGAAGAGGCCTCCAGCTGACAGAATAGGCAAAAGGTATGAACAAAAAATAAACGTGCTGGAAAGAGTGCTCGACCTTATGCACAGCAGCTGGAGTTAACAGGAAGCGATGCCATGTATCACTCAGCTGATCTGTAAAGTAAAAGAAGTCTGATCATCTGCTGTGCGGACAAGCCTGTGTACAAAGTCGCTGGCATCCACACTTGGGAAGGTCAACTGGTCTAGCTTCTTTTTTTCTTTTTAATTGAAGTATAGTTGATTTACAATGTTCTGTTAGTTTCTGGTGTGCAGCAAAGTGATTCAGTTATACATACATATATATATTCTTTTTCAGATTCTTTTCCACTACGGTTTATTATAAGATATTAAACATAGTTCCCTATGCTATACAATAGGTCCTTGTTGTTTATTTTGTATATAGTAGTTTTACCTGCTAATCCCAATGGTCTACCTTCTTTGAAAAACCAAATTTTGACCCTGTCCATCAACTCATGCCCTTGGACTTGGCAACAGCAGTTCTGAGACCGCATCCTACTTGCACATGTATATGAAACGTGAAAGTGAGTGTCAGGCTGCAGGAATGTGCCTAAGAACACAAACAACAGCACCTACTACAGAGGAACACGAGACTGGTTAAAGGCATCATGACATCCGCACAAAAGGGACTATTACCTACCTGCAAAAACCAAGAAAGCAGACCTACTACACAGCTGTGGAACTGATGCTAAGGCAGAACATGCTTTTAAAAAGCACAGTGGAGAAGTATGTGCAGCATATTGCCATCCGTGTGAAATAAAGAGGGGGATATATGTTTGAATAGCGTCATTCTGACTTTGCAAGGAATAGAGGCCTCTCAAGAAGGAAATGGGAGACATCACCCTATATATAAAAAAAATAGGGTTGGAATGGGAAAAGACAAGACCACACAAGTTTGTGGAATCTATTATTCTTTTGGCTTGTTAGCTACCAAAGTACGTTGTTCTGGTCAAAAAAAGAAATATGCCTGACACAAAAGCCACTTATTTTATGATCCATATGAGCCCCCCAGAGAGACAATTCCATAGACACAATGGAGATTAGTGGTGGCCAAGGGCTGGAGGGAGAGGGAGTGGGGAGTGACTGCCAGTGGGTACAGGTTTCCTTCTGGAGTCACGCAAATGTTCTGGAATTAGACAGTGGTGATAGATGCCTACCTCTGAATACACGAAAACCACTGACCTGCGCACTTTAAATGGATGAACTGGAGGTATGTGAATTACATTTCAATAAAGCTGTTATTAAAAAACAGCATAAGGGAGTTGCAGGAGGGTGGGGATATGGGGATATGGGGACATGTGTATAAATACAGCTGATTCACTTTGGTGTACCTCAAAAACTGGCACAAGAGTGTAAAGCAATTATATTCCAATAAAGAGCTTTAAAAACAAACAAACAAAAAACAGCATAAGTTATGTCTTATGCTCCCTCTCAGCCCACTTCTTCACCTCTAACCTTCGAGCACACCAATGCATTCGCCTGCAGATTCCGTCGTGTGACTTCAGTTAAGTTTCTAAGTAAACTGCAAGCATTTCCAAGAGAAATTATTCCAAAATGTTGCTCACGTCCCCCTGTTGTCTTAAGCAGATGACACTCGGGGTGCTTGCATGTGACGGGGAGCTTTTAATTTTGATTCTAGGTCCTCAGCTTGGCTGCGGAGAGGATGAAGGATGGGCATTTGCATTTTAAAGATGTCCCCAAGCTTGATGGGCACTGCTCTCTCATGGCAGGTTTATTACCGTGTAAACACTCATGAGCTTCCTTGCTTTCTCACTAGACTGGCAGACAGAGCTTTCACCTCTCCCTTCCTGACAGAGGCCCCCACCTGAGCATTAAAGCTCCATTCCGCTCTCCCCCTCCACTGTCCACCCCCACCCCCAGCGAGCAGCTGCGCAGTTCTACACGGTGACTGAGTCGCTGAGTCTCGGCACACAGTAAAGCACTCTGTATCAAATCGGCATTCTATCGTCCTCACCCCTGATCCTCAACTGTCTGTACTGATTGCTCCTTAATTCCTTGAGTCTCTGGATCTGCTGCTCAGTACCGTTATTTATGCCATTCAGTGCGCCTGTGCTCTGATGCTTTTACTGTCATGTCAGTTTCTGTCCAACATCCTTTCACAGTCTAGCAACTGTTCTGTGACCCCATGGTGTTGGCCGCCGGCCGCCCCGTTATCTGCAGGCGCTGGCTCTCGGTGGGCTGTGCCCCCTCGGTTTCCTAACTTGGATCATCAGGGCACAATGAGGTGGTCTTCAGCGGGGAGTGCTTACTGAACAGCTGGCCTTGTGGAATTCTCCTTTGGCAGTGGCTTTGTGGCCAGGGGTCAATTTTCCCGGCATCGGGACCCCCACACCAGGGGGTGAGTGCGTATCCTAACACACATCGGCCCGTGGCACAGACCCTCGGTTTGAGCTCTCACAGGTGGCTACTTTCTCCCCACGTTCAAAGACCCAGGGCAAGACTGGCTTTCCTCTCTGGACTACAGGGAGGGGGTCCTCCTGCCATCTCCCTTCTCTCCGGAGGCCCCCACGTGGGCATTAGCCTCTTCTAAGCCACCGCCTCTTCCTGGATCTGACACCCATCCCCCAGGCCACCCCGGGTGTGGCTGTCAGCCTTCTTTATTTCTTGGCCACTTTCTCCCTTTCTTTCCGGCTGCTCTGCGGATACAGATTTTATTTTAATTAATTTTTATTGGAATATAGCTGCTTTACAATGGACACGGATTTTAAAATTGTTCTGTTCTGGCTTCCATTTCTAAGTGTTTTTAGTAAGAAGGACTAGTTTGGTCAATCATGTTGTTAAGTAAAAGCCTTATTTTCCAATTAGGCTCATTGCTTTTAGAATCAGAAATAAAAACTTAAAAACCCTCAAAATATACTCTTTGTTGCAACCAAACGTCTGTGTGTATTTTTTTTTCTTTCATGAGTGATGAAATGTTAAAGATGACAGCTCTCTGCTCTGGAGGTGAAGCCTGTTGGCTACTTACTTGCCCATTTCCAAAATAAACTGTTAAGTAATTTAAGACATGCTTCCTTACCTAACACATACGGAAAGGAAAAAGCAGTAAGCAAACACAAATATGCCTTGTGCCGCCTGGGCCTGTGCAGTACCTTTTGGCGCCTCCGGCATCAGGTGAAACAATGATGCAGTTTTTCCATTCGGCAATATTCTCCCGAATCCACTGAAGGACCGCGGGCTCTGCATACAAGTTATCCACAGGGATATCAAAGAACCCCTAAGGGGAGAAGCGGGTGTCACATTATCACAGGGTTTTTTAAAAGATCTTCTCTTTCATGAAATAAAATTCAAATTTTTTTATTCAAAAGAAGCCTTTTCAACAGATTCCCCTTTTTTTATTTCTTTTTTCTTAATTTCTTTTTTTAATTGAAGTATAGTTGATTGACAATGTTGTGTTAGTTTCAGGTGTACAGCAAAGTGATTCAGTTATATATATATTTATATACACATATAAAATGTTTTCTAGATTTTTTCCATTATAGGTTACTTCAAGATATTGAATATAGTTCCTTGTGCTCTACAGCAGGACCTTGTTGATTATCTATTTTATAAATAGCAGTGTGTATCTGCTAATCCCAAGCTCCTAACTTATCCCTCCCCAACCTTTCCCCTTTAGTAACCATAAGTTTGTTTTCTATGTCTGTGCAGACTCCCTTTTCTTAATTCAAAGAGAATTAAATCAAAAGATACATGTTCCAGGACATGGGGAGGTGGGGAAGGAGAAGCTGGAACAAAATGAAAGAGTAGTATTGACATTTATATACTGCCAAATGTAGATAGCTAGTGGAAAGCAACTGCCTAACACAGGGAGATCAACTCGATGACTGCTGATGACCTAAAGGGGTGGGATATGGAGGGAGGGAAGGATGCTTGGGAGGGAGGCTCAAGAGGGAGGGGATATGGGGATATATGTATAAATACAGCTGATTCGCTTGTTGTACAGCGGAAACTGGCACAACAGTGTAAAGCTATTACACTCCAATCAAGATCCAAAAAAAAATTTGTTGAATAAAAAAAAAAAAAAGATACATGTTTCAGAAGCAGATTTCGGTTCAATCTGGGGACATGGTCTATTATCGTATGATCACCTCTATCCTAAGGTATAGCAGAATGGCTTTGTAGATCAGTGGGGAAGAGGTTTGCTGTTTCTTAAGCACCTTACTGTGAGCCAAATAATTCACCATTCACTATATGACAGAGCAGGCATAGTGTAATTTGGCCTGTTTTACAGATGAAGGAACTAAGTCGTTAAGAGTTTTAAAAAACTTACATTATGACTCTCCCATTCTAATTATTTTCCAGAAGTTGAGATGGAATTAGAGTTTATTACCAAGAAGCCATTCCTGCTCCTCCAAAAGTGAGTAGAGGCAAAGTGGTGGTGGAGACAGGCAATATCAACAGTAAATTATATTTCTAAGTTCAGTAAAATAGATGGAAATCCAAGAGCCGCCACATAGAAACTTAAAAACACAAGTAGTGTTACCTTCTTCAAAAATTATTTAACTTAACAGAGAGTTAGGATTTCACCACCTGCATTAAGCCCCCACCACAGCCAAGGACAACAAAGAAAATGCTAGAACCTGGATCTGAGAGGCATGCAGGTCCATGGTGATGATGTGATCTGCCCCAGCGACTGAGAGCATGTTGGCCACGAGTTTCGCCGAAATTGGAGCACGACTCTAAAACATAAAGGCACGGATTTTATAACAGGGGACAGATGGAGACATCCAGATTTCTCCCCTGAAGAGTTACAGGAGAAAGATGAATCACAGATGCTTTATTACATATGGAGAAAATTAACATTAATAATTTAAAATTAAGACTTCAATAATTTGAACTTAGTCATTTAAATTATTTAATTATTAATAAAGAAAGTTATAGGTTATAACAGCAAAAGATACTCATCCCATTTGAGTCACCAAATATTAATTATTTACATCTACTATTGTGAGACAGTGTGCTTGACACTGGGTATATAAAACAAATAACAGAAGCAAATAATTAAACATAAATACATGTAATATCATAATTTATATAATTCCAATTGTGATAACTGTGTAGAATAATAAGTACTGAGAGAGAAGGTGAGAGTGAGAGAGACAGACAGACAGACAGACACAAGAACATGAAGGACATCTAGTTAAAAGACACTGGTTGTTATTGAGCCTGTGCGCTAGAGCCCGTGGGCCACAACTACTGAGCCCATGTGCTGCAACTACTGAAGCTCATGTGCCTAGAGCCCGTGCTCTGCAAAAAGAAGCCACCACAATGACGAGCCCGTGCACCACAATGAAGAGTAGCCCCCACTTGCAGCAACTAGAGAAAGCCCGTGTGCAGCAATGAAGACCCAATGCAGCCAATAGATAGATAAATAAATAAATAATAAAAAAAAGACACTGGTTCTCAGAGGCCCCTCTGAGGAAACTGCTTTTTAAGGTGGGACTAGCAGAGGCGGGAAACTAGTGCTGCAGAAAGAGCAGCCCATGTGACATCATGAAGGTTGAGAGGTCACATCCAGGGACCTAAGCCTAGTGTAGCTACAGGCAGTTGTCCAAGACAGAGTACAAGGGGATGCCGGAAGGGAGGCAGGGGCACATCCTGCATAGCCCTGAAGGCCAAGGCTAGCCCATAAAGATGAGTTTCTGCACAACAGCTGGGAGCGAAGCCTATCACAAATTCAACAAAAGCAAGATCCAAGAAAGAACACCTTAAGGTGATGGATAATTTGATATTTAGAGAAACAGACGCAGTGTGACATTGCATCCTCTCTGAAGGTTAGAAGCTAACTTCTCCATAGCTTTAGCTTCCACACCAAAAATGATGGACAGTAACTCTGTTCACGTTGAAACAATCCAAGGGACTATACAGGCATGATTAGACCTAGGAAAAGAGTTCAGCATTTTGCTATAAACAATGTTATTCCTCTATACCACAAAAAAGAAAATGTAAGCTTAACTGAAGATTTCATTCAAACTTACAATGTTATATGTCAATTATATCTCAAAGCTGAAAACAGAAAAGATTTCATTCAAAATAATAACAAATGAATGATCTCTTAAATACACACACACATAGTATATTCATGTAAAAATACACACAGGAATTATATCACAATGTGAACAGACTATTTTTATTTTCTCTAATAACACCATTCTTTTCTAATAAAGAAACCTACTACTTTATAACACACACACACACACACATCTTTTTTTTCACACACAAAAAATGAGAGTAAACACACCAAATGTTAAAAGTAGATGTTAACAGTAGATGTAGAAAGTGAGATTATGGAGCAACAGTTTTCTAATGTTTTTGAACTGTCAACCTGTTCAACTAACTCATGTTTTCATCATGTAATTCCCCCGCTCTGTTTCATGTTGCCTTTGAGATAAAAAGCCCTCCTGTCAGTGTGACTCTAGCTATGGAGAACTGGTCTGCCCCCACCCTACTCCCCAGCCTCAAGGAGGGGTCCCCCGCACAGTGGGTCCTGGGCCCACTCTCTCCCTCTTCCGTAGAACACTTTAAGCCTTGCCATCTACACCCACACACCCACCTTACCCTTATTCCACCCCCATCTCTGCAGACCCAACGTGTTTGATCCTCCAGATCTGGTTCCAATCTCTTAAAGTTCCAAACTTTAAGGCACTCTGAGAACTCCAGAGAGAAATGATCTGTCCCTTCTAAAGGGACACAGCATTTGGCCACCACGATATGGGACCACTTTATGCCGCCTGCTTAAAGATGGACATCAGAAGATATTTTATCTAGGATGCAGAGTTCACAACTAGACTATTTGTCCCTCAAGGGCAAAGAATTGGTTTTGGAGATTTCCACATCACCTGCAGCCCCAGCTCTGTACCTTGCATACAACAGTTTTTCAGTAAATATTTAATAACAGGATCTCTATAACACCAAGTTTCTGAGGCTTAGTCATTCACTTCACTGACTGCGAGAATTACCTAATCTAACAAAATTCCAGGATAATTAAAAGAATAAATCGAATGCTGGGAATCTGACTCTCAATGCTCCTCAATTTGGGGCTCTTCCTCTAAGTTGATAACCTACAAAAAGAGTCCTCCATTCTCGTCTCTCCACGGCATCAAGCATTTCTTACTCCTGAGAGCCAAAGCACAGGAGTCATTTCTAAATTCATACTTTCTGATCTCCTTCAAACTGTTTTCAAATTTGGTTTCTGGACCGTCTTTCACAATTTGCCTGAACACCCAACTGCATCTTGCAGGAAAAATGACTCACAAGTTTTAACTGACTTTATAACCAAGAAAGAGAAAAATTAGTATGACATTTCAACAAAGGTAGTCAGCTACAGCAACTGAAAATAAAACATTCAACTCGCCTAATGAACCATGGATAAAGGGCAGATATTTTGTGAGTTGGACCAACCTGGACAAAGACTCTCCAGAGACTCAGATTTTATTCAAGGTATCAGCTGCTGCCCTGCTAAAAAGTGTAAACTTCATGAAGCTTTAAAAATTGACAAGAATGTAGACATTTGTGTCAGCACAACTGTCCTCAATTTCTCCAGTTAAGAAATCAAAAGAAACAATTTAATCAGTGAAAATAGAACATAACCTTGAAAACTCTGGGAAAAAAAAAAAGCTCCAAGTCTTCTACCCCCTCAAAAGTAATTATTTCCAGCCATGCCCACGTCATACAGTCTTTAGCAGGGAAGGAAACTAGCAATTATTGAGCACCCACTAGAGCAGAGGTCAGGGGACTGCTGCCCACGGGCCTAGACAGCCCATGGTCTGTTTCCCTACAACCTGTAAGCTAAGCATGGTTTTTAGGTTTTCAAGCTGCTGAAAACCAATCAAAAGCAGTATTTTGTGATATTTGAAAAGTGTGTGAAATTCATATTTCAATGCCCATAAAATTTTAGCGGAACATAGCCATGCCCCTTCATTTACATATTAAATATGGCTATTTTCACACCAAATGGTGCAGCTGAGCAATTTGAACAGAGACCCAGTGGTACACAAAGCCTCAACAATCTGACACCTGGTTCTTTTGGGAAAAAGTCTGCCCACTCGTGTATCATATGCCAAGCACTTTCTAAGTAGCAGCAGATACTATCCTTAACTTCCAGAGGAGGAAATAAAGACACAGAGGAACAAGAGTAAATAACAGCACTGACGGTCAAACCCAAGTCCCCTTGACTCCAAAGTCTTACCCCAGAGCTCAGACCACTCCACACCATGCCTTTTCCAAGGAATACTATACTGTCACCTCTTTTCCATGTTACTATTACATTGCGCTGATGTATCATCATGAAACCTTTCCTTCACTGTCAGAACTTGCCCCTGGTTTCTTACATGTACGAATAAAACCGACAATAAAATTGGACAGATGTGCAGCGCTTGCTTGAAAACAAGCAGTGAGGCTAAAAATAACGAAGCGAGCTTTGAATCTGGTTAAAAGGCTCTAGCTTTTTCTCTGCTTCTTTGCAGGTAACTCTAAGTAGATTGACTGCACAGAATTCCATTGTGTCTTAGACACCACAGACAGCACAGTCTATGGGAAGGAAAGGACAGGTCTGGGGGGCTCCCCAGGGCTCCTCCAGTGACTGAGGAGAATTTCTCTCTGAGCCCATCACATTCAAACACTACGTGGCCTTTAGCCTACCTAAGTGAAGCTGAAAGCGGGGAGAAGCATTTTCCCCATCACCGTGGGTCTCCTCATCACTCGCCCTGGCTGGTACATGAATTATGCTCATAGGCTCCAGCCGCTTCTCTTAAGGGCTTACGAAATCCTTTGTTACCCTCACTTCAAAAGTTTCCTGATACAAAGCCAGTCCATTTGATCTAAGGAAAGAAATGAATAGTTAGAAAAATTATTAGCAGCAATTTAAAAAATACAAAGGCACACCTCAAATGACGAGACAAAATTAAGCATTTCCCTTTCGACCAGGGTGGTGAAAGAAACGGTCTCTCTCCTTACTGCAACACAAGTCACCTTGACTACAGTGATAGGTCAGAAATGACAGTGTCAGAACAATCAACATGTCCTGCCGCCTCCAAGGTCAGTCCCAAAGAGACAGGCTATAGAAAGGGTGGCCATGAGTCCACCCACCTGGGACAGTCCGGTGGACACTTGTTTCCTGGCATCATTATTCACAGAATCCCCTTTCAAGCTCTCAAGTAGCCTGACTTTGATGATAAATGATATAATAATGACACTATCTCAAAGCTTGAACTGTCCCCAAAATACCCACTTATTCATACATCAGTGACCTGTTGAGACCCCCTGGAGTGGGCTGAACAGTGGCCCCAAAGATATCAAGTCCTAACCCCTGGAGCCTGTGTGACTATTACTTTATATGGAAAGAGGCCCTTTGCAGATGTGGTTATACTAAGGATTCTGAGATGGGAAGATGATCCCAGAGGGCCCTGGATGCTATCATATGCATCCTTAAAGAGGGAGATCCGACAGAGGCAAGAGGAGAGGACACATGAAGCTGGAAGCAGAGGTCAGGGGGATATGGCCTTAAGCTAAGGAGCGTGGCAGTTGCCAGCAGCTGAAAGAGGCCAAGAAGAATCTTCCCCTGGAGCCTCCAGATGGAGTGTGACCCTGCTGTACCTTGATTTTCAACTTCTGGCCTCCACAACTGTGAGAGAATACATTTCTGTTGTTTGAAGCCACCCAGTTTATAATAATTTATTACAGCAGCAATCGGAAGCAAATACAGCCCTCTTTGATCCCTTCTTTGCTATCAGTTTTCTCCAACAATAAGGCGCACCATTTCTGAACCCCGGATTCCCCCTGCTGCTACTGGTGCCGTCTCTCAACTGCTGTCACAGCCTTGCTTCTGTGTTGCTGACGGTGATCATCTTACCTCTTCCATCAGCAGTTAAGTTCAGAAAGTCATGGAATTGTCTTATCAGGGTAAAAACAAAAAGCAGCTACCACGGTGTTTCCAAGAAACACACTTACAGCAAAGTGACTAAGTAACAGTGAAAGGAAGGAAAGAAACTGGTGCTCAAAATGGCCCCCTAAAGAGAACCCATCTCAATGTCCAATAATAGGAACGTGGATCAAGAGATAGTTGAACAACGCAGTTTCAGGGAACAGCTAAGTCCACTAGGGTTTCAAGAGCTCTGGAGAGCTCTTCCTCAGTGCAGTGGCAGAGGGCACTGCTGGCAAGTAGAGGCCAGAGGCCAGGAGTGCCGTCATACCCCTGTGGGGGCAGGACACCAGCCATGCAGACTGTGCTAGTTTCTCTACATAACAAAGACTTCAGTATGATTAAACATAAGAAACAAAGTTTGAAAATACAATCTGGGAACAAGAGGTAACTGCCAATCAGATACCTGCAAACAAAAAATGTGGGAGTCTCAATATTTGTATCAGTTAAAAAGAAAGTTAGGGTAAAAAAAAGATAAAAAAAACCAACCAACAAAAAAAAACAAAAAACAAAAGATAAGTCAGGGTTCCAAATCGTTACACAGTGGGAAAGGGCCAAGTAATAATAAAAGGAGTAATTTATTGAAGAAGAAGCAATGTATCAAATATTTCAGTGCCAAGTACCAAAGCTACTAGAAATAAAAGGAAAATCTGATGACAAGTGACAGAACACAGAATTTACTAAACCTCCTGCTACATGGAAGAGAAATGGTAGCAGAATATTAGCTTCTCTATGACACAGACAAGAATGAAGATGCCAAACAATCCCATGGAAACACACACAGACGGGAGGAAGAGCTAAGACAACAGACTGCACTGAGGGGACAAAAGAAATAAATCAAAATGCGGCAGCCAGAAGCGCACATAAAACTTGCAAATCAAGTTTCGAATAAAAGCAGCTCCATAAATGACAAGTGGGAGGTCATATGCTTCACAGGAGCAGGTGGGACCAAAAGTTTGGGCTGCTCACAACTAAAGCCAAGTCACAAAGTGACAGACACACACACCCCTACACACCACACACCCCAACATTTCATGGCTTGTGGCAATTATCTGAAACTCACATTTCAAAGTCCATAAATAAATGTTTTCTTGACATACAGTCATGCCTGTTCATTTACCTACTGTCTTTGAGATGCTAGCGAACTGAAAAGGATTGACGCAGAACCGACCATCTATTCATAAAATACAAGGCGGACAACAGCTTCAGAGCTGCTCCCTGTAGAGGACTGAATGGTATCCCAAAACTCATGTCCCTCCAGAACCTCAGACTGCGATCTCATTTGGAAATCGGGTCTTTGCAGATGTAACTAAGGTGATGATCAAGATAAGGAGATCACTCTGGATTAGGGTGGGCCTTAAATCCAATGACTGTCCTTTTATACAAGGGGAAAGGACACACAGAGACACAGGAAGGCAGCCATGTGAAGACAGGCAGAGATGGGAGTGAGGCTACCAGAACCAAGGGATGGCAGGAGCCACCAGAAACAGGAAGAGGCGAAGAAGGCTCCCTCCAGAGTCTTCAGAGGGAGTACAGCCTGCTGCCACCTTGACCTCTGACGTCTGGCCCACAGGGCTGTAAGAGAGTACATTTCTGTCATTCTATGCCTCCCAGTTTGTGGTCATTTGTTACAGCAGCCCTAGCAAAGTAATCCAATCCCCTTTCAGCTTCCCCTCCGACTCCAACTTCCCTGATTTTTCTTGAAGGCAGAGACCGAATCTTCTTCAGTTTCTTCTAGAAACTCACAGAGCCCCCTACAGCGCCAGTGTTACAAAAAGAATAACTCAACAATATTAACTTCATTCCTCTTGAAACGTTAAAAAGATAATGATACAAATTAAACTTGGTATCTAGAGATAACTGTAGCCTCACGTGCAGTTGTAAGAAACAATGCTGAGATAGTGCATCCTTGTCCCGGTTTCTCACCGTAACATTCTGCATAGCTAAGGTAGGATATCTCAACTGGCATCCTAACATGGATACAAGCCAGTGGTCTGCTTGGGACTTCTCGCAGTGCTTTATACTCACCGGTGTGTGTGTTTTGTGTGTGTGTTTAGTTCTATCCACCACCACAAAGAGACACAACAATTTCATCACAAGGACTATAGTAGTAGTATTTTCACACCTGCAAAAATATGCTTTATCTATTTATATAGCTACAAATATTAACATGCTGGCTGGTTTAAAGACAAACTTTGATAAAGCCAAGAAGGCATATTTACTCCATCATCACAGTAGAAAGCAAACATCTTCCAGGGATTCAGAGGTATTAAGTGAGAAAATAAATGAAGCCCTTAAGCCAGAGCGGGTTCCTCCGACAGGAGCCCCGCCCCCATACCTTGTCCTTTTTGTCTTGGCGGGCGTAGGGGAAGCACGGGATCACGGCGGTCACCCTGGAGGACGATGCGATCTTGCAGGCATTGATCATGATGAGGAGTTCCATCAGGTTGTCGTTGATTTCTCCGCAGCCACTCTGGATGATGTACACATCTTCCCCTCTCACACTTTCGCCAATCTCGACACTAGGGAAAGGAAGATGCCACCGTTAATAGGAAAGCATCCCTGTGACCACTCGCAGGGTTGTGATTCGCTAGGACTTGGCAGGCGGCGCTCCTCTCGGGTATGACTTCTTTCACTGAGAGGAGACAGAGCAAAATCAGCAAAGGGAAAAGGCACACGGGCAAGGTCGGGGAAGACCAGGCACAAGCTTCCAAGAGTCCTTACTCTCGTGGAGTCACAGAGGACGTGTGAATTTCCCCGGCAACGAGCTGTGACAAGACATGTAAAGCACTGTCTTCCGGGGAAGCTCCTCAAAGACTCAGTGCCTGGGGTTTTACTGGGGGCCAGGGACTTGGCATGAACCACATGCTTTACACCGCTTAGCAGTGAGCCATTCCCACAGGGCACGGCGGGAAACCTCACAAAAGCTAAGTTCCCAGAAGCCAGCCAAGGACCACCTTGCAAAGGGACCTTTTTCATATATGAGGGGATCTCATATGCTCTTTAGAAATTGTCTCAGACCTGTTACATTAACTCTTTTTGGCTCAACACTATATTTTAGTTTTTTACTTTTGTTAACCTTACACATACACGTTGCTTAAAAAATTCCAATCATTCTGTAAGGCTTATAACACATAAAAAGCCCAGAGGCAACTAATTTCAACTCTTGATATGGTTTTTAGACATTTATCTTCAAAGTCCCTCACTGATGTTTGTATTGCTTCATCTGGGTTTTTCATTTGAGGCATCACGTGCTGACTCCTCACTACGGAGGATGAGGGTTTACCTCAGTCTCCTCCCTGTCCCATCGCTTGCACCTGTGTGCAGCCTTCCCATCTCATCTTGCCATCCTCCCAACATAGATCAGTATTTTCCAACCAAGTCTGAGAGCTACATTTTCACCGTGTCCATGCCATTCAGAGTTGAGTCATACAGTAAACTGAAAACCAGGTTTATATTCCCCTTCTATGCACTTTTTTTTTTTTTGGTTTGTTTACTCCAGAGGAAATTATCCTACCTCTTCGTCTACTAAGTTTTCCAAGTACTGAATACAAATGGCAGCCTCAACACTTGGCTAACAAACTAAACCCCACAATGTCAGTGTCAAAGGCCTTGAGCACAATCTCCATTCCATGGCCTGCCCAGCTCTCTCCCTGAGCTGGCTAACCTGGGTTCTTTCTGCCTGTGCACAGCTGTCTCCTGGGAATTCCCTTCACCCCTCTCCTGCCTTTGATTTCCCACTTTCTGTACACTTTCTTGGTGCACTTCCTTGTTTTACTGATGGGCATCCTCCAGTAGCTTCTTCAGAAAGAGCAAATAGGAGCTAAAGTCTTTGAAAATTGCCTATCAGAAAGTTTCTGAATTTCGGGTATAGGATTCTGGGGGTTCAACAAGAAAACAAGTCCACACAACAATGGCATACATATACAATTTCCCATATCCCTTCTCTTACAATCAGAAGCCAATTATACCCAACGGTATTTTCTTAAAAGAGCTAATAATTTCTAAAGAAAATGTAAATACAAATGGCACTTGGAATACCATGTAGTAGTCTAGCAACAGAAGCTTCTACCCAACTTCAAGTAGAAATAGAAGACAAAATGCCATTTTCCAAGTTGACATGATCTGAAAATGAGTTTTCATAACAGTGGATCCTATCCTCGCATGTGCTCTGCCACGGATGGAAAGGGTACAATGCCAACCTCAGGATGAGCATGTGACAGACAGAAATCTATGTTCTCCCTCCTAGCTCGAGTACCAAGGAGCTAAATGTAATTTCTTCATGAACATCACATCAACTGTGAGGTGAAGTCAATCTGGAAATCACAGTATCATGTAGCTCAGGGGTTGACAATCCACAGCCCGTGAGCTGAGAATGGGCAAAATCATGGCCTCCCAAAGACATCTATGTCCTAACCCCAGAACCTTTCAATATGTTCGTTTAAAGGGCAAAGGGGAAGCAAGGTGGCAGATGGAATTAAGGCTACTAGTCAGGTGACCTTAAAACAGGGAGTTTACCCTGGATTATTCTAGTTGGCCCAATGTGATCACAAGGGTCCTTAAAAATGGAAGAAGGAGAGAGAAGAGGTCAGATTCACAGAAAGAGATGTGAGGACTGAAGTAGGGTCAGAGATGTGCTATGTGGCTGGCCCTGAAGATGGCAGACTGGGCTAAGAGCTGGGGAAGCAAGGAACGGATTCTCCCCTAGAGCCTCCAGAAAGGAACACTGACCCATGATGGACTTAACCTACAGAACTGTAAGAAGCAACAGAACAGAGCCGCCACGGGCCCACAAAGCCTAAAATGTTATCTGGCCCCTTACAGAAAAAGTTTGGCAACAACTCCTGGTGTTATGACTGTTTATCCCCAAATTTCAGCTTCTTTGGCCTATTTTTTCTAAGGAATCTCAATCCCCATGACTAGCAGTCTGGGAAGACAGAAAATACATACGATCACCATGGCAACTTTCCCCCAAAGCTATTCCTGCTTCTGCTCATAAAGATGGTCACGACTGATCTTTATTCTAGGTCTTTTAAAAACTATGGCCAGGAGGCAGTATCCACTGCTCTTTACTGATCCTGAAATAAGAAGGCTGATGAGTTTATCTGGGCCAACAACGAATGGGTGTGGTAATTAGAAGACGCCACAGACTAACACTTTTCCGGTTAAGAAGTGTAGTCTATGGCCCCTCCCCCTGGATCTGGGAGGATTTCATGCTTGACAACACAATGTGACAGAAGTGACGATGCACCGACTTTGGGGCCCAGGTCTTAACAGACTGGGAGCTCCTTCATCCTATGTTGTGGAATCCTTGTGCTTGGGCCCCAGTTTCCATGCTCTAATAAGGAAGCTCCAGCAGCCCTGTGGAGAGAGGTGCTGAGGTTCCTAACCAGGCCCCCAGGCCAAAGCTAGTGTCAACTTACCAGCCATGCGAGTGAGCCAGCTTACAAGTGGATCCTCCAGCCCCAGATGCCACCACACAGGGCCTTCCTTGCTGAGCCCTGCCCAAATTGCAGGTCTCGGAGTCAAATAAACAATTAGTTTCAAGCCATTAAGCTCTGGAGTGACTTGTTACACAATAAATAACCAGCACTTTGGGTCTTACGATCCAACTAGCCACTCTGTGCACATTAACTGACCAGCATAAAGGGTTACAACAGACTTTCAGACACCATCATCAGTGCTGTTCTAGGACGTCATCGTGGCATTTCAGTGGTCAATTGTAAAGCTGGAGCTGACGTCTCCCTGCAGAGCTTAAATTATTTAGAGATGAGAAGGTAAAATAATGAGACTCTGTGTCCAATTAGACAGTTCTTAAAATGGGTAATGGGAGGAGTTGAGGACCAGCAGACGCCAAATCAGATTTCTGGTCCTGGCTCAGGGAGAGATTCAGGAATGGGTCCCTGGACATGAATTGTTATCAATTCTCTCTTCCTTTTGCCCTTCTGCTTCTCATCTCTAGGACCACATGGTAAAAACCGGATCGCTAGCACAGTATCTGGTACTGGGAGGCCTGTTTATAAAAAATCAGCCTCTGGGCCTAGACAGTTCATGGGAAAGAGAAAAGACAGGAAGCTAACCTTTTATAGTCTAGATATTAAAAACATAAAATAGTGTCACATTCAAATCTAAATATACTATCCTTCTCCAGAGCCCTGGATATCCTCCGAGACCTCTGTATGAAACTCTGCAAAGTGGAATTCTTTAGCTGAAGGACGCATGCATTCATATTACCTGATACTCATTCACTAATGTTTCTTCACTTACATTATCATCAGGGCCGTGTAATGGTGATTTCCCACCTGGAAGAAGGGTTTCACGTATCCTAAAAAGCTGACTCAACAGCAAACGCCACCTTCTTTCTATGTAATAATAATAACCCCTCGGTATCTAAGCAATCTTTACCTACCCCAAGGTCATCAAAATTTTTCTCCCATGTTTTCTCCTACAATTTCTACTTCTAGGTTTTACATTTAGGCCTACAATCCATTTCAAGTTCATTTCTGAAATGGTGGGAAGTATGGATGGAGTTTTCTTTTGGTTTTTCTGCAGCTGCCAACAATTGTTTCAGCACTGCTTGTTGGAAATGTTGGCTGAACTGAATCTCTGCCAAAGATATCAAAATGATCAGTAACTTAAAAAAAAAAAAGATTAGTAACTGAGTACAGTGGAAGATATTTGGGGGGGGGAGGAAATGGGACCAACTTGAAATTAGTCAAGAGCTGCGGGGACTCAGGCAAGTGGAAAAAAAGGAGCCGCTGGCCCGGCTTCGGTGGGGGCCACCAGCCTGACTTCACTTAAAAGAGGCGACCCTGAGACATGGGCAGCGGTTACACTCAAGCCACGGCCTTGCTGCTGGACACAGCAGAGTCCCAGGACGACGAAGAAGCTGGAAAAAAAAAACAGTCCATCACCTCTGAGGCAGAAGAGTTAGCACAGGGGATCCCAGCACGTGCGCCCTCAAGTTCTCTTGCTCTTTAAACCGTCTGCAGGACCACACCCTCTGGAGAACTCAGAAGTCTGCATCCTGCCAGCTCAGGACTGTCACCTGGGAGCTTTTAAAACGCCGACCCCCCCCCCCCCCCGCCCAGTCCTCGGGTCGGAATCTCTGGGGCAGGGCGGGGAGGCTGCATTTTCAACTGCCCCAGGCGAAGGCAGCGCGCAGCCCGGGCTGGGGACGCGGGCGGGACGTTGCCTAGCGCGCCCGGGGTTCCCGAGCAGCCAGGCAGGAACGCGGACCCCGGGGCGAGCACGCCCAGGGCCGTCCCTCCCCGCGCGCCCAGCACCGATGCGGTTCCCGCCAGCGGCGCCCACCTCTCCCCGTGTCCTGTGACCGCCCCGAGGTCGCTCTTCCTGGCTGGGGCCGCCCTCCTCGGCTTCTCCCGGACGCCGCGGCGGTGGCGTGGAGGCCGCGTCGTGGCCGTCCCGCCCCGGAAGGGGGAGCGGACGGCCGCGGAGGGGGTCCCAGGCAGGCGCCGGTCCCGGCCCGGCACCGCGGCCGCACGCCCAGCGCCCTCCCCGGCTCGGCCCCCACCTGGTCTCCTGGTTGCTGAACTTCTTGGTGACCACCTTGCCCAGCTCCAGGCCCAGCCGGTCGGCCACGCGCTGGGACAGGTCCTGGTGCGAGCTGCCGCTGAAGAGCACGATGTTAGGCATGGCCAGGCGCGGGGTTGTAAGCGGCGCTGGGCGGCGGAGGCGGCGGTAACAAGGCAGCCTGCGGCGAGAGCGGGAAAGCGCGACTGGCGGACACCCGGAGGAGCGGAGCTAAGAAGAGCCGGAGGGGGCGGAGCTGGAGGGGCGGAGCTGGGGGAGGAGGAGCTGGAGGCACGGGGCTGAAAGGGGAGGAGCGGGATGTGGCGGAGGAGCGGCACAGCGCAGCCGCGGTTCCCGGAGGAGGAGCTGGAGGGGGCGGGCCTAAGGGAGGAGGAGCTGCAGGGTGGGAAGAGTGAGAAAGCGCAGCCGCGGCTCTCGGAGGAGGAGCTGGAGGGGGCGGAGGAGCGGCAAAGCGCAGTCGCGGGTCCCGGAGGAGGAGCTGGAGGGGCGGAGCTGAGGGAGGAGAAGCTGCGGGGTGGGAAGAGTGGGAAAGCGCAGCCGCAGGCCGGGTAGGAGGAGCTGAAGGAGGCCGATCTGACGCAGGCGGAGCTGGAGGAGGAGGTGGAGTGGGAAAGTACAGCGGCGGGACCGGAGGAGGAGGAACTGAGGGAGCGGGGCGGGGGAGGAGGAGCTGGAGGGGGAAGGGAGGAAGAGGGGAGGGAGAGGAAGGGGTGCTGGAGAGGATGGGGGCGGTAGGAGTAGCTAGAGGAGCGAGAGAGGGAGGGGGAGCAGGATTGGAGGAAGAACCCGAGGGTGCTGCGAGGCAGAGGCTGCTACACACAGAGGCTGGTAGGATGAGAAACCCTGGGTGGCCCTGCTCCGTGGGAGAGCTCCAGGCCCTAATCTTGACCTTTCCTGCTTCGCGGGGGAGAGCCAATGAACCAGATTAACTGGGCACAGAGGGAGGGTGAGGGAAGGGCGATGAAGGTGCCTCGCCAGCAGGAGCGACCACCAACCTGGAATACCCCCAAACCCATTGCAGATCACTGGTGCAGATCACAAGGGTCTGCAAACTGGCCTGCAGGCCAGTTCCACATGCTGCCTGTTTGCACCGGAGAGCTAAGCACTGTTTCACACTTGAACATTTGTATGTGATAATAGCTACAATACCATTGAACCCCAGTTAAGAGAAATATTATCCCTTTCAAAAAGGAACTCCTTTCCTCTCATTAGTGGGTGTGTACTGAAAAAAACTTGTACTCTATTTTGAATTTCATCAATAAAAACGTGAAGTTTTTTCTCTTGTTATATAAGTAGCTACATAATATCCTCTCCATTTTGCCTCTTGGCCCACAAAGCCTAAATTATTTACCATCCAATCCTTA
The DNA here is from genome assembly GCF_030028045.1 of Hippopotamus amphibius kiboko. Taxonomy (NCBI): domain Eukaryota; kingdom Metazoa; phylum Chordata; class Mammalia; order Artiodactyla; family Hippopotamidae; genus Hippopotamus; species Hippopotamus amphibius. Next base: position 126,590,393 of record NC_080203.1, read on the forward strand.
GTCAAAGAACAGAATTGCCCAGAATTCTTGAAAAAGCCACAATGCCAGTGACCATCTGAGCTCTGACCGCAGGTGGAGGGGGCAAGGTTGTCCTCGATGTTAGATCGAACCAAGGCCCCTCCAGATTCCTCATTTTTAGGTATATGTGGTGGTCCTCGCTCCAGCTTCGCAACCTCCTGCCTGTCACTTTCTCAAAGGCCTGACCCCAGGAATGCAGACGGCCCCAGGTGGCCCCCAGCTGCAGCCCTCCACATCCCTGGAGGCCCCGCCTTCCCTTCCCTCTCTGCAGACAGGAACAAAAAGGCTTTCTCAAGAAGCAAATACAATCCAAAAGCCAACCTCTGGGCACAAACCAAATGTAGGGGAAGGGAATGAGTTACATGGGGTGGAGGACCCCTGTGTCGATATGCTGGTCACAGTGTAACGTTCCTCAATGAAACCAGATTAAACAGGTTGGATAAATGGCTGCGTTTTACCTACTGTCGCCAAGCATCGGCTCTCCATGTATAAGAGAAGGCCACGTGCAGGTGGCTTGTAGCCTGCTTTAATGTGACTCCATATTCTTAGGATTTGGGGGTTGTTGGGATTATTCACATCACTGGAATTTTTCATCTGGGTCCATGTACTTTGCAGATTAGACTACCGAGCACATCAAGTGTTTCTTTTAAACTCCTGCATCTGCCTGCTTACCAAAAAATTGTCCAAAGCACTACTTTTGGCAGCACTACTGCCCCTTTTTCATCCCGCCTGGATATGTGTATGTGCTCTATTATTTTGGGGGGGAACCCTACTTGCGATGACATTATCTGTGTATTCTATGGATAATTACCATAGCAATGAGCGCTGTACTCATATTCAACGATATGTTTAAAATTTTTACTGAATGGGTCTGCCAATGTAATTATTTTAAACTCTCCTATTAAAATTTACTACCAACAGTATTACTATAATTTTTACGTCTTTAAAATTTCTCTCATAGACAAAGTATATACACACTCTTCTCAGAGGGAAAGTGGCTTCTTGTTAGCATGGTGGGACTGCAGTTCTTTTTTAACAAAACAGATGGACTCTATAATATAAACAGTAGAAGTTACAGCCCCTGTCCTCCACATCTGTTAATTGTTGGGCATTTGGAAGCTCTGATTGAATTGTCACAAACCATGACTTCCATACTACCAGGGAGGGGCCATATCTGGGTTGGGGCAACTAATAAAATGGTTGGCGCAACACTTTGATGCGTTACTATGCTTAAATGCTGAGGGTAAACAAGGGGAAGTCTCCCACTAGGATGGATGAGAATCATCTAAAATCACGATGAGTAGCAGACTGTCCAGAAAGCCGCTTTTTATTTAAGTGTGAACACTTTCTCTCCCAGGCCCCTTTATTCTTGACCCATAGCACCCGTGTTGTGGGAAACCTTGGTCTAGAGCAGGTGTCTCAGCCTTGGCACTACTGACATGTGGGCTGGGTAATTCTTTGTTGTGGGCCCTGTCCTGTTCCTTGTAGGATGTTTAGCAGCATTCCTGGCCTCTACCAGTAGCACCTCCCCACCAGTTGTGACAATCAAAAGTGTCCCCAGTGCTAAATGTGCCCTAAAGAGTAAAATCCCCCCAGGTTGAGAACCACTTGTCTGAACAAACCACTGTCCCTTTCTTCCTCCATGTGAACCTCTTCTTGGAGCTGCTTGGGCTTCCTCCTCACAGCAGGGCCGCGGGGTTCCAAGAAAGAGGGTGCCAAGAAGATAAGCCTCGATGAGCAAGAGCTTATCAAGCCCCTACTTTTATCCTGTTTGCTAATGTCCCATTGACCAAAGCAAGTCACATGGCCAAGACCAGCGTCAAAGTGGTATGGGACAACATAAGGGCATGCATACTAGGTCCCCCAGTCCACCAGCTGTCTACCCAGTGCACTGACTTCTTGGACAGAATGTGGAATTGAGGAAGCCTCCAAGAAAATGTAGTTTATCCTACAATTAGTGGCATTTTCACTCATAATCAAGTATTTTTCTGATTTTTATTTCTATATCTTTTCCTTTTCCTTTCTATTATTTAAAGAAAAATATTTTTTAAATAGAGAGGAGAGTAAAATGAACACCCATAAACCAATCACCCAGATTTAGCAGCTGTCACAATTTTGCTATAGTTCCTTCATCTGTTTTTTTCTGAAGTGTTCTAAATTACAGTCATCATATATTCACCTCAAAATGACAGTCTACATCTATAAAAAGATATGGATATCACATAATATACAAAAATTAACTCAAAATGGGTCAAAGACCCAAATATAAGAGCTAAAACTATAAAATTCTCAGAAGAAAACATAGGTATAAATCTTCATGGCCTTGGATTAGGCAATGTTTCTTTATTATGACACCAAAAGCACAAGCAACAGCAACAACAAAAATAGATAAGCTGGACATCAAAATTAAAAACTTTTGTGCTTCAAAGGATACCATCAAGAAAATGAAAAGACAACCCAAAGCATGGGAGAAAATGTTTGCAATGCATATATCTGATGAGGGACTTGTATCTAGAATGTATAAACATGACCACAACTCAATAAAAAGACAATTCAAAAACAGGCAAAGGAACCCTCACTTGGACCGTTTATAGCAGCTTCATTCATAACTGCCAAAACTTGGAAGCAACCAAGATATCCTTCAGTAGGGGAATGGATACATAAACTGTACTACATCCAGACAATGGAATATTATTCAGTGATACAAAGAAATGAGCTGTGGAGCCATGAAAAGGTACAAAGGAACTGAAATGTGCAGTTACTAAGTAAAAGAAACAAATGGAAAAGGTTACATAGTATATGATTCTAGAAAAGGCAAAACTGCAGAGACAGTGAAATAATCAGTGGTTGCTAGGGGTTAGGGGGAGGAAGGGATGAATAGGTAGAGCACAGAGGATTTTGGGGGGCAGTGAAACTATTCTGTATGATACTATAATGGTAGATACATGTCTATACATTTGTCCAAACCCATTGACTACATATACAACACTAAGAGTGAACCCTAGTGTAAATTATTGACCTTGGTTGAGGATGATGCGTCAATGTCAGTTCATCAATTGCAACAAGTGTAGTACTCTGGTACAGGATGTTGATAGTTTGAGAGGCTGGTATGTGGAGGCAGGGGGTATGTCGGAACTCTCTGTACCTTCCACTCGATTTCACTGTGAACCCAAAACTGCTCTAAAAAAGTCAAGTCCATTAAAAGAATGAAAAAAAAAAATAGGCCAAGCATCTGGATATTTTTCCAAAGAAAATAGACAAATGGCTAATAAGCACACGAAAAGCTGATCAACATCATTAGCCTTCAGGGAAAGGCAAATGGAAACCACAAGGATACCACTTCACACCCATTACGTTGGCTATAGTCAAGAAGACGGATAATGACAAATGTTGGTGAGAATGTGGAAAAACTGGCACCCTCGTATGCTGCTAGTAGGAATGTAAAATGGTGCAGCTTCTTTGGAAAACAGTCTGGCGGTTCCTCAGTTAAACACGGAATTACCACCTGACCCAGCAATTCCACTCCTAGTTATACAGCCAAAAGAACTGAAAACAAGTACTCAGAGACATAGTTTACATGAATGTTTACAGCAGCACTGTTCCCAATGGCCAAAAGATGAAAACAACCCAGATGTCCATTAGCTAATGAGCGGATAAACAAAACGTGCTCATTCCATACAATGTGATATTATTCAGCCATAAAAAAGGCATGAAGTTCTGATACGTGCTATTATGTGGATGGAACCTGGAAAACAGCATCCTAAGTGAAAAAAGCCAGACACAAAGGACCACATATTGCACAATTCCATGTCCAGAATAGGCAAATCTATAGACAAGCAAATTAGGGGTTACCTAGGGCTGGGAGATGGGAGGATGGCGGGACTAGGAGGTGATGGCTAAGGCGTGTGCAGTTTCTTAGGGGTTAATGACAATGTTCTAAAATTGATGATGGAAATGGATGCACAGCTCGGTGAATATACTAAAAGTCATTGAATTTTATACTTTAGATGGATAAATCAAATAGTATGTGAGTTATATCGCAGTAAGACTTTTTTAAAGATAAGGACATTTCTTTATGACTCCAATACCATGATCACATCTAACATATTAACATATCAGGTTGTCCTATTAGGGATATTGAAGATGATACTGATTTAAGGTGGTGATGATCTGATTCCTTCATTATAAGGCTCTTTTCTACCCTCACAAATGCTAATTCTCTAATTCTATCATCCCTTCCTGTCTACAAATATTCACTGGAATTCTCCAGTAAAGAAGAACATCCCTTCATCTTCTACAGCTACGTGGTTACCCTAAAATATAGTTTGTACTGGAAAATCAAGACAAAAATTTCATTTTCTTCCTTTTAACAACCAGATTTTAGAGTACAGAGTTTGGTATAAATGTTATCTCCCACTGAAAGGAACCGGGGTCCTTAGAGATCTGGCAGGTCCAAGGTCTGACGCAGGGGACGGGTAATATGAGCCAGGACACCCTGTGTCAGCTCTTTCCAGGACAAGGAGGACTATCTCTGCAGGATCAGGGAGCTGGCTTAAAGTGGTTACTTCTCATCAAAAATGGGACAATGTGAACAGCAAAAATTCAGGGATTGATAATGGCCTGAAATGTACAAAATATCTAAATATCAACAAGTCCGTAACAATAAGTGATAAAATGAAAACCAGAACAAAACAGGAACACAAGTCAACCTCACTTGGACCCAGTGAAGATGACTATTAAACTAATTCCTTTCTGTGAAAATTGGTCATTAAAGAGTTTGCTTTCTTGAGAGGCAAGGTGAAGGTGGAATTAGCCGATTTCTTGGGTAATTACATACAATCTAATGCTGCCCAGGGGAATCTCCTTTTCATGTGGGTCGGATCAGTCACTTCTGGAAATTAGATCAACGGTAAAGACTCTGAGAGCTGGTTAAGTTGCACAGGAATTCCCAACCAGGGCATAGATGGGAGCAAGAGGAAGTTTTATAATGGTGGTGCCAGAAGGTTCTTCAAGGGGATAGAAGGTTTTCTGGGTTGAGAGGAGGTGGGGGAATGTTCTGAGCAGCGGAGCAACAGTCAGTTAAATTGAATTGAGCTTCATTTTTGTGTGAGCCAAACAGAGAAGTGAAGGGTCTAAATTAAGTAAGAACCAAAAAAGCAAGCTGCTGCAAACTGTTTCTAGAATAAGGTAACCACTGAGAGAAGGAATAATAATATTGTTTGTGCATATAGCACTTACTACATTGCAGGCCTTCACATCAACCCTATGAAGTCAGTCTTATGACTCTCATCTCCATTTCACAGGTAAAGAAACTGGGAAACAGAGAGGTTAGGTAACTTGCCCAAGGTCACACAGCTATGTAGTAGAGCCAGGCAGCTTTTACTACTGCACCCACTGCCTCTTACATCACTCCATCTTGTAAGCAGGAGCAACTGAAGAAGGCTTTCCATTTTAGATCAATGTGATGTATAAAAAGAGTACTTCTTCCTTATGATAATATCTCCCACTTCTAAAAAAAAAATCACAGTAACGCAATTTTGATAAAGATTATCCCGCTCAACCAACATTTCTTGGGATGTTGCTAGAATGCCTCGGCCTCTTTTGTTTTCTTTGATCTTTCTACAAGCTCTCTTTGCCACCATCCAGGTCCATGATCTGGTAAATCCTGATGATTTACATGTTCATATCTCCAGTTCAATCCTCTCTCCTGAGGACTACGCTTGAATATCCAACTCTATAATGGGTGGGCAAACCAAGGCCAAATTCTGTTCACAGCCTGTTTCGTTACAAAAGCTTTACACATTCACAAACAGATGGAAATTTTCATTGACACGTCTGTCTGCTCTGTGCCACCAGGGCAGAGTTGAGGAGTTGTGGCAGAGATCTTGTGGCTTTAAGGCCTAAATACTTACTATTGCTTTTCATGTGCTTTTCATTGCTTTTCATGTGCTGAGGCTGTTGGTTCTGTCTGCAAAGTCTCAATCTCAAGTCCGTTCACTTCTGTCCATCTCCATGGCCACCAGTCAGCCCCAGTCTTGGTCTCCTCCATGATATTCATCCCAAGATCTTTGCTTCTCCAGTCCCTTTCCACAAAATAATCAGAATGGTTTTTGTTTTTTGGTTTTTGGTTTAAAATCAAAGCTAATTACATCACATCACTCTCCTGCTTACAACCTGTCAGTGGCTTCCTATTGTACTTGAAATTTGGCCCTGCTTAACCCTCCAACTTCATGTGCCTTCACTGACCTTCAGCTTCTCTTGTCTCTTTCCTACAACATAAAGAGCCCTTCTGGCCACAGGACCTTTGCATATGTGCCTTCCTCTCTTAGGAAGCTCTTTCCACTGACTCCTCCATCACAGGCTTGGCTCCTTTGATGTCTTGGCCTCAGTTTATAAATGTCACTTCTTTAATCTCTCCAAAAACTGCAATTCTCTTTCCTCCCCTCAATCCCACTCCACTTTTTCTTTACCTCCTTGCTCCTTGTGTTGACTGCCTTCATAGCATTTATCTTAATCTATAATTATCATCTTGTTGCTTTTAGCTGCATACTGCCTATTGACTAGACTGTAGGTAACACAGTCAGGGGTTGGGTCAGTCTTGGTCACAGATTTATCCTCAGAGTCTAGCACAGGGGTTGGCCAGATGGTAAATATTCTCAGTTTTATGGACCACAGGATCTCTGTCATAACTACTCAAGTCTGCAGTTGTAGCACAAAAGCAGCCACACATGTAAATGAATGCACGTGGCTGTGTTTCAATAAAACTTTATTTATAGGCACTGCAATTTAACTTTTGTGTGTCATGAAATTTTTTTTCCCTCAATATTTAAAAAGGTAAAAACCATTCTTATCTCAAAGGCTGTACAGAAACGAGGTGGGTTAGATTTGGCCCGTGGGCCATAAGAAGTTTCACAGTCCTTCATCTAGCACATTGCTTGGCAGATTCTCATTTTCTTTTTCTTTTTTGGGGGAATAAAGAAGACAGGCAGGGAAGAATTTAAAAATGAGAAATATTCTCCAACCAATATTCCTTAAATTTGTGTGTGGAGAGAATAAACACATGGTCAAATGAAAATGTGATTATTTTGCAATTGACATGATCAACATAAATAGCAACCAAAAGTCCCTTCATCATTTGGCATCTTCCGAAAGATCCACTTCTCTCTACGCTGTGCAGACACAGCCACTCTCATAAACACTCCAGTGATAAAATAGGAATTAGTATCTAACACCCCTAGAAACTTCTTAGAGCCATGAAGAATAACTCAACACAAGTTTTTCTAATCATCGTGTAATAAGGGACACACACACACACACAAACACACCCTTAATCTTTCCAGTTCTATTATTGACTTTTGTCCTTCTGGATCCTGAATTGCCCCATCCTTTTCTTCTCTTTCCCCAGAATATTGAAACACTTTTCCTTGGAGGAATTCACAGTGAATGCAAAAAATAGCACCCAATGTAGTGGTGCACCTGCTCTTAGTTGTGGTCATTTTATTCTTGGCCTAGTTCTGTAGACCAGCATCCTCTTTTCCCACCATCATTCATGCCATTAGGGCTGTGATGCTCCCTTGTTACACATCTCGTGTTCCTCAGGCTCAGAGGAGTCAGTTAAAAAGATACACCACCTAATTAATTTAGCAAAGGTAGTGGGGAGATGTTGAAATCAATGTTTTCTTGGTGTTTATTTAAAGTGTTTATTTGTGAAAAGGGTGTTTATTATTTTTTTTAAAGATAAAATGAATACTTTTGGAAAGTTTTTTCTTTTTCTCCAAAATAAAATTCTAAAGTACGTCAACGAGTTCAGCATATACTTTCTGAAGGTTTATCATATATAAGAATCTGATTTACAAGCATAGCTTTTTAACAGCAACAAAAAAAGTTCATTTCCCTGAATGCCAACGTATAACAACTATCTACCTACTATCTATCTACTTCTCAAAAGCATGATGTGATTTTCTTGATCTTTTGAAAGAGGAATAATGTGACCTTATTCAGGCTTGAAAAAGCTTCAGCTCAAGTGTCTTTGGGGAAAAAGGCACACTTAGTCAATTATTAACTCCATTGGCACTCCTTCAAGGTTATACTATCATAGCAAGAGAAAGGCTGCAACAAGCCATGATCAGGAATTTTAGTTCAAACACACTCCTCTAGAATATTCAGACCTTTAAATTGCAGGTGCTTTAAATTAAGTCAATAAAACAATTTAATAAATACCCATCTTGTGTGAAACACAAAGCATCAGGTATAAATCCTATCAGTTTAATACAGAAAAAGTAAGGCAGCCAAGGTTAGTGGTGGGCAAGGATTTGAACTCTCTGTTTTCTGTGTACAAGTTTGATTTTTTTTTTTAAACATTGAAACAGAAGATAATTGCTCACTCTTCAATATTGGGTAGGGTGAGCTGTCCTTTGGGAACCAGTGGGATGCTAATTATCTGATGATAGGTCACTGGTGAAATGAATGTATTTTACAACTGCAACGGGAGTAAAATTAATACGAAAATCATACATAAATAAAATTATAAGAGCGTTCCCTTTTAGTCTCTAAATAAACTAAGCTGTATCATCCAAGACCATTTACCAAATAATCTAAGGGGCCCCATATTGCTCCTTAATTATCAAATACTTTCCAAATCATTCCTGATTTTTAGAAATTGTCCAAATGATCTTTTGTTTGATGCAGCTATGATCAACTAAACGATGCCCCTGTCTGAGCTGTGATTTGACACAAGGAACCACATCTAACTCATCCAATGATGTCCCCCTTCAATGGATGTCACTAGGGCCCCAATGGCAGCTCTTGGATTTGTTGCAGCCCAGGGGCCACCAGGCTGGGTATTCCAGATCTCAGCTGGCTCAGCTGTGGATACCAGAGCTTTCTACATGGTGTGGACCATGAGAACTATAGTTCTTCAGACATGGGGCCACCAACACCCCCTGCTCCAGCCTGCTGGGCACCCTATACTGGCACTGCCCCCACCTGCCTTCAAAGCTGCCAGAGAGATGTACTGTCTGGTGATTTCTCATCTAATCAGCAGAGAATGTATGTTAATAGCAACCATATTATTCTCAGTGCTTAATTCACTTTCAAGTTTTAATGAACCAATAGCAAATTAATAAAAACATTTTCCAGCCACTTTTTCTAGCTGGGATGTTAATATATTTAATATCTGTATTAATTTACTGAGTCATGCAGCCTCCCCAATGATTGGTTATCATAACATTCAATGACATGGCAAAGTTTGGCTCTAAATTTATATTAGAAAGCACGTTATTAATTATTCTTACTACTCATAGCACCTGCTATCTTACTATTTACCAATTAGTAGAGAAATATATCAATTTCAGGTTGAAACATGAAATGACTGATACTGAACTATTTATGACCTACAAAAACAGCTATTTCATGTGATTCCACCTGGTAGTTCTAACAACTTGAATGCCAGTACCATAGAATACACTCCCTAATAAATATGCCTGTCTCTCGGCCAGTGGTTCTCCATCAGGGACAATTTTGCCCCCTAGGGGATGTGTGACTATGTCTGGAGACATTTCTGTTTGTCTCAGCTTGGGGGCTAATGCTGGCATGTAACGAGCAGAGACCAGGGACACAGCTAAACATCTTGCTATGCACAGGACAGCCCACCACAAAGAAGTATCCAGACCAAAATGCCAATAGCGCAGAGACTGAGAAATCCTGATGGAGGTGGATTTAAAGATTAGATGGTCGTGTGTGTGTGTTTGTGTGTGTGTGTGTGTGTGTGTGTGTGTGTGTGTGTAGCTGTGTCTTACAGCTACAGCTCTTTCCTTTTCTTCTGGCCCTTTATTTGCGCTTAATCTTTACTAGTACACAGCTTCTATTTCATTAACTTGGTGAAGAAAAATCCATTGAATATCAGAAGCTAGGAAACTGGTAGAACAGAGACGAATAGAGAAGCCTTGCTGTGATTACAAAAGTATATTTTAAGCGAAATTAAATGAGCGATGCTATTGTCTGCTGTGTCAACATGGAATTCAAGTCTATACCAGTGTGCTCTCATTTTCTTCCAGACTTGTCACCTACAAGCTTCCCTAACAGACCCTCTGATCTACTGACATTGGTTTCCCCAATTGTCTTAAGATACCTTGTTCTTTCTGGAATTTTTGCTTTCACCCTCTCTACACTTGAACTCAATTGTATATTAGACCTTATTTCTGACTTACTTGTACCACTTACTATAGTAATGTTTGTGGACAACTTGCTTGTTCAACGTGTATTTTGTGAGGTAGTTGATTGGACGTATTTCACACATGGTCTTTTATATACAGTTGACTCTTCAACCAACATGGGTTTGAACTGTGTGGGTCCACTTATAAGCACATTTTTTTCGATAGCAAATACCAGAGTAAGGGGTTGATTGAATCATGGATAGAAAGGAATCTTAGATTGGGAGGGCTAAAGGGCCAACTATAAGTTATACGCAGATTTTCAACTTCGAGGAAGGTCTGGCCACAAACCCCCATGCATTGTTCAAGGGTCAACTGTAGTTTATTTTTTTAATTTTTTAAATTAATTAATTTATTTATTTTTGGCTGTGTTGGGTCTTTGTCGCTGCGCGTATACTTCCTCTAGTTGCAGCAAGCGGGGGCTACTCTTCGTTGCGGTGCTCGGGCTTCTCATTGCGATGGCTTCTCTTGTTGCGAAGCACGGGCTCTAGGCCCTTGGACTTCAGTAGTTGTGGCGCACGGGCTTAGCTGCTCCGAGGCATGTGGGATCTTCCCGGACCAGGGAACGAACCCGTATCCCCTGCATTGACAGGTGAATTCTTAATCACTGTGCCACCAGGGAAGTCCCTATTTTTAAATAAACTCTGTGTTGTGGAATCATTTGAGATATACAGAAAAGTTGCTGAGCTAGCATAGAGAGTTCCCACAGACCCTTCACTGAGTCTCCACTCACGTTCAGATCTCACAAACCAGGGCCCACGTGTTAAAACTAAGAAATTAACATTGCTTCGATACTACTAACTAAACTCCAGATCTGACTTGATTTCACTACTTTACCACTATGTTTTTGGTTTTTTTCCTCTGTTCCAGGATCCGATCCAAGACATCACACTGCATTTACTGTAGTTTTTTTCTTTTCTTTTTAATTGAGGTATAGTTGATTTACAATGTTGTGTTAGTTTCAGGTGTACAGCAAAGCGATTCAGTTATACATATATATATATGTTTTTTTTCAGGGTCTTTTCCATCATAGGTTATTACAAAATATTGGGTATAGTTCCCTGTGCTATACAGTAGGTTAGTTTTTTTTTTCTTTAAAATTTCTTACAGAGAAGAGTTTTTGACAGACTAGCCATTGCCTCAATTTGTATTTCAAGGCAAAGTGCATATTGGAAGAAAACGTCATACTCTAGGCCACAGTTAGGAAACCAGTGTCTTATGGTTCTGTTTTCTTTGGTCATCACAGTGATGTCGCTGCATTGTTGCCTTTCAGTTGAACAAGTTGCTGACTTTTAAAATAGAGGAGAGTTCATGTAAAACCCAGATCTTTGACTTTACTTGAAAAATCAGAAGAGCTGGCAGCAACGGCCCCGCTTCTGTGTTGCGCCACAGTTGTTTGTCCACAAGTCGAGGCTGTCCCCTTTTGGGGGGCAGCAATCTCCCCTCCGCCATGTCCCAGCAGGCTTTATTTTATCCCCACACAGGCCAAATGTTGGCTGTCACTGTCCATCTCTTTGTGCCTCTGTTTGTCATTCCACCCGGCCCTAGCCACACATTTCCTTTGCTGTCTTGGCTCTTGCAGGCAGCTGATTTAGCTTGTCTACCTCTAAGCCTTAGGACCCATCTAAATTAGAGGGCAAATAGCTGCCTAGCTCCAATTATCTTGGGCCTGCAGCTCAGGACGTGCCTGCATTTGGAGAAATTTAATTATCCTCCTAGACAGTGAAAGTGCTTTCACTGTTGAAGAAAAAAACCCAAAGAGCATATGGAATAGGTCTGTATCAATGTTGCCTTGAGATGGAGGCTGTTTTTAAGCAGGGGATTCTGCACCAGCCTCAGCAGAGCCTGGTAGTCAGGCCTGAGATGGGGGAACGGAGGCCTAGACTGCGTTCCTCGTGGCAAAAGACCTGCACCCTGCCCTGTACTTTTAGAGAGTTATATAACACCCTCATTTAAAAATGAATAATGCAGCTTAAGAAAACAGTTAGCAGTGGCATTGTCTAATTTTAGATTTTTGTTTCAGATACTGTTGGTTGGCAATTCTTTCCATTTGAATTGTATGCATATATAACTTGAGGTTTTCAATATTAGTTTAATTCCCCAAATAATCCTTATTTTAGGAATATGTTTATACTTTCAATTTCTTGCAGCGAAAGGCCTTTTAAATTGTATCATCATTGTTTTGGTAATAATTTTCCATTTTTATCGTGCATTTTCTGAATAATTTGGAATATGGGAAGTATATCAGTCTCATGGAGAAGCATGTCGAAGGGAAGGAACTAGAACTTACTATTTTTAGCACAACTTCCAGTAAACTTGTTTTTCTAACAGAAAAGGAAATTTACAAATATTTCACTTTTTCGTTAGTGATATGTCTACTAAGATCATATATTGTTAATTTTTAAATTTTGGGGAAAAACTCCAAAGGAATAGCTTCTCATTGTCTTGAATTAAAGATTACTGTATGCAAATCAGACCTTCAACTGTCTAAATAAACTAGTGTTTAACGACAGTTACCTTACAAAGATAGAAAATTTCAGAAAAATACTGGGGAGACTTCTGAAGAGAGAAAGGTTTTCCCTAGAAGTTTTCCTTTCCACAGCCCCCATGCTTTTTCATAAAGGAGAACAGGTTGAATCGTGCCTGTTATTTTGAATGATGAAGAATAATTGTTATCCAGCTTTCTTCTGGAAACAAAATTATAAAACTATACATATCATATTTGGCTTTAATGTATATTAAGCCCATATGATCCATTCTCCAAGCACTGTGCTAAGTGTTTGCATTCATTATCTCAACTAATCCTCACAAAAGTGGGAGAACTGTGAGTTACTATCCCTATTTTATAGATGCATAAACTGCAGGGCAGAGAGAGTAGGTCACATGATGGACAGCTGGCAAGCTACAGAGCTGGGATTTGAACTCGCGTGTATCCGCTCTCCCAAGCCTGCCCAGTGCATTAGTGTACACACTGTCCCTGCCCACTGCTATGGCTTTCTGTCCTGCGCTTCCTACGTGTTAAGAAAAAGCACAAAAGCATTTTTGTGTCTTCAGCCCTAGCCACCGCTGCCATTTCCATGAGCAGGAAGCTGGGTTCAGGGGTCCCCTGGCCTCTGGTTTCCCTGGCGCCTGCCTCCTGACCAGATCTCAAAGGCTCAGAGCTGGAAATACAGTAAATGCATATTTCCGATTCATGTGCTTGTTTATGCTATCCCCCTTCCTAAAGGGATCTGGGGCAGCACAGACAGATGAAAAGGGAACATACTAATACAAGATTACAAAGACCAAGTGGATTTGGAAGAATTACATTAGAAAGCTAATATCAAAGAGAACATTTGAAACCCAAAAACAGCTCTGAGCTTCCAGGTGGGCCAAGGAGGCCAAGAAGGCAAAGTAGTGTACATGATTCTGGATGAGGGCAGATCCCCAGACTCAGGATTTTGAAAGAAGGCTTTTGACATTTACTGAAGATCTGGTTGCAGGAAGAAATGAAAGGACCACTGGCTAGAAGCTGGAAAAGCTCAGCAGCTCTGTTCTTAATCCATCAATTTTATGAGGTGTTATACATGAGGACAGACAATCCAAGGCAGCAAGAAAGGTTCACTCCCTTCCCTCCCAGGAATTGCTGGGTGATTCCCAGCTGAAGGAGGCTTATGCTCACAAGTAAACATACTTCAAAGGCCATTTGAAACACAAAACTGATAATATATTTGAGAAGAGATCAAACATGTATTTGAATATAAGGAGAATCAGTCTTTGCACAGAAAAATAAAGGCGAGAATGACGCTGAAGGTTGAGAAAGGGTCAGTGTGGATGCTCAGGGGAATAAACAAGATCTATCCACTAGCTGAGTTATTCATGTTAAGAGTACAAGCATGAAGTTCTTCTGAATATGGATGAGCTGAAACAAGCCTTTAAAAAAGATGTTCTCAGAGAAAGTATTTTTAAAAAGAAAGGAAAAAAAAAAAAGAGAGATGTTCTTCATATGTCTGGGGAAATGACCTAGAACCAGTATGAAGCCATCCCAGGAGAAGCAGCCCTGGTTTTGAAGTGACCACCATTAGGTTTGGCTGTGAGGTCTTCAAAGACTGAGCTGGTGGGTCACCGGCTCTCATGTCAGAAACACAAGTCAAGGCAGGCATTTCTATTTCTTCTACAAGATCTAGCATCAGAGCAGCCCCACCCTGTTACACAAATGAGGACGGGCTGTAACTCACATCACTGTTCACATGTCTTCTGGAGTTGTGCAGTGCACAACCTGTGCACCCATACATGGCAACCCTGAGAGAGGGGGAACCCCAAAGGGGCTTTGGAAAGTTTCTCTTTCTTTTTTACTGTCTTCTGGATGGACAAGTACACAAATAAAGAGCCAATGACTTGGACAATATTTCAGAGAGCTTAGCTTTTAATAAAAAATGATGCTGAAAAGATGTCTCAAATTGGGTTTTTAAACTAAACTGGAAATACAGGAAAGGGTTTTGTTATCTTAAGAAATCCTGTGGCGATTTTTTTTATATATATAAAGAGAGGAAGCCTTTCACACAGTAAAAAAAAAAAAGTCGTCTCATGTAATTAGAAAAATCCAGATTTTTGTACATTCAATTTGCTGAAAATGAAGACCATTGAAATGCGTGTCTCTGGCCCAGTGAGTGGAGCCCTCTGCCCCTTCCACTCACACGTCCAAGATCCTACTCAGACCCTCAGCCACTCGGTCGTCACAGCGCTACCTCTGCAAGCAGCTTGTGCTGCGTCAAGTAAACAAGAGGCTCCTACACGGAAACTTAGAGCAGCCAAGGAGATGGCTGTGCTTACTGCATGCGGATTAGGTGAGATAATCTATGCCAAATGCTCTTGCAAGCAGTGAAGTACCATGCTTACATAAGACACCATCGCATGGAATTATGGGCCAAGTACCCACATGGGTGCCTGCACATGGGAACCCCTGGGGGAACTTCAAAAATTCTGAGGCCTGGGTCCCTCCCAGAGATGGAGATTTCCTTGGTCTAGGATGCAGGGTGGGCTTTGGAATGTTTTAAAGACTCCCAGGTGATGTTAATGTGCAGACAAGCAGGGAAGAGGAATAGGTTTGCTCTGCAAACAGCTTCCAGCCACACCTGAGTGCCCACCATCTGGCTTGACAAATGTCAGAATCACTGCCACAGTCCATTTCTCCCCCTTTCTCCAGGCAAACCTGTTGTTGGTCCCTTTTGCATGGATGAGAATGACAACAATGCTGAAGGTGCACAGAAAAACTCAGGATGCTTCCCCGCCTAAGGATTCCTTAGGAGAGACCCTTACTGGGTTATAACACACTTGACAAAGAGCTTAGCCATCAATTTTGTCTGATGTCTGTTTTCTTTCCTTCCCTTGCATGTGTCATATACCATCTTGAAACTTTTGATTGAACTACATTTCATTTTTGCATCAAATATTTTTGACCATTTGCTCTGCATAAGGCACTTAAAAGTTTATGTGCCTTATGCATAAGGCATTTCAAGAATCAGATCATGGGTCCTGGGCAAATAATGGCATGTTCAAGGGAGAAGATGTGCTATTACTTTGGCCACTAGATGGCAGGAATCTTAAGCCCAAAGCCCATAGTAAATCACAGCATTCTTACAACAAAAACAAATCAATGGCCCTTCGGTGAGAATGGGACAGGATTAGGTGATGTTTTAAGGGAAATGCAGTTTCTCTTTGATGCCACTAGACTTCCATTTCCCCCATACGTTTGGGGGGCTCTGCTCCTATGAGGTACAGCCTGACCCCACCTGGGTGCGTGCCTCCCCATCCACTCCTCCCACTGGGAGCTCCGTCTCTCCCCGTGATCCAAACAGCTGGGCGCACAAACTAAATGGTGGACTACATGGAGTGCGCCAATCCCAGGCCAATGTATGCAAGACCAAGAAAAGGGAGTTTTTACCTTTTCCCCATCCACAGTCTCTTCCAGGCAACAATGTGACTGATAGAATGAGGACGGAACCATGGGTATGCTGCTGATCCGATGCTGACCCGATCACTGGAGACAGTCACAGGCCTGTGGGACCCGAGGCAATCAGGTGCGCTGGGTGGGGCGCAGGTGCCGCTGTAGTGCTGTAGCGGGGATTAGAATTGTCTCCGGGTGTGAAGTCTGGTAGATACATAAGATAAAGGGACTTCGATCCATCATCCTACACTCTTCCCTGTCAGTTCTCACAGGTGAATATGGCTTTTTCTGCCTCCGTTTTTATAGACTCAGGTCAGGTAGGCCCTCTCCCTAAGCCTGACTCCTTGCAGAGACTACGTCCTTTTTATGCCTCAACTAAAATCCCCGCCTCCTAATTTTCAGCCCCCAAGTTATAAATTGAAATTACTCTTCTATAGCAATGACTCAAAGTGGTTTTGATACAGTTCCATGGGACAAAAGATGCCCGTAGGACACCCATCTGACTCATTCCCACTTTGCAATGGAGAAAAGACACAAGTGATAACAAGGGAGTGTTGCTTTATAAGCATTTTTGGCTATAAACCTCCTCTTTAGCAACAGGAATGGTGAGGATCACCGAAATCCTCCTACTCCTTCCAGGGCCCCTAGCCACACACACACGTGAAAAGGTGTTTGGGAGTTGGGGAGAAACAAACCATTCTGAGCATCTTATTTGAAAATGCATATAAAATATTGTCTCAAAATAATTTCATTATATGTTTCCTGATTTTTTTCAGATACCTGTAAATTTCCCAGTTGCCTTTGCAGTGAGGTGCGGGCACGTGGCTGAGTGCTAGCCAGTGGAACTTGAGCTGTAGCAACAGTGAACGTCAAATACTCCTCCATGGCCTTCCTTGTGTCTTGCTGGCTGGAATGATGATGATAGAGCATGCTGGGAAGCCAAATGTTGAAGATGGGGGAGCTGCGGTCAGCCTGGGTCCCTGCATGACTCTGTGGAACAGAGCCCCTCTCTTCCTTCTCCCCACTAACCCTGCACACGGCTGGCACCCCCCTCAACTCCTAGCCCTTCAAATGTTATGTGAATCAGAAACGTCTTTGTGAGTCATTACATTTTGGATCTACTCGTTACAGCGATTTAGCTTATAACAAAGCATGTGGATGACTCTAACTCAAAAACAAATTCACAAGAGTCAGAAAAAAAACCAAGTGGATGATTCTCATTAGGACTCTCAAGCTTGGGCACCTTAAACCTCGCTCTGGGAAAATGATAGGTCTCTCATCGGCATTTACATACTTGGGTGGACCAAGTAACTGACAACAAGCTAGGATAATACTTTACAATGGAAAGCAAAGAAAATCACATTCAGGGCAACATTGATTGTGCACTCAGATCAATGTTCTTCCTGAAAAGTTTGGGCTTTTCAGCTCTATTCGAGCTGTACGGTTCACAGCTTTCATTGCAGAATGCTAAGTTAGAACTCTTGGTGAACCCTAGTCACATGTTAATTTTAATTCATGAATACCTTACTTTAGTAACTTTTTATGACTTACCTAGATGGAGAGCCACTTGAATACAGCCATAGATTAGAGGGAGATAGCAGCTTTGCAGTGGGTACGGATCCGAGAGGGGAATCAGTGACCTGGAGAATTTTCCTAGATTTCCCACTACCGGGGACCTCGGATGAGCTGTTTCACCGCCCAGAACCTAAATCTTCTCACTTGGAAACCAACGCAGTTGCAAGTACTGTGATCTCTTCCAGTGTGAACTTGTTACGATTCTCTAGTCATTCATTTTTTGGTTTTGCTTTTTTTTTTTTCAATTGAGTTTTACTTTTTAGCAGTTAAACACTGATGATTTAAAACAGGGGTTGGCAAACTTTCTGCAAAGGGCAAGACAGGACATGTTTAAGACTTTGCGGGCTATGGGGACTAACCCAGCTACTTAACTCTGCCCCTGTGGTGGCAAATCGGCCAGAGACAATAGGTGTCAATAAAACTTTGTAAGAATAGGCACCTGGCTTGCTGGCCGTCATTGCTGACCCCTGGTTTAAAGGGCCAAATGCTTTCCTGCCAGGGCCCACAGTGGTTATCTGCCCAGTTTCCTACACTGCACACCCCCGTGCCCCCCAATCCCCACCTCCTGCAGCTGCAGTGTTTCTTCCCCAGATACAACCGCTTTCAATCCTGCCTTTTTCCCCCCTAATAAACTTCTGTATCTTTCAATACTACGGATACAGAGCAAGTTCTCCCCAGGAAGCTTGTGCTGGTTCAGTAAGCCGTCCAGGTGATTTATTTAAAGCTTGAGACCCCCCTGCTCCAGAGGATTTTCTTGGTTACTTCCAATATATGTAAAGTATTGTCTAAAGATACATTTGCTTTTCTCAAGCCCAGTCTTCCTGTCACTAGCCTCACCTTTATCACTAATTCCAGAATTTTCCTGGAACCACATCATGTTTCTCTTTCTTCTGGACTCACTCTCTCATTTCTTCCAGTAGCTTCCTGAGAAATGGGGCCTGGGAAATATATTTTTGTGGCTCTGCAAGTCTGAAAATGTCTCGAGTATATATCCACACTAAATTCAAACTGGGCTGGATGTAGAATTCTTGACTGGAAATCGTTTTCTCTCAACATTTTAAAGGCTCTGTTCGATATTCTCCTACCTTCCATTGTTTCTGTTGAGAAGGTCAAAGCATTTCAATTCCTGATCTTTTGTATGAGGTTCTTTCTTTCCTCACTTTCCCTCTCTAGAAGCTTCCATGAGTTTCTCTTTGATCCTAGAGTGAGTCGTAGTGTGGTTTGTTTTCCACCATTGTACCAGCCCCTCAGTGGATCCTTTCATTCGTGGCCTTCAATTCTGGAGCAGCTGCTTAAATTACTTCTATAATGATTTCCTTCCCTGCATTTTTTCTGCTCTTTCTGGAACTTCTCTCATTTGGTTGTCGGACCTCCTGGAGAGATACTTTTTATATCTTTTCTATTTTCCATTTCTTTATCTTTTTGCTCTACTATCTGAGAGATTTCTTCAGTGTTTTCTTCTACTGAGTTTTTCGTTTCTGTGTTTATATTAGGTTGAACTACATGAAATTGCCAAATTGTTGATGATTTTCAATCTTTAAAATGACAATGTTTTAAATTGCAAAACATGCTCTTGTTTTCTGATTGCTTCCCTTCATTTTGATAGTGTCCAGTTCTCATTTCATGGATGTAATATCTCCTCTTATCTCTCTGAGGCTCTATGAACGGTAGATTTTTTGGTATGTTTTTATCTTCCTGTGTAGTCTTTCTTCCCAGTTACTTTTTTCTGTCTAATTGTGTTGTTTTCTAACTTTCACATTAGAAGTTTTCCTTCACTGAGAATAATATCAAATAATGAAATCAAACATCTTTATAGCAATAACTGTCGGGCAGAAACTCTTAAGTGCTTTACGAATATTAACTCAATCTTAACCATTCCAAGTGATAGGGGCTGTTGGAGATGAGGAAACAGGCTCAGATATCTAAACTGTCTGCTAATATTTAAGACAAGGCACCAAAGAGAAGAAAAGAAGCTCTGCACAGTGAGTGGGGCTTTGTGCATGTAATTAAGTTAAGGATCTTGAGATGGAGATAGTCCTCTGGATTACCCAGGTGCCCCCGATGTATTCACAAGGGTCCTTATAGGTGAAAGAGGCCACTAGGAGAGCCAAAGTCAGAGGAGATGTGACTACGTGCGCAGAGGTTGGGGTGATGTGGGGCCCTGAGCCAAGAAATGCAGCCAACATAAATCATGATGTAGTACATCTTAAACGAATACAATGTTATATGTCAATTATGTCTCAATAAAACTGAAAAAAAATTCATATTCTTTGCTTAACGGGGCTTTAGAATGGAACAGTGTTTCATTTTAATGGACCATGTTTGACTGGAAATCGCAGTCATTGGATTGATATTTGTGTGCTTCAGCAGAGACCAAAAGAAATTAATAATGTGAAAATCTGATTTTTCAAAACGTATACATTAGTGTCCTTTGCAAAGAAGTCAAATTAGCTATAGTATTCCATTTTAAGCGTTCTAATAAATATATTAAAAGTTTTAAAGTTAGTAACAAGTCTGTATTTGAATGTATTTATTTCCTTCTTTCGGCTGAGTAAACTTTTTCTTTTTTTGGCTCCAATGCTTGGCTTGTGGGATCTTAGTTCCCCAACCAGGGATTGAACCGGGGCCCCAGCAGCGAAAGTGTTGAGTCCTAACCACTGGACCACCAGGGAAGTCCCAGAGTTAACATTTTAGACCAAGTCTTTCTGATGCAGAAGCCCAGAGCCATCAAGTTGCACAACACCCAGAGGTTCTATTTGCACAAAGTAATAATAGAATTCATTATGACTACTGCTGCTTGGAGTCATGCAGGATCCCAGAACTGCCAGGCTCCCCTTCCCCCAACCTCCTAGTGTTTTTTTTCCTTCTAGTTTTATTGAGATATAAAGGATATAATTATACTGAGATACGACTGACATACAGCACTGTGTAAAGGTAAGGTGTACAGCATGACGACTTACATGCATCATGAAGTGATTATCACAGTAAGTTCAGTGAACATGCATCATCTATGCACAAAATTACAGAAATAGAAAAAATATTTTTCCTTGTGATGACAACTCTCAGGATTTACTCTTAACAACATTCAAATATATCAATTGGCAGGGTTAATTATATTTATGTTGTACATTATATTCCTTATTACTTATGACTTATAACTGAAAGGTTGTACCTTTTCACCACCTTCATCCAGTTCTCCCTCCCTGTAATGCCCGTGCGTGGTAACCAAAACTCTGACCTCTTTTTCTATGAGTATGCTGGTTTGTTTTCAAATTATAATTGACCTACGGTGTTATTTCCTGGTGTGCAATATGGTGATTTGATATATCTATACGTTTCAAAATGATCACAATAAGCATACTTACTACATCTTTGGTGACATATTGTAGTCAATAACTATATTCCCCACACTCTACTCCTCATACCCCGACTCATTTATTTTGCAACCGCAAGGTTATACTTCTTAATCTACCTCACCTATTGCTTTCCTTCACCCACGCCCCTTTCCCTCAGGCAACTACCTGTTCATTCTCTGTATCTATAACTCTGTTTCTGTTTTGTTATATCTGTTTGTTTTTTTCGATTTCACATATAAGTGAAATCATACAGTATTTGTCTTTTTCTGTCTGATTTATTTCACTGAGCATAACCTCTAGGTCCATCCATGTTGTAACAAATGGCAAGATTTAATTCTTTTTTATGGCTGAGTAATATTCCGTTATATATGCATATAGATAAAGATGGATAGATAGATCACAATTCCCTTATCCATTCATCTATTGATAGGCACTGAGGTTGCTTCCATATCTTGGCTATTATAAATAATGCTGCAATAGGGGTGCATATATCTTTTCTAATTAGTGTTTCCATTTTCTTTGGATAAATACCCAAGAGTAGAATTTCTGCATCATATTGTAGTTCTATTTTTAATTTTTGGAGGAATCTCCGTACTGTTTTACATAGTGGCTACACCAATTTACAATCCCACCAGTAGTGTAGGAGGGTTCCCTTCCACATCCTGGTCAACACTTGTTATTTATCGTCTTTTTGATAAATAGCCATTCTAACAGGTGTGAGGGGATATCTCATTGTGGTTGAAAGTATTTCTTTGAAGTCTACATAGCAAATGACGGATTCGTGATAATTATCTGGAGGGCATGTGGCAAGAAAGCATTGTGATGTTTTAACCTCCTTTTAAACGACCAATTCATTTAGCCCAGGCGAGTGCATTCTGCACTTAATTTATTCTCACAAGTCCATCAAGATGATTTGCTTCATAAAGCTAGACTATCCATAGAGGCAACACGGAGGTTCTTCTGTGGACTAAGCTATGAGAAGGCAACAGATGTTTCAAATGATCTTCAGCCCAAATAGCATCTCTTCCACGCTGTTTGGCAGCAACTTTAGGGCCTCATATATCTTTCAAAAAAATCCCAAGTTCTTGGCTGAGAAAAATTATCGCTTCTCCTCGAATGGGCCCCCCTATTTCCCACACTTTTCATAAAGTGAATTGATATTCCATGTAGCTGGAAATAAAGCCTGACTCGTAATCTTTCTCAGATGCACGTGGATCCTATAAACCCCTCTTTCTCTCTCAAATCTCACATCCAAAGCCTCTAACAAACAGAAAACCATATTTTAGAAAACCTACCTTTACAGGTGACTACTGGTTCTTAAAGCCTGGGCCCTGGACCAGCAGGATCAGTCTCACCTGGGAACTTGTCAGAGTTCAAATTCTTAGATTAGAGATGCACATTCTTAGTAGAGATGCAAATTATTGGGCCCTACCCAGACCTAGTGAATCAGAACCCCTGGGGCTGGGGCCCAGCGTTCGAACAACTCCTCAGGGGATCGCGTTGTACACTCCGGTTGGAGAAGTCCTGTCTTAGAGGACTGCAGGGTAAACTGACGGCTATTTTAGCACCTGGCACAGTGTCTGACATACTGAAGACATTCGATAAATTTTTCAGAGAAAGAACCTAAGAAAGACTCACCTAAGACATACAATATTGGAGGAGACAGCCTAACAGGGCATAATACAGCCTTAATATTTCTAAAGGACTACAAGAATCTGAAAAAGAATATATATATATATATACACATACATACACATGTATATATATACACATATATATAAAACTGGATATATATGTGTATATATATACACACATAACTGTATATATAACTGAATATATATACATATAAAACTGACTATACATATATATATAACTGAATCACTTTGCTGTACACCTGAAACTAACACAACATTGTAAATCAACTATACTTCAATTTAAAAAACCCCAAACCTAAAACAAGCGCAGATTTGCCTTTCTGGCTCCACTGTCAGGAAGCTCAGAGCTGCATGCAAATTTGGGACTCCCTTTGTCCCCACTCCCATGGGGCCCGTTATTCTCGAGTGACCCACTGTGCCTTTGGCTTGATCATGTGAGCAGCCTCAGAGTCTTGGGAAACAGGCTGGGTATAGATTTGAGATAAGAAGGTGCGTGAAGGGCCGCAGGCAGCCCCAAGGCCAGGGCCAGCACGCAGAAACGAGGCTGGAAAAGTGACCTTTGATCACTCAGGCTGGCCATAAACACGAGGAGAAAGCAATATGCGGGGGCCGTTATCAGCCTGCACCTGCCAGCAGGTCAGCTTGGGTAGGACTGGAGCATTTGGTGACATGGGGGTGCCAGCTGGAGCTGTGGCAACAGCAAACATGAACTTCCGGAAGGCCGAGATGAGCTCCTCTCTTTGATGAGCTGGACGGCTTGAGGGACTCTCGAGCTCAGTGAGGCTTGTTCCTCCCGTTGGAGGTGCGCCTGGGCTCCTTCTGTGGCCAGAACACTCATGGATCCTTTATGTCCTGTAGCTACACTGTATCCTTGTCCTGTTATGACAGCCAAGCAGTAATTTAGAACAAAAATGACTGACAGGTGGTGGTTTTAAAAACATGCCTGGAGGAGAGGCTGTGGAGAAAAGGGAAGCCTCCTACACTGTTGGTGGGAATGAAAATTGGTGCAGCCACTATGGAAAACAGTATGGAGGCTCCTTAAAAAACAAAAATAGAGCTACCATATGATCCTGCAATCCCACTCCTGGGCAAATATCTAGAGAAAACTCTAATTCAAAAAGATATATGCACTTCTATGTTCATAGCAGCACTATTCACAATAGCCAAGGCATGGAAGCAACCTAAATGTCCATCGACGGATGAATGGATAAAGAAGATGTGGCACATATATACAATGGAATATGACTCAGCCATTAAAAAAGAATGAAATAATGCCATTTGCAGCAACGTGGATGGACCTAGAGATTATCATACTGAGTGAACTAAGTCACACAAAGAAAGTCAAATATATGATATCACTTATATGTGGAATCTAAAATATGACACAAATGAACATACCTATGAAACAGAAACAGACTCACAGACATAGAGGACAGACTTGGGGGTGCCAAGGGAAAGAGGGGTGGGGGGAGAGAAGGATTGGGAGTTTGGGGTTAGCAGATGCAAACTATTATGTAAAGAATGGATAAACAACCAGGTTTCTACTGTCGCGCACAGGAAACTATATTCAATATCCTGTGATAAGCCATAATGGAAAAGATATAAAAAAGAATGTGTGGGGACTTCCTAGGTGGCGCAGTGGTTAAGAATCCGCCTGCCAATGCAGGGGACACGGGTTTGAGCCCTGCCCTGGGAAGATACCACATACTGTGGAGCAACTAAGCCCATGTGCCACAACTACTGAAGCCCACGCACCTAGAGCCTGTGCTCCAAAACGAGAAGCCACCACAATGAGAAGCTTGTGCATCACAATGAAGAGTAGCCCCTGCTCACCACAACTAGAGAAAAGCCCATGTGCAGCAACGAAGAACCAACACAGCCAATAAATATATAAACAAATTTATTTAAAAAAAAGAATGTGTGTATATATATGTATAAGTGAATCATTTTGCTGTGCAGTAGAAATTAACACAACATTGTAAATCAACTACAATTTTTTAAAAAAAGCCTGCACCTTCCTGCAAGTGTGTTCATTTTACTTCATCTTAAAACAATAATGGCTAACATTTATTAGGGCTTATTACAGGTCAGACATTCTCCCAAAGACATCTATGAACTTGTGTATTTCTTATGAAAACTATATGATAACAGCTGTTTTAAACCCATCTTACAGATAAGAAAACTGAGAAAAATTAGGCGACTCACCTGAAGTCAAGGCTGGGCTACGACAGAGCTAGGAAAAAGGGAAATACAGATTTTTTATTCTGTTAACCAGAAAAGTGTTTCTAACTCCAAAATAACTTCTAAAATCTACAAGACAAACACCTAAGTACAAAAAGATTTATTAATCAAAACTTGTACAGTAATAAAAGACCCAGTTTATTTATAAAAGCAAGGCCCTACAGGAAAACTTTCCTTAATAAAGCTTGTGATAAAGAACAACAGTAAAAATACTTACCTGCAAAAATAATTCTATGTATCATTAAATCTGGAAATTAAAAAAAAATCATTTATAGCTCAGCAGCCTCACCAGGGATTTGTCCCTGGAGAGTCGTATTAAACACTGAATTATGGGTCTTTGTTCCCTGGACTACCTGGTGGGGTATTCTATTCTAATGACACTTCAAAGCAGCTAAAATTAGAGAAGTAGCATCAAGTCAGGGCCTAAAGGGCTATTTGGAGCCCAGGGTTTATTACTTTTATTCATTCAACAGTAAACATTTAACGAGTATCTGCTCTTTGCCAGGGGTATCTTTGGTTGCTTGAGAATAAATATAAATAAAACTCATCTCTGCCCTCAAGGAACTCAGAGTCTTAATGCAATAAAGACATACCATTGTCGTGCATAAAAGACGAAGGTCCAGTGAGATGGGAGGTCAGACTTGCCTGCAGCGGGGATCCGGAAGGTCAGAGAGCAGGGCCTACTTCATCTGAGTCGTGAGGTTCAGTCAGAGAAATTGAGGCTTAGGAGGTTCAGAAATGCCCCAAGGGGATGTAAATCACAGCTTGAAGACCCAGAATTGGAAGCCAGGTCTTTGTATGCCTGATCCAATGCTCTTTCCTCCTTACCAACATGGAGACAGATCTCAAATATAATGGGCGGCGCTCTGGTTTGATCCTCTCATATCACCTGGGGGAATGTTTGGACTCTGGCAATCATGAGGGAATTGGTCACTGATTACAATGGTTTCAAGGTGACTCTTAGAGCAATGGTTCCCAAAGTGTGGACCGTGGACTAGCGGTCTCAACCCCACTTGAGAACTTGGTAGAAATGCAAATTCCCTAGTCCCACCCCAGACCTGCTGAATCGAGAATACTGGGTGTGGGGCCCAGCAATCTGTGCTTTAAAAGGCCTACAGGTGATACTGATGAAGCTGAAGTTTGAGAACCACCGTCTTAGAGAGGTTTAGGAACACTTACTTTCACATTTGTTTGCTTGTTGACCTGTTGTCGAAATGTTGTAGCTATATTTCATGCATTTGGTTAGCAGTGGGGACTAAGGTCTTGCTGCTTGCATGGCTGGTGGATGAAAAACATCACACTACCCGGGAGCTTGTTACAATTGCAGAACCCCAGGCTGTCCCAGCCCTCCTAAATCAGAATCTCTATTTAACAAATGACCAGGTGATTCATATGCTTGTTGAAAGTTGGAGAGGCGCTGGGCTAGTTAACACCCATTTCCAAAGTTCAGGTTGTATAATTCTGTGAGTTTTAATGTGGTCACAAATCAGATCGTGGCAAAAATTTTTAAAAAATACAACTTTCCCCTCGCCCCCTGGAACTGTTTCATCACTGTGGTAATACGTAAAAAAAACCTTGGCGTTTCAGTTCATTTTAAAGTTAATTAATTTTTCTTTGGGCTCGCCACAGGGCATGCGGGATCTTAGTTCTCCCACTGGGGACTGAACCCATGCCCCCTGCAGTGGAAGCGTGGAGTCCTAACCACTGGACCGCCAGGGAAGTCCCTGGTTCATTTTTTTAAAAAAAGATATTTATTTGGTGTTTGCTGTGTGCCACGTATTATTCTAAGCACCAGGAATACAAATGTGAATGAGGCAGGTACTTCCCTAAGCAGAATGGATTAAAAACCAAAACCAAAAAAACTAATACTGTGTAAGGCAGTAACAGAAGCATTAACAAGACACAGGGAGCTCAGAAGAAGAGTTGGAGGTGGAGGTGCAATCATGGAGGGCTGCCTGGAGAGGTGACCTCTGAGGTGTGACTGGAAAAACGAATAGGACTTCATTAGTCTCACAAAGCAGAGGAAAGACTTCAAGATGGAAAGCTATTTTCCTTGGAAAAGGTCACTTAAAACTGTAATTACAAATTCAAAAAGTGTTTACCAAAAATCAAGTGTTATTATACTTTTAGTCTGTACTTACTCCTGGGTTGCCTCAGGCACTTATGACCACTGCTCTGCCTTCTGCTCTGTATCCCCAAAGACAGATAAAAATCTCTTCCTGGAATTAGTTATTCTTTCCATTATGCTTTTTCATTTAAGATATGTTCAAGTGTGATTTAGTGATATTTTTACATGATTAAATGTTATAATTATAATGTCTTATTTCACATCCGTTTGCCTTTAACAGTATGAATATTGTATAATAGAAAAATAATTCTAAAATAGAGAGTAATCCTTCACCTATAACAACATGAATGGGTGACGTATACAGGCTGGGTTTCAAAAATAATTTTTTTTCTTTTCAAACTGCAATTTACTCCCAGGAATGTAATTCTTATTTAATGAACCTGAAAATAAAATGGTGCTTTCACCCCATCACACACTAGAGATTGCAATTTACATATACTGTTCAAGTTCCCCTGACCCCATCAGCTGTGTGGTTGTAAAAGAGATCAACTTAATGGAAATTAACCATGGCTTGGCTGCTCTTATGCCCACCTAGGAATGTAAGATTTTTCTTTCCTGTTAATGTCTCATCCAGTTTTTCCTGGGAGTTCTTGATGGTATCTCACATAAGTTCACCAACACGTCTGCCCAGAATGTGTGACATCTGCCATATTCTTCTGCCTCAGTTTGTCCTTGTTGTGATCTGCTTCCTATAAACTGGTGGAGAGCACCTCAGCCTTTCCCCATGCCACATCACCACAATGGAATCTGTGATATGACCAAGGGCGTTCCCTCCAGGGAGTCCCAAGTGAACCAGAGGCAGAATGTATATAACTTTCATGTGATACAAATCACCATCCCCAATCTGTCCTCCGTTTGCCATTCTAAGCCTCGAAATATGTCGCTTGTTCCACAGGATCTGATCATAGATTTGATGTTGAGGAAACTGTCTACACCCATGGAGAAAAATAAAAGTGGACTCCTACTTACCTTCATATTAAAAAAGTAGACTTCAGATGAATTAAAAACTAAATATGGGGAGGGAGAGATAAATTAGGAGTATGGGATTAACAGATACACACTACCATATATAAAACAAACAACAAGGGCCTACTGTATAGCACTGGGAACTATATTCAACATCTTCTAATAGCCTACAATGGAAAAGAATCTGAAAAAGAAAAACATATATATATATATATAGTATCACTGAATCACTTTGCTGCACCCCGAAACTAACACATTATAAATCAACTATACTTCAATTTAAAAAATAAATAAAAGTACATGTCAGCAAATGTAAAAAAAACTAAGTATGAATGGTGAAAACTACAAAACTACAAACAGAAGAGAATATGTTCTCTTGGGAGGATACATTTCTCATGAAGAATTGAGGAAGAACTTTTAAACAAAACCCTCAAGGCCTATATCATAAGATTAAAGATTGATGGGCCTATTTCCATACTAAGCTTTTCTGTTTTTAAAGGAAACTATGGACAAAGTTTACAAATGATGGACTGGAAGAAGATACTGGCAATGTCCCAAACCAACGAGGGCCTTATATCTAAATGCATAAGAAACATCTGCAAATCAACATTAAAACAAAAACCTCAATTGAAAATTGGGCACAAAACATAAAAAGGAAATTAAAGGAAAAAGAACCCAAATGGTCAACAACCCTATGAAGAGAGGCTCAAACTCTTTAGCAATCAGAGAATGCAAATTAAAACAAAGATAAATAGGCAAAGTCAGAAAGCTGGACAATGCACATTGTTGGTGGGGTACATGAATCAATGTCTTGCGGGTATGTAGACAGGTGTCACCATCTTGGTCACATTAAGTATACACATACCTTATGATCCAGTATTTTTGTGTCTCTGTGTGGGTGTGTGTTGCTGTTGTTACATAGGAGGGTGTAACGATGATATTCATCTCAACTTTGTTTGTAGGAAAAAGCTGAACGTCATTAGGTGTCCATCATCAGGGAAATGGATAAGTAACAGTGGTGGATATACACTGTGGAATATTTTACAGCAATAAGAAACCAGGATCTGACCAAAGAGTACACATAGCAACATGGGACAGATCTTTCAATAATAATAATATGAAAATAAAGGGCAAGATAATAATTAGAATGGATCTATAGTACAATACCATTTTTATTAAGGCATGATACATGCAAACAAAACAACACTACGTTTTTCTTTGAACTTACCAGAAGACGTGTTATTCAGACAATGGGCCTCCTGAACTGATCATTGCATTTCTTCCATTCCCATCCTTCTCCCTCCCCTTCCCCCTCCCATCTCTTGGTCTGTTTGATTCATCCAGATTGTGTGTGTAACTGTCAGTAAACATCCACTACCAACATTTTTCTACACTGTAGTCATGCTGTCATGAAGAGGAACAGAACAACTTACAGAGGGTTTAACAGGAGCCTAGAGACTTGAGAGTACTTCTGGCTCCTTTGGTTTGGGTTAGTGCTGGGGAATGTAGAATTTATTGCGGAGGGTGTAATCAATCTCTTTCTCTCGTTCATCTCTATCTCTCATCTCTATCCCTGTATCTCTCTGCTTATCTCTCTCTCCCTAAGAAACCAGCCAGCCTGCTTGGGTAGCTTGCTTAGAAGGAAACCTCAGATACTCAGGAACTGAGCGGAACTGGAGAAAGCAGATTCAGAGCATCTTAGATGGCCTGCTGCTTGGATTGCTTTTCTTACTCTTGTAATCACCATGGACCACTGGGCCTGCCTAGGAGGGAATCAATACCTAGTAAAGTTGAAGAATACCTATCTATTTCTCAAATTCCACACTTGAGCATACCTCCTGAGAAAAATCACAACACGTATGCACAAAGAGACAGGTACAAGAATGTTCATTGCAGCAGTGTTTTTAATAGCAAAAAATCGTCAACAACCTAAATGTCTATTAACAGTAGTATCTAAATTCTAATATGCAATAGACGACTGTAAAGCAATGACGGTAAATGAATGAAAGCGCTCTCTCTTAAAAGGCATAGATCTTGCGAAACTGATGTTGAATAACAAAATCAAAGTGCAGAAGGATATGTACAGTATGATACCATTTACATAAAGTTTAAAAACATGCCAAACAATATTACATATTTTTAAGGAATGTAATCATGTGGTAAATATATGAAGAATTGCATGGGACAGACAGATACAAAAGCAAAATCAGGCTTGATGATATCTGAGGAGGGAGAGAGACACATGGGACTGGGGAAGGTTACTCAAGAGTATTTCAGCTGTCTCTGATGTTCATTTCTTTACAACAAAGATCCAAAGCCACATGGTAAGTTGCTAAGATCTGACAAATCTGGGTGGCAGGTACACAGGAATTGACTGCAGAGCAGTCTAGATAATAATGTATGCTTCAGGTGTGTCATGCAAAAAATCACAGTATGAATCGATGCTGCTAAAGTAGAGAGAGAAACAAAGTTACCCACACACATAGTTGTGCACACCTAGATCACGGCCAGGTGATGTCCTGTTCACCCATGACCTCCACGTAGTCCACTGCCCACACTGTAACCAAATCAGAAAAATGTCCAGCCAGCGCCATGTAGTTCACGGAAACAATGTAGTTGATACCTCGGAACAAATTTATCTGTGAATGGTTTGCTCCGTTCACTGAACACTACGTAATGGCTAGCGAGAAAACTGAGAGGAAGAAAAGAAATAATAGAAGGAAAACAATCTAGAATTGAAGAAAAGCATGAACTCTCAGAAGGGAAAGATGCACTAAATTACAAGCAGAATGAATGAAAGAAAATTCCAGACCTAGACACAACCTTGTGAAATTCACACTGCGAGTAAACAGAAGAAACAGATCTGTGAGGCAATGGGGGCTCCTCTAAAGGAACGAGAACATTTGGCAAACCAACGTAAAAAGACATCCATCCAAGGAATGTCATTTTGAACCTGGAATCCCACATGCAGCCAAATGATCAATTAAGCAAAAGGGCAAATAAAGGTATTTTCAGACATGCAAGATTCAAAAAGGTTACTTTCCACATACTCTTTATGGGAAAATTCCTCTATGCAACACTGGATACAGGAAACTGTGGGGTCCATTCTAAGAAAGCTGGGAAGGGAGGTCCTAGGATGGTATTTATTCAGGTAAAAACAGGTTTGTACTAGAAAAGAAAGTCAAACAGCTCTGGCAGGGAGCGATGCCTCCAGGAAGAGCTTATTCCATGGAATAGATAACACGACTGAGATGCTGGACCCTGTTAAGGCTTTGGTGGAAGCACAGGGGACAGAGTAAACATGGCTGCAGACTCTTCGTCACTCCTCCAACTGAGAGGTATAGTCTAATTCTCCTCTTCTTGACTCTGGTCTAGTCTGATGACTCAGTTGACCAATAGAAAGTTACTCAGTGACTTTCCAGACTATGTCATAAGAATTGAAGCTTCTGCTTGGTTCTCTGGGGACCCTCACTCTCGAGATGCTCCATCTTGGAAGCCAGCCACTGTGTAAGAGGTGCTATCTTGAGATTGCTATGCTGTGAGAAGCCCCAGACTCATGGAGCGGTCCCATGAAGACTCTGACAGCCTCCAACGAGCTCCCAGTCAGTTGCTAGCCACATAAGAAGTCATCTCCAAGCCCTGTCAAGCCTCAGGTGACTCTGGCCTCAGTCACCACCTGAATGCAACTGCATGAGAGATTACAAGTGAGAATCACCCAGCTGAGCCCATCCCCAGACCCAGGAGAGACGCTAATAGTTCTTTAAGCTTCTACATTTGGCGGCAGTTTTTAACGCAGTGCTAGATATTCAGAAGAGCACATTTTAATTTTATCAGTAAGAAAAAAGGAAAACCTATAGAAACTTCAGGAAAAAATTTTTAAAAAACCTAGAAGGTAAATACAAAGGAATCTAAATATGACATGATGTTGAAAAATCAATGCTATTAAAGGAAAGAGAGTCTATTTTATTTTGATGCTTTGAACATTTTTTCAAATGACTTGGGAGCCATGATACTGAGTGTGGATAAAAGGAATCCTCTTAGCACAATAATCATCACAATACAAAGGCTGATTATTGGCTTGCAAATTGCAGATCCAACCTAAGTCAAAGCGTGCCTGACTTCATTTTAATGAGAGAAATGAAAATGTAACCAACCTTGACTAGGAGGAAAGAGTAAGACAAACTTGCCCTTTTAAGAAGGAGGGATCAGCTTTAGTTAAAAGGCCTCTATGAAGCAATTACACCGAACTTCTGTTAGGCAAATGTAGGACAGAAAATAACCTTGCTCGGCCATATCTATGAATATTCTGGCTGCTACAGAACTTCTCCAGGTTGAATGCAATTCAAACTGTGTTCTGTCTACTTTCTCTTGTCTTTTGAAACTTCTTCGCTTGATGTCTCCTGATGTTGAAAATCCAATCTCGTGAGCGCTCCCTTAAATATGTATGCAGCCTGTAGTCATCTCTTTTGGAAATATTAATCATAGCCTCTCTGTATTTCAATATTTAAACACATTTTAAGTAATTTCAGGTTTAGTCACAAGACAAGGTTTAGTGCAGAAAAGAGTCATGCTTCTTAAATTATATCTGTTGGTAATCATTTAATACAGTGATTTTCAAAGGAGCACGCATTAGAATTATCTGGCGGCTTGTTCAATCAGACTGGTGGACTGCAACCCCAGAGCGGGAGTCAGCAGGTCTGGGTGGAGCCCAGGAATCTGCATCTCTAAGTTCCCAATGGGTGGTGCAGCTGCTGCTGGTTCCGCGGCCACACCTTGAGAACCACCAATTTAAGATATGATGAATTCACAGCAAGCTCTTTCCTCTTTCCTTCCACGTATAGGGTTCTCTGTTTCACCTTCTAGAAGGGCTCTGGATAACGTCATCGTTTTTGCAAAAGCAGTTGACTTTGCTGTTTTTCCAGGCTGCAGGAGTCGACAAAATATTGATCCCTAAACACTGTGGCAAACCCTGCTTTTAATAGCAGTGTAAATGATGTCAATGTGATGGTACTGATGGCCTAAGACAGGAGGAAGGAGTGAAGAGATGGGGAGGCGGAAAGAAAGATCAGCTGGGGGAATAATTAGCTCCATTCCACATGGATGAGGAATCAACGGAGACTGTCTGAAGATGAGTGAACAAGAAGCAGAGATGTAAGTATAATATTTGAAGTTAAGTAGACAAGGAGGAGTGAAGGATAGACACGACAATAACACCCCCATTAGACACTGGCTGGGGGGAAGAAAGAAAGGTGAAGGGTAACATAGATAAATGAATTTCTTATCTTTCAAGAGGTGATTGGTAGAAATTGTCCAAAGTTGGTAAATCAGCTACACAGAGTGGCAAGAAAAAAAAATTGTCACCAAATTATATTATTTAGAAATAAGGAGAAAACCACTAGAAAAATGAAAAACAGAAACTGGTGAAATGGGTTGTCTCTTGGAACTGGGACCGAGGGTGGGGAGTTAGGGACAGGAGATGGTTGCTTTTTTTCCCTAAGTTCTTTGGTGGAATTTAAGCTTTTAAAAAATAATGCTGTATTTATTTGATTAAAAACAATCGGACTATCTACTTGGCCAAAAACTGATGAGCAACATTGCAATTCCTGAGTTCAAATCTTGATTCTGACTAGCATCCATGATTTGGGGCGAGCTATATTTGGAGTCCCGAGCCTCAATTTTCTTTCTTAAAAAGGAATGACACCTCAAGAGGTACGAATTATTAGGTATAAAATAAGCTACAAGAAGATATTGTACCACACGGGGAATATAGCACAAAAATGAAAACTAAAAAAGGGATGATGATGTAACTGATCAGAGGTTGTTCTAGGAAACAGATGCAGTAATTATGCATGAAAGTCATATGGCGTAGTACCTGGCACATTTGCCCGAATCAATATTAGATATTATTATTATTAATGTCATTATAATCGTACGGGTAACAGGGACTTCCCTGGTGGCACAGTGGTGAAGAATCCGCCTGCCATTGCAGGGGACACGGGTTCGATCCCTGGGCCAGGAAGATCCCACATGCTGTGGAGCAACTAAGCCCGTGCGCCACAGCTACTGAGCCTGCGCTGTAGAGCCGGCGAGCCACAACTATTGAGTCCTCATGCCACAATTACTGAAGCCTGCACACCTAGAGCCCATGCTCCACAATAGGAGAAGCCAGCACAATGAGAAGCCCGAGCGCTGTAACAAAGAGTAGCCCCTGCTCGCTGCAACTAGAGAAACCCACGCACAGCAATGAAGACCCAACAAAGCCAATTAATTAATTAATTAAAAAAAATCATACTGGTAACAGATTGGAAACCAAATTTGCAGTAGTGAGGGACAGAGGCAAACTGGAGGCAGAAAAGACAAATCTGGTTCCTGCATGTATTTTTGGGTGATGTGACACTACATTTATTTAGATCACAGACACATGCACGTGTGTGTGTGTGTGTGTGCGCGTCTTGTCACAGCTTTCTCAGAAATCCAGGGAGTATGACGGAGTACTTCAGTACAGTCTGATTCAACAGTATAGCTTTACATAGCTTTGGAAAATAAAGGGAGAGGATAAAGGGTCACAGAATCTAGAAAGAAATGAGCCCTGCTCCAGATTCATCTCTGCTGAAGCCCACATGTAGGAAATAGTATCCTTTCAGGGTACTCCGGCCAGGAGTTCCAAGTGGGCATGGAGCGCAGTTGAACTTCAGCATGTGGGCTCTACTTCCAGATGAATAACTTACGAGCCAGTGACTTGGAGCCCATTCATCCTCCTTCCCATAAATACTTGAGAAAGGCATGGCTGTGCTGGTTAAAGTTCAGGATCTTTAACAATTCATCTGCCAGTTTAATTGTTCAATGTAACCTGATCTCAAAGTCACACTTGACTCTAAAATGAGTGCAATGAAAAAAGTCATATTGCCACAGAAAGTTTACCTATGGACTTACCACTAATGAAATCCTGACCTGCACAGGTCAGTACATCATAATCATTGGAGTTTCCAGCCCCAGAGAAACTTGGCATATTAACATGGAAATATATCTAGGGAATGGGTCAGGGCCAGGATAGAGAAGGTCAAAGGCTGTCCACGTGGCCTTTGATGACTTATGTCAGAGCTCTGGGTCCTGAAAGCCTTTCAAGTTTGTATTTCAAATGTCTACAATATTTCTTTTGTTCAGAGGAATATGTGATCTGTTGAGTTTGTAGCTGAAGGAGAAGCCTTAGACAGTATGGCTGACAGACCCCAAGGTGGTCCCCATGATTCCTACCTCCTGCTGTTCATGCCCCATCCAGCCCTCTTCCCTTGAGTGTGGACAAGACCTGGGACACGCTTCTCACCAATGAATGCGGCAACAGTGAAGTAATTTTGGAGATGTACTCAAGGTCCCAAATCGATTAATTTTGAGTTGATCAAATGGGAGTTTATCCTGGGAGGACCTGACTTAACCCTGAGGTCAGAGCTCTCTTTGCAGGCTTGACAAAACAAGCAGCCATGCTGGAGATAGCCCTGTGGCGAGGAACTGTGGGCAGCCTCTATGATGTCAGGGCAGCCTCTGGTCTCCAGCCAGCAAAACAGCAGGAATAATGGCCAGTCCTATAGCTGCAAGAAAATGAATTATTCTAACAATCTGAATGAGCTTGGAAATAGAGTCACCACCAGCTAAGCCTTCAGATGAGAATGCAGCCCGGCAAAAACCTTGTTTGCAACTTTTTGAGACTCTGAGCAGAGGACCTGTTAGGCTGTGCTCAGACTCCTGAGCCCTAGAAACTGAGATAATAAATATGTGTTATTGCAAGCCGCTAAGTTTGTGTTAATTTGTTACACAGCAATAGATAACTAATACAGAAAGATGGGGCAGGGAGTGTCAGGGGACATAAAGAAGGGAAAGGCGGCAAAGGTAGGAAATAATGGGTAGTGGAGATTAAATTTAAATTGGCTTTGGGACTTCCCTGGTGATCCAGTGGTTAACAATCCACCTCCCAATGCAGGGGATGCAGGTAACATCCCTGGTCAGGGAACTAAGATCCCAAATGCCAAGGGGCAACTAACCCCACATGCCTCAACTACTGAGCCTGCGTGCCACAATTAGAGAGCCTGTGCACCATAATGAAGAGCTTGCATGCCGCAACTAAGACCCGCAGCCAAATAAATAAATAAATATTAAAAAAAATTTAAATTGGCTTTCATCAAACCCTGAGATCACGTTTTCCTTTATTCCTTTTTACCATGTATACATTTTAGACCTCAGAATGGATTGGGCCACATATTAGTGGACTTGGGATCAGGCTTAGTACCCAACCAAGAAGGATGCTGGGCCAAACAACTGGTGGAAAGATGGGGAAAAGGAGAGGAAAGTTCTAGATCTGGACTGAAGGCTGGTGTGGTGTCAGAGTGTGTTTTCAGGATGGACATATTTTAGGGAAAAGACTGCATATGCAGGATATTAGGTCAGTATTTGACACAACGCTTCCCATACGCCAGTGCATGTGTTGATCAGCACCAACCAATGTGTAGTCAAAATGTGCAGCAGATTTTTCAGATCTTGGGGAAGAAATAGTGATCCATGCAAATCACCTAAGGCATCCAAAGGCTAAGAACAAGTGTTGAGTCTCTGCGCATTGGCATTGTTCAGGGGCACTCAGGTGTCTTTCTACTTAGGGCTTACCTGGGCCTGAGGAAAGGATTTGGGGCAGAACTAGCAGTCTAACGGGGGATAGTCTTTATCTGCTACTGTTTCCATTACATACACCATTTACATGTCTTTAGCAGGGCCTGTGTGAGATGGCTGTCATGCGGACTAACTGATCAGTTAGCTCCTTCCCCCCAGATCTAGACAAATCTTCCTCATCAGCCTATCAATTTCCCTCTTAGAATTTACTGCAATCTGTCATTATTCTGTTTATTTTTTACTCTATTTTGTCTGTTTGCCTACTAGAGCTTCATTGTCCAATATGGTAGCCACTAGTCATAGGTGGGTGTTTAAATTAATTAAATTGTATAAGGTTAAAAATTCAGTTCCCACATTGAAAGTACTCAATAGCCACATATAGGTTATTTGCTACCATATTGTACATCAATGATTTAGAAAATTTCCATTACTGCAGAAAATTCTATTGGACAGTGCTGAATGCTACCTGTTCAGCCATTTTCACCACGTGCTTCAGACACCTGAGTCCAGATGTCTAGACATTAAACACCTGAGTACAGGCAGTCCTCATTCTGCATGGCTCTGATATACATGAATCTCCATTAACACGGTTTAGCTAAACACCAGTCCCCCAACAACATGGTTTAAACTTGGGTTACCATGGGTATGTTAACTGAATAACTGCATAAAGTACACATTTTGCTACTAGCTCTTTAATCCAAAAATCACTATATAAGTAAAAGGTGTGTATGACGATCGGTGACCAATCATATCACTTCTTTCAAAGTCTGCCAATGACTGGTCACTGAGCATCTGCTGTTCAGCTCATGCACAGACGGCAAAGCACGTAGTTGTGTTTCCTCCCTTTATTCTGAATGGTAAAACCATATAACATTTTATAAAAAACAGATGATTGAAAGAGGGAACTGGCCAATAAAGACGAAAGCGCAACAAGGAAATAAAAAGTGGTTACTCTGGAAGTGAAATTAAAATCAAATGTAAACGGAGTAACAGAAGTAGGTGACTGTGGGAATGTTATCACTGCCCTCATTTGAGATTGTAGATATACAGGCCACAGGGATGCAGTGAAGGTGAACTTAGTGACATAAGTAAGGGGAGTGGTTGTGATGGAAAGGATGAAGCTGTCCCTGAGGAAGTGACACTGGGGAAAAAAAAACTCACATTAAGGAACTCTTAGAGATATTTCACAACACTGAAAATACCAATGATGAAATATTGGAAGCTGATCCATATTTAGAAAGGAGTATGAAAATTTGCCAAAGCATAGAATGGATGCCATTCCATACTGTAAGTTACATGATGCAAAAAAGGCAAGTACTGTTCAAACTGCTGTTTATAAGGTTTTACAAAAAGATCCACTTTAATTCTCAGTTTGTAACATTTTGAATGACTGTGTACTAAATAGGCATTTTAATATATCTTTCTTATCCCTATATATTTATAACTAATAGTAAGAGAATGATATTTTGACAAAAATCTTTATAGGTCATGGAACAACTGTAATTTGTTCTCATTATTAAGATCACTTTGCACATTTTGGGCTTGTATGGTCATCTCTACAGTCTTGCACTACCATGCAAAGTGAAGACTGCCTACACTGACTTACTCTGAGCCCCTCCTTTCTTGAGGAATAAAAGGATTACCCATTCTGGAATGGGTGCTCCCTTTTTGGCAGGGACCATGTCAATCGTATTCATCATTGTACCCTGCCTCCAGCACCTAGCACAGTGTTTGTCCAGATTAGGACATTGTTAACAGCTATCTCAACAAATGAATGGACTCATCCTGAGAGAGGGGGTGACAGAAAGGAGTCACAGGTCATTTAGTCAAAGGGCAAGATGTGCAAAGGGTACTAACTCAAAAGGAAAACAGAACTATTACTTAGCTGGAGATTACCAAGAAGGCTCAGCTTCCCGAATCCCACCTATATCCACTGCCGAAGCTAATTCTGCCTAATGTTGTGAATGATGGTATCGCAAATGGCATTCTGGACAAGAATTTTGGTTTAGATTATAGAGTGGAAAATGAGGGGAATTCCCTGGCGGTCCAGTGGTTAGGACTCGGTGCTTCCACAGCCCTGGGTTCAATCCCTGGTCGGGGAACTAAGATCCCGCAAGCCATGTGACATGGACAAAAAAAAAAAAAAAAAAAAAAAGTGTGTGTGTGTATGCTTTAAAATTAATGTGTAACATAAAATTGAGATACAATTATAAATATGGAGAAAAGAGTAGGGAAAGTTCAGCCAAGGCAGCAGGTTAATTTCAAGTTGAATGGTGAAATAAGCTACTTGGGATAATTGGTTACCTACTTCTTTCAGCCATGCAGGATTTAATTAATTCCATTATTTTCTGCAGCAGAAACAGTTGATAAAGACATGGATTATTCTTCCATGGATTTCCTATGTATAGGCTTTGAAATTTATTTATCTTTTAAATTAAAAAAAATTTTAATACAATTTCTAAAGGTTACTTTTCAAGCTTTGAAATGAAAAAGTGAGAGGGGTAAGGCTAGGGAATAGGTAGAGTAAAAAGTATCCAACTTAGTGATATTCAAGTTGTTATGAACAAAAATTCAGTTGAAAAGGTAAGATTCCAACTCTTTGATCTTTCAAAGCTGAGAAGCTATTTCTGCAATCTGACTTGAAAGTTTTATCATAGTTTTTGGACTTCCAGGGGGGAGCCTTGCCCTGAAATCCATAAAATCAAACTGAAAACTATTCTCACAGGTAACACACACACACACACACACACACACACCCCTATCTACTCAGACACCTCTCCTGCACCTCTATACTCCCAAACACACACACACACAGACATACACAAACAACCACTTTCACAACAGAGACAAAATCAGGTTAGAGGAGAAACAATGTAATAATATCCATGTATTTTGATCCCTTCCTAAATGTTTGGAAGAGATAAGGAATCACCTGAACATAGCTAATTTACTTTTTTTTCAATTTCAAAAATAGTTAACAGTTATGAATGGTGATAATAGGTCCAAGAAAACAAACTTCTCCACTGTCAAATTAAGGGTAATCCAGGAGGAATAGAGTGACATCCTGAGTAGCTCAGAAATAGCATTCACAGAATAAGCGACATTTAGAAATATATAAAAGAGGAACAGAAATGAAAATTGTCTTTCCTAAGACGATCATAATGAAAAGATGAAATTCATAGCAAAAGGAATCGATTTATTGTAATGTTGCTGTAGCTGGTCATTTCAATATAGTCAGTTTTTCTTTTCTGAAACATACTTTCTTTTGTGATTAGACTAATTTCAGCTGGGCCAAGGGGTCTGTGTTAATTTTAACGTCTAAGGCAATTGCATTAGTTGTTCGATTTTACTAGAAGCCTAATGCTGTAGGGGTGGTTCATCTGAGCCCTCTGTCTTTCTGTCAATCAGATCCCTCTGGCCAATGCACTTACATAAAATATGGTGGACGTGAGACTCAGGAGATGGGCAGATACGTTCAGATGTACTCTCTGAGTCAAAAGTTAAAACTCATAAACGTCTACAATAATAATAACATTCGCATAGATATAGAAAAAGTTGAAAGCAGATGCCCTAAATTGTTGACAATGACTGTCTTTGGGGGTTGGGTTTACAGGACTTTTCACTTTCTTCATCACTTATTTCTGTAACATATTTATTTGGTAATATTAGGGATTTATTCATTATAAAAAGTGTGAAAATGGCATGATAATTATGTTTAAAAGTTCTTATCTATAGGAAGTGCTTACCGAAATAGTCATGGATTAAATGCTATGATGTCTGGGATTAGCTTCTACATACGGTGTGGAAGGAGGTGCCTAGAAATAGAGAAAATAAGATTGGACGTGAATTGGTGCGTGATGAGTACATATTGATTCATTATATGATTGTGTCTATCTTTGTATATGTTTGAAGTTTTACAATAAAGGATAAATAAAAATGATAGGTGATACACCTGGAAAAATAGGCTGGGGACTAAATGTAAAGGACCTCAGGGACAAGGAAGTTTCATTCTCTGCTTCAGTGGTCTCCATACTTTAGTGAGTGCAACCCTATCTGCGACAATATTATTGCATACATGCACCAGGCATATGCTTATTAATTAATCGATTTATTTAAAATGATGTACATATACCACTGTACTCTTATGCCATTATAAAACATACACAAACATAAAAAAGGCTAGATAGAAATAAACACAAGTATCATTCTAATACATTCTTTCTACACTCTAGTGGACCTGGACCCCACTTAGGAACAGCACGTTTAGCGACTGGGGGGCTCTTGAGGTTTTCTGAGTAGCAAAGAGTTTGTTTATAAGAAACAGAAATTTATTGGAGCTCCCAAAGGTAATGGGAGATTGGTTAGAAAGACCCAGAGCTATTTCACTGAGGTCTCCCGAAGAACTGAAATGGACCGGGACGGTTTTCTAACTGGACATGTAATTGAACAAGGATCATCACTTCCTTGTATATTTCTTTTATACATATGCAATACACTAATGTATTCTGCACAGAGTCAGGATACAATATGCATATAAAACAAACAGCCTCCACATATTACCTTGGGCAATATATTTAACGCAATGCTTATGATGATAATAATATCTAACATTGAGTACTTTCTCTTTGCCAGGTACTGTGGTAAGAAGTTTATATACATAATTTTACTTACAACTCATGACAATTCTATGGAAATAGATATTATTGACTTCCAGTTTAATAGGAGGAACTTGAGACTGAGAAAAATTGATTAGCTTTCCCAAGATGAAAGGGCTAGAAAATGGCAGAGTCCAAATTTAAATCAAGAAGTTTCTGACCCCAAAGCCCATATCCTTAACTACAAAACTATATTGCCTCCATAGGGAATTAATGATAGTGTCCAAACCATAAGATTGTTGTGATGACTAAATGAGATAATATATGTTTAGCACATTGTCTGACATAGAACACAATCCTATTAATATGTACTTTAGTATACAGACTATTTACCAAAAATTTCCACAGTAAACATCATTAATATTCTATCAAACACCAATATTTATAATTGTAATCAAATAACGTTTTATTATTTAAACATTATAATAACATGTCTAAACTCCTTTTGTTTGCTACCACCTATAAATATGTGCGGCTTTTGTTACTGAGGCTCTATGGAAAGACTGATGAGACAGATAGCAACTGGGGACTGTGTTATGCCTACAAAAATGGAAATATTTGCACTGGGCACACTCCTATCATATTTTAAGAAGCCATCTACTTAAATAGAAGTGTGTGTAACTTGAGCACTAAAAGAGCCATACTAAAAGTACATATGTACATATCAATTTCATTTTACAATCGCAGACTTTGCATCCT
Organism: Hippopotamus amphibius kiboko; assembly: GCF_030028045.1. Classification (NCBI taxonomy): domain Eukaryota; kingdom Metazoa; phylum Chordata; class Mammalia; order Artiodactyla; family Hippopotamidae; genus Hippopotamus; species Hippopotamus amphibius. The sequence continues at coordinate 126,632,478 of NC_080203.1, forward strand.
TTTGCTATGACCCAAAGATGCATTTTTAGAGAGATGATGGTTCTAAAAACTTCTTTGCATTCCGTCAGGTTCACTTAAAGCGGTCAAGTTTACCACTTTTTTTTTTCAGCTTTTGTTATTTCTATCAGCCAATCTAGATCAGAACATTTCATAAACACTTTATTACTTAAGTATGGCTTCCATATTAGAGTAACTATTTTTCCCTGATTCTCTGGAATATTCCAGATTTGAAATTTTGTCCCAGTGTTAGGCTGTCATTGCAAATTTGGTTGAACGCATTGGCTCCTGGAGAGGTGATGCACGAAGCTCTTTGCTGGGAGCTGTGATCTGCGATCTGCGATGTGTGATGTGACTCACAGCCTGGTGTGTAGTCTGCTTTATGTTACTGGACCTGCATTTACTTGCGAGGATCAGTAAATGTTCCTTTTTGTAATTTTGCAAACACTTTACTAAATGTTCTGTTACTCTGAAGGGAATTCTATGTTTCATAGCTGAATTGGCGGGCAGAGAGATGGTGTCTTTGGTTTGTATATTTTGACATTGAGTCAAAGCAGATCTCTCTCTTCATCAAACAATTTAATTTTGGTATTATTAATTCCTTTCACTTTATGTAATTAGATAGTCTATAAGTAGGTATTACCCGGGAACCTGCCCATCATTCCCTCTGTTCTTCTATTTGGGAAGTATTTTAAGTCTAGAAACATCATGAAGAGCATTTGTGTTGACACAATAGAATCCACTCTCACCCCATTTCTAGCCCGAATGGCATAAGCCAAAATGAAATATGTAGGATTCTTGGAAAAAAGCATCAGATAACCAAACACTATGAGCAAAAAATTAATTTATTATATATATTCTCTAATAATTCATAATAGCTTTTTGAATTTTAAATGTCTTTTTGCTATTTCCAATGCTTAAAAATCATAGTTTCAAAACATAAGTACTGTTTTATATACATTGTGATTTTTCTTTTCTTTTCCTTTCCTTTTTACTTCTAAATATGAATGATATGGTCTCCAAGTATCCGCTTGGAAGGAAAGGGGATAGGATTCATTGTTTTGCTCCAACACAGAAGAATTTAAAATTTCACATCACATACCTGGAATTTCGACTATATGAAAAATAGCCAAATGTCACCACTGTCTTGTATATTTCTTTTACATGTATATATATGTATAATATAAACAGAATACATCTGGATTAGTACATTTCAACTTTTCATCATTGTGACTTTTATCTCCTATTTCATATAAAATAACAAAATATACAGAGAGAAGAAAGGAGACATCTGTTCATCGTACACATAAAGTAAATAAAAGTTCATGTATGGCTTTGCAAAGGTAGATTATGACGTGACTTTCATACTTTATTTATTTAAAAGCATCTTGAGAGAACGTGTTAGTGTGCTTACGAGAGCGGCCATGGTGGTTGAATGTCGCATCGAGAGTCCAACATTGGGATCCCCACTGGTCTTTCCAGTGGCTGCCTCGGCAGCTTTCAGGAGACAGATGTAGTTTATGACCACTTCATCGATCTTCGCTACAATCTCCTGCTGCTGTGTTTCTGAGTTCACGACTTTAACTAATCGCATGCAGGCTTCTGTTAGGCAACAGAGCACTTGAAAGCTGGAAGTCATAGCTAGGAGCATCTCCTCTGGGCTTTTCTCGGCCATTGCCATCTTCCTACAGGCACTTCCCAACTGTCTGGATTCAATGGATAACAGCTGCTTGTACTGAGAAAGTGTTAGGTCATACGCTTCAGGGCGTGACTCCTCTTTCTTCCCCTTGGTTGCCCTGACAAGGCAGAGCAGCTCATTGGCATCATTTTGGGCTGCGAGGAACCCATCGGGCATTACATACGTGCTCTCCTTAAGGGCATTTATTCTTGCAACCCGGGCATCAAAAGCCAGGTTGCTGAAGTCCACATCATCTGGGCCACTCAAGTCTTCTGCCCAGACCTTCAGCACTGAACCTCTGGACAGCTCCCCTCCTTGCTTCTGAATTCCAACAGCCAGGGGTGCACTGGTTGGGTCTGGCATGGCTTGAGTCATCTGTGGTCGAAAGAGGCAGGAGACTTGGCGGGTGGCCTCTCCCTCCTCTTCATCCTCATCGCCGTCTTCATCCTGACCTCGGTTCAGGAAGCAGTAGCTGAAAGGCCCCCGGCATCTCCAATTGCTGCCTTCCAGCTTCCGCAAGGGCAATGTCCTATACAGCTTTGAGTCTTTGTGAGCCACCGGGGACCTTTTGTGAACTTTCCCCTCACAGCCAAAGTGCATCGAGCTTTGGGAAAAACTTTTGGTGAGCTTCTTCCCTAGGGGGAGTTCTGCTCGCCTTTCTGAACTGGCCTCCTGTGCTTCTGTGATACCTGGACACTTTAAGCTGACTGCACCCTTGCTTCTCTCCCGGAAGGTTTCCAAACTTACAGATCCCAAGAGGATACTGCTGCTACGTCTCAGAGCCCTCTGGCTGGGGGGTGTCCTGAGGCTCTCCCCTCTCAGATCCAGTGGCCGCCAGCTCACAGCCTCTCCGTAGGCCTGGTTTGCTTGGGAGAAATCATTAGGGTCTTGATTTGGAATTGGCACCTTTGATTCCGAGTGAATGTTTGATGGTAGCAGGGTGGGATCAGCTTCAGGATGTTGAGACCAAGCTGAAGGCATGCCTCCTCGTCTCTCCTTCCCAGGCTCTGTCAAAGCTACACTAGGGGTAGTAGGAAAACAGAGAGAATCATTAAGCACCTCATGGGTGGTCATTTTCACTAAATCCCTATGTGATGTCTATCATCTCCCAAGGATGTATTTTAGAGGAACTGCCATTTGCCAGGTCAACCTGCTTTCCAAAGATTGCCTCCTGAATCTTGTAACAGATTTCTATTTCAATATATTTTAAGAAATAGTAGAATCTGTTATTTCTGAAACTACTGATTCAGTTGGCATTTTCTAGAAATCACAGATATTTTGAAGGAGACAGTGGAATTTTATGAATTGCCTTGTTCCCAATATTTATCTATTAAAGCTTAGACACATAATGAGAAAACACACATCTTACATACAGATTATTCAAACACGTTTATGACATTTACGTTCCATTTCAAGGAGTTAGGTAAATCCTGGCACTGGTTACCTTTTTAAAAAGAAGTGGCCTAATTTAATGAACGCAAACTAAATATATTAACCTTTTAAAGAGGACCCCGTGAGGTCTGCCTGGTACAGGGTTTGAAGTTGAGACACCGGGAAAGTCTCAGAAAAGTTTTCATGCGAGGAAAATAATCTCCACCCCACAGAATTTTTGTGAGAAGCAAGAGGTAAGTTAGGTGAAAGCTCTCTGTAAGCTGATAAGTATCCTTTAATGAGTTTGGAAGTAAAGATGCCAGCTGGGAGATGAGTTTAGCAACACCCATAGATGGATTTCCCAAGGCAGGTGAAGCCAGAGGTGAATGTTTTGAGAAAGGAGATAATCCTAAAAGGGCAGGAATGGAAATTAACCAATATAAGGTCTCACTAACATCTATTGACCTATGTGGAAAAGACACTATTGAGGATATAATTTGAAATTGGAAAGTATGAAAGGGCGTCTGCTTTTGCCACCCAATGGCCAGTCAAATGGATCTCGGAGATGAACTGGTGTCCACTGGGTGGCAGAATGGTGAAGGCGGGCACAGAAGGTAGCTGTGTTCGTGTTTCTATCTGTGTCCATATTTTATTATTTGGTGGAAAATAAAGCAGCTCATCGTGGACCCCCCCAAATCTTCCAGACACTTCAGAATACTCATCTTGGAGAGTTTTACAGAGTAGGGAGGACTCTGGAAGTACTGCTGAAAGGCAAGCAATCTTCTCCAACCCCTCCCATCTCCCCCTCCCATCTCCTAGATCTCCTGCTCTGTTATCCTTCCTTGCCTCTCAGAAAGGAAACGGCAAAATGAGAAATTCGATGTCCTGAGAAGGAAATCAAATTTTTGCAAGTCTAAGCAACACGATCTTATAAGTAAGAGTTGCACTGGGCACTGCTAAAAATCTGCACTTAGAATTTAGGGAAAAAATGTTGCTCCACCAAATACTAAAAGCAAGACGGAGCAGGAATATAAATGGCAAATGCCATTTCCACTATTGTCCAGATCTAGAAACTTCAGTATTTATTAAGCACTGGGGGACCAATGATTGACCTTTAACCTGGCCACAGTTCTGCAGCCTTTTTAAAAAACCCTTTTACTTTTCTTCCAGACTATTTTTCAGTTTCTTAGAAATTTGGTTTATGGCTCCTGGCAGGTAATGCAGAGCGCTAAATCCATCATTGCTGTACCTGTGGTTTCCTTAATCTTGGGGAGTCGATGACATCCGTCTCTCAAAGTGCCAAACAGGGGTTCAGCATTAATGGCTGTGTGCAGGGCAGGCACTGTCATCCGAGGACACATCCCTTCTGTCTGTGGGTGTAATTCCTTAAAGGTGGCTCCGTGGTTGGGAAGCCCAGTGGCTCTCTCCTCGGAAGGAATGTAACTCACGCCTTTCCCGGAAGCCTCAGGAATCAGGTGCTTCCCCACGGAGGGGCAGAGTGGGGACTCCACCGGAGTGGCACAGGTGCTGCTGCTGCTGCCCGTGCCACAGCCTGCGTCCACTGAGGAGCCTTGAGAGCTCTGTAGAGAAAAATGGCCCTCGCTTTGCAACGACGACATTCGCTTGGCCAAGTGGTAGTCGCAAAGGCGGCCCACGCTCTCCTCTGCTTCGGGGAGCTTGGAAGGATGGTCACAGGTGGACGGGTCAGCATCATCCGGGTTACCTAAGTCTTTGGCTGAAGACACACAGGTCACGTCTGTTAAGAAGTGGTCTCGTTGGCCAAGTCCTGAAACCTCAATGGCTTCTCCATCGCGAGCCCCGTCATCCTTCCCTTCGGCCTCCCTGGTCCCCACACCTGAAGCTCTGGGAAAAGTTATCCCCGTTGCTGCTTCCAGTCCACTTTTTTCAGCCACAACCCCCTCAGTGGCCACATACCATCTTTGGCTGTCCTTGCGAAAGGCAGTTCTCTCCAGATTAAAAGTGCTGAGGTGTTGACCGTCTCTTGAAGACACAGTAGCAAATTTACCTTTGGCGTCCTCCTCCGCTTCCGCTGTTTTGGTCCCCTGCTGCTTTTTCCCTGGAATGCTCCCATTAAGGGGTGCTTTCCCCTCCCCATCGGCCGGCTGGCTTTTCCTTTTACTGGTGCAGGAATACGCCATCGGCCCAATGTGCAGTTTGCCAAAATAGTCAGTGACTGACTTGGTCTCCATGGTTTCGGGCTCCATCTCCATGTGGTCCGAGTGCAGTATCTGCTTGGAAGGCACAACTTTGGGCGGGAGGTTGCTCACTGGACGGGCAGCCAGGGCATGGGAGGCCTTTGGAGGCAAGCCCCCAGCTGGGCTTTTGGAGGTGGGGAACTCTGTCTGCTCTTCTGCAAGGGGGTGGTAGCCTTCATGAGCGGCCAAGAACATGCGGGAGAGGTTTTCTGACTGCTTCTGGGCCGTGGCCAGTTCAGAACTCTCCGTCATTTCAGAAGAGTTAGTTTCATTGCCCGAGTCTGAGGAGGACTCGGGACTATAAGCCCGCAAGATGGCTACACCTGCAGGCCGTAAAAAACAAGAACTGGTTAATGGATGCATCGCAGGCACTAGGAGACATGTAAGAATATGGGACTCATTAGTATTAAAAAAAAATACCAAGTTTTTCCCTTTTCAGTAAGGACTCTGAGTTTATTGCACAGTTGTTCTGGAAATGGGGAAAAAAACGTGCCACATGTTTTTAAAAAAAATAACAACAAAGGAAACCACATACACAAAAAACCCACGATGGTACTTTCAGCACATTTAGGAAACGGGACATGCGTGAAATGAAGGACACATGACAGGATTCCAAGGGCGGATGGCTTGAAAGGATGAAATGATATGGCTATCAGTGAATAAATGTAACAATCGTGAAAGAACCTGAATTGTCACTGGTCTGCTGATCTTCTGACACGGACAGAGCTTCTAGAGTGTCCAGCGTGGAAACGACGGTGTTATCCAGGCCCTTCTCACACTTGCCGTCGGCGCTGGTGGGCACAGCGTCGATGAGGGACACGGGGATCTCGTCATTCTTCAGGGTGCCGCCTGCCTCCTTGTCCTCGAGGAAGGAAGTGGCCTGGCTCTGAGAGTCCTCCTCGTCGGAACTATCTCTGAAGCCAGGAGGGGGCGCGGCGATGGCCATGTTCAAGGAACGCAACAGGAAGTCATCCTCATTGTCATCCCCTTCGGGAGGGGGCAGAGACGTGAGGTCAATGATGTCATCGCTTGACCCAGACAGGTTGAGGATGGCTGGCTGGTTCATCTCTCCCACCACGAGGTCCTCCTCACAGCTCACCTCATCCTCGTCCTCCGCGTCATCGGTGTTCTCTGCGTAACAGATGTCGTGCAAGAGGGGCTCCTCTATGCCCTCGGCAGCCTCGAAGTTCTTCACGTCGCCTATGTTTGCATACACAGAATTGGCCACGTACTGGATGCTCTCTGTGTCTGGATTGAGATCCAGGCTCTTCATGTCATTGGCACTGCTGATGTAGAGATTCCTCTGCTTTTCCAGCAGTTCTGGACTCTCGTCTAGGAGTCTTTCATAGCCGAGAGTTGGGGGAGTGATACCATCATCCAAAGCGAGATCTCCAAAAATAAAGGACACTTTAGCTCCTCTTGGAGACTCTTGTGCTTTCTTTAGAGTTTCTGGTCCTGAGAGGGTCAAAAGGGACCGCTGAGCTAGACTTCTGTAGTCTGCCTCACAAGGAGCGTCTCCCGGCTGGGTCAGCTGCTGGCTGAGTTCGTCTGAGCTATAGGTGTTGTCTATATACAAGTGCCGGTGGTGGTCTTTTGGACACAAGGTGCCATCCGGAATCTCAACTGTCTTCTGCTTTGCATCTATATATGTTATCTGCGCTTCTTGCTCCCCTTCGCCAATGAATGTGGTCATTTGGGGTATACAGTTCCAATCTGGGCCAAGGAGGTTATGCTTTCCTTTATTTTCAGTTCCTAAAGAGAAAGAGTCATGCAAAGACACATTACTGTGCTGTCTGGCTTCTGGGGGGCCTTGCCTCTGTTTCTTAACTTAGTGGCTTGTAGCATCACTTTTGTGAATACGGTTATTATTCAGCTTTCCAAATACGGTAGTGGTTGATTTAGGCTTCAGGTGTACGGATTTCTTGGTTAGGAGAATTGATACTGCAGCAAACAGAATTGCTATTTGATAAAATATAATATCATCTGAGAGTAGGGAACTACAGCTTAATTCCATCTGATTTCTGGTTCTAGTATTAAAAGACCTCATTTATGTTTATAAATGTGAATATATAGCATGCCTTTAAAAATCCTGAAAGGTGATGGTCCAATAGGCTGTTATTCCAGAAAACAGGCTGCCCTTTTCTTTGTAAAGTGAGATCTAACATTTCCCGCTTTGTGTAGGGAGATATTGTAATGATAATGTAATAATACACATATAATGTATATTAATAAAAACTGTAATACTACATATTGTAACGGTAGCACAAAAACTTCTCTCTTTAGCCTTTTCTTGTCCTAGTGGGTGTGCAAATTTTTATGCATAAATGCCAGTACGCATGCCTGTAAGCACACGCGCACACACAGGTGGGATGCAGAAGGTGGAGCATTCACAGGCAATGTACCCCTCTCTGCTGTTTCTAAGCAGAGTTAATACTTTGATGAATTTCCATTTTTATTTGTATCATGAAAACTCCTGAAGATTTATTTGATATTCCTCAAGAATTAAAATTGCAAAACCCTAATTTAAATATTGTTGTTTTGTTTGATCTTCAAGGGTCTTCCAATAGAGAATTCTGCTGTGGAAATTTTGCTCTGATATTTACCAAGACAGGGCAGTGAGTCACTGTGTCAATATCGCTTTGTCAATTCCAGAGGTGACATTTTGAGGAAATGTTAGGGCCACATATTCTCCCATTTGTTTCCTCAAATTGCCCTCTGGCCCAAGTTTGAATAATACTGATATTAGATAGAAGAGATATGGGGAAAAATCAGTTTTACTGAAGAGGTTTTGGCTCTCCCCCAAATATACAATGGACTCAATGCCGAACAATGTTCCCAGTCATTGTACCCAATACATATATTTCCATGAAAAGCAGGTGAAGATGAAATTTTGAAGGCATTGAGTTACACACCAGCCATACTTACGTGTTACCTTATGACAAATACCCCTGTGGGGGTTCAGCATTATTTTATTAACAATGACATGGATTATGACTGGCTCTGTGTGTGTGTGTGTGTGTGTGTGTGTGAGAGAGAGAGAGAGAGAGAGAGAGAGAGAGGAGTGTGGATTGTTGGGAGAAGGGAGAGTGGTTCAGCAAAGCTGTGAGAGAGCTCTGGGTTTAAATCAGGGATTGGCAAATTTTTTCTGTAAGAGGAGGGCCAGATAGTAACTATTTTAGGTTTTGTTGGCTGACAGTTCAGTTGAGCAACTACTCAACTCTGCTGTTGTAACATGAAAGGAGCCACAGATGACACATAAGCAAGTGGATGTGGTGACTTGAATGGTGACCCCCCAAAAGCTATGAACGTGACTTTATTTGGAAAGAATCATTGCAGATATAATGAAGGATCTTGAGATGAGACCACCCTGAATTATCTGTGTGGGGCCCTAAAATCCAATGGAAAGTGTCCTTATAACAGAAAAGCAGAGGGAGATTTGGGCCACACAGAGAAGGAGGGAAGGCCATGTGAAGACAGAGGCAGAGACTAGAGTCATGTAGCTACCAGGAATGCCGATGGCCACTATGAGTGGGAAGAGGCAAAAATAGACTCTCCCCTAGAACCTTTGGAGGGAGCATGGCCCTGCCAATGCCTCGGTTTTGGACCTCTAGCCCCCCAAACTGTGAGAGAACAAGTTTCTGTTAAGTTCCCAAGCTTGTGATAATTTGTTACAGCTGCCATAGGAATCTAATGCAATGTACATGGCTGAGTTTCAATAAAACTTTATTCACAAGAACAAGATTTGATCCAGGGGGCATAGCTTGCCAAGTTCTGGTTTAGACCAACAAGAAAACCGAATAGGTGAGCAGCCTAAAAACAAGGTAATAGACTTTCATAAGGCCCAGAGATGCTTAACGATGTGGGTTCAGGAATTTTGAAAGTACTTGAAGGGCTAATTTTTCAAGATAGTGAAGAGGAAATAGGGGCTTACTGTTTCTGGTTAGAGATCTTGACGAAGGTCTTTGATCAATTTGAGACAAGAAGGAAATACATACTTACTCTTGGCTTCCTTCCAGAGGGTGTACTGATTTGGCTTCTGGAATGATTTTGGAGACACAGAAGGATGTCTCCTTCTAGGGATGAGCTGGCCTCAACAGACTTCACTCTCTACAGTTTTTGAGTCTCAGGAGATCTTTGGGGAATGCTGAAGAGAAGGGAGGCCTTTCAGCCGTTAGAGGATGCTAAGTCCCGAGCTGCGGCTCTGCTTGTGTCAACCAGTTGCTTTTTGGAGCGTGCCATCTCTCACCCTCGTCCTCCCTTATTAAAAACGCACATGCGCACATGCACGTGTATGCATGCATGCCTGCTTATGTGTGCTATTGGGCACGTGTGCCCTCACCTGCATTCTCACTGTCAAAATGAGAGAAATTACTGAAAGGTTGAAGTTCCATTCTTTCCCCATGGCAATATAATATTGATACTTTTGGAACCAAGTTTTTGCCTCTTGAAACTTTACACAACATCACATTGTGAGTCACGATAAATTGGACAGAACCGAGGCCCCTATTACTGCAACCATTTGTAGAATGGTAGCTCTGGCTTTCTTCTTGCACTCGTAACAATCTTAACAGTCCATGGGGAAAGGTCTGATTTTCACAATGAACTATAAGATTTTAAGATTTAAGGTTTCCCAATGTGAAAGGATTGTGTTAAACTGCTCTTCAGAATTTCAAGAGTCAGAGTTCAATGGCTCTAAATCTCCTCGCTCAATGAAAACATGTGGTCGGGTCATTAAAATATTCACCACTGAACCCAGCAGACATTCACCACCGCCTTTTTCTCTGGTTGTGCTACACGGCATGCGAGATCTTAGTTCCCCAACCAAGGATCTCACCACCTTCTTTTTGATCTTATTTATTTTCAATCATTTGTGTCTCTTAGAAACAACAGATACTTCAAGGTGGGGCAGGATGAAATCTAGCTGCAAGTGCCAGTCACCTTCCCAGCATGCCTTGCTCACTCACCTCTTTCTCTCTGGCTTTCCTTTACCCTTTGACTGTAATTATTTCCACTTAACCAGCCATCACAATGAACTGCATGCCAGTCTGTCTGTGTGTGTGCCTAGCTACATATTACTATATATTCATGGAATAATGATTTCTGTCTTCTGCTAAGTTTAAAAGTAGAGGATTTTCCTTCCCTTCTTTTTCCTTCTCACTTTTCTCTCAGAAACAGTGACAATGGAATTTGTTCTCAAGAATTTCCCTTTCTTTTAAAATAAACCCTAATTATGTAGCCCCTCATTATACTTTTTTCATTGGTCAGTAGCTCTGGTTTGAATGGTAAGGTCTGTCCATCAGCCATATTTACTGAGGGTCCACTATAGATGGAGGAAAAAGTTCAAACACTGAAGAAAAAAAGTTCCAGAACACGCAAACTTCTATATACAGAATGGATAAACAACAAGGTCCTACTGTGTAACACGGGGAACTATATCCAACATCCTGTGATCAATCATAATGGAAAAGAATATGAAAAAAAGTATATATATGTATAAATGAATCACTTTGCTGTACAGCAGAAATTAACACAACATTGTAAATCAACTATACTCCAATAAAATAAACTTCAAAAAAAAAAAAAGTCCTAAAATAAACGAAAACCATCCACCCTTAAAAAAACTATCAGTTTAATAGCTGCAGCCCTCCTTATCCTCACTTTGGAGTTATTTCTTCCTGTCAAGTGGCTGGGATGCATTATTTAATCTTTGCCATCTTTATGCTTCTGCTAAAAAGCTAAGATAGCTTCCAGGGTTCCTTCTAGAGCCCCAAGTCCAAAGGCTGGGCAATTCCCAAGTCTTCCTGCTGGTGGAGCTTCCAGAATCCTGGAGGGAAGTCTGACTCAGGAGGAGGCACCCAGGGGTCTGGGTCTGGGGCACCTTAACGATAGACCAGCCCTAAAGCTGGGGACTCACAACCCCTACTGGGCATTCCATCCTTAGTTCTCTTGTGTCCTGACTGACCTCTGGGAGAGTGAGTCAGTAAAAACTGAGCCATAAAGGCTGAGGCCTACACCCTTCACAATAATTAAATCACTGCTTTGGAAGTATGCACCCGACATTGCCAAGTGATATGTAAAATATGACAGAAAAATCAACATTTTCGTTAAAAAAAATTAGACAATATCAGAAGTAATTGGAGGCTTTTGTGTTAAATTTGGACATTAGATGTTTTTATGGGTCCAATTTTAACTTTTCAAGAATCATCCTTATTATTGTTGTCAGGTGGTGCCTCGTGAGTTTAGGAAGGGAATACCTGTCTCCTGGGTGCCTGCGTTTTTCTTGTTGGCCATGTTAAATATCGACCTCCTGGAATCCACAAGCAGCCGGTAGTATCCAGCCGTTAAGCAGGCCAGGTTCATGGCATCAGAAGATTCCATCAGGAGCGTGATGGGCTACACAAAAGAGAATGTTTGGGTTAAAACCATCCCTCCTTAATAACCTCCCCTCAAGTGACAACGGCTACATTTGTGCTTATGAGATGTGAGCAAACGAAGCTTTGGAGCAACCATTCCATTGGAGAAACACAAATGGGAGAAAGGTCAGGTATAACAGAGAGCGTGACTAGAAAACATTCAGGTGACACCACTTTGAAAGCCTAGACATTTGGAATCTTTCCCAAGTCGTATTGGATTAAAAAAAAACACACACACGCTGGTCTTGTTCCAAATAGTTAATATTGTGAAAAATCATAGTTAAGGAGTCAGTTACCAAACGTGAACCTACCATTTGAAAAAAAAAATCACAGGAAGATTAAGTTTGGGTTTGTGGTGAAAATTCATGTTGAAGTGAAATAAACATCAAGTAGAAATTACTGCTAAGACTGAATGAAAAGTGTTGAAGAGATTTAGAGAAAGAATGCTTCTAAAAGAAATTGTAAATTCATAGGAGGGCAAAAGAGACATGGGAGTTGAGAAAAGGCCTTGCCAAAACTTTCTGGAAACGATGAGGTTATCATATAACTGGACGTGGGTCTTGGGCATATAGGGAAGCAATTATCCTCCTTGAGTAAGGAAGGGTGGACTTGCTGGTGTGTTTTTATTGAAAGAGAAAGAAAGTGAGAGGGAAATAAGGGAGCAACAAAAAAGCGGACACCCGGAGAGGCACAGGAACAGCGAGGTGTTCCAGCAACAGGCCTCTTGCTTTCACTGCCAGGGGTAGGACACTGGCCAGGATAATGGCCTTGGCTGGTGAAACTTAACTTCCACCCAAAATCCCTGTACTACTTGATGTGCTGCCTTTTCCTTCCATTTTAATGGCAGTCTCCCTCCAAGCCACCCCACAATTCTTTTATATAAGCAGGAAACCATCCATAAGGTCTTGTCAGCCATTTCTGTTTGAGATAGATTATCCCTCTTATCAGGTCTGTGATGACTGCACCTGATATACCCTTTCTTCTGCCTGTTTTCCACAACAGGCTATTGTTCTCAGCATCTTTGGTCATGAACTGGGACAGGCACACGAAGTCTACCCTTGGGCTTTCATTGCCATGAAGTCAAGTGCAGCACCTCAGATTCAGCCCATGAAATGCCACGGGCCACAGCCAGCATGCCTGAGCTCCACACCCTCCCTTTCACGCTCATCTCTTCCTGACGCACAGCACACGGATGCTTCCCTTTTGCTGTGTAGAAGCCCTTTCCCACATTCTCCTCTACTGTTAACCTGCTGGTCCCACACCACCCTGGAGGGTGTGAGGCTGGGAGTCTGTCCTCCGCCTGTTCTCAGAGCACTCCTCCTGGTCACCCTGTTTCCTCTGTGGACTCACTGTCTCTCTGTGGATCCAGTGCCTTTTCTCTATAGAAACATCAGATACGTTAATGCTGCCAAAATCCAATGACTCATCTATCACTGGGACAGGGAACCTGGATTACTTCCTGTCAACTTCTGTTTGGGGAGGAAATTGTCCCCTCTGAGGACAATCTCAGATGGTTGTTTCAAATGAAATGGCCATGATATTAAAGGGGCCAGATGTTCTGCCAGCACTAATTGCTACAGCGTGAAAAGACAGATTGACTAAAATACTCAGTTTTTCCAAAAGAATAAGCACATACGGACGCAACCTAACAAAAGGGAATGGAGGTTCTAAATAAAGTTGGGGAAAATCTCCCTGATTCTCTACACAAGAGTCACATATTCTAGAAAGTAAGTATGGAGACATTTCCCCTACTCTTTATCTATGATTCATGTACTCTGGAGCCAGAAGGGACCTTAGCAATGAACTCGCTTGCTTTCTCATGTACAGATGAAGAGATGGAGCCCAGAGAAAGAGGGTGACTTGTCCCCTAATCACAGAGCTATCTGGTGAGGACTGGAGCCTGCACACCTAAGTTGGGTGGATTTTTTCTGCACTTGTTGCACCCTCGATGTGCTGCACATGTTGAAATTTTGCCTGCTTTGTAGATATCAGCAACGCTATCAGGAAGCAGGGCCGTGTTCAAGGCCTTGTGTCAGTATCTGAAAGACTTACCTTCACGTCCAGCACATGGAGCTCCACCCTCACCAAGCTCTCCTCTTCAGTAAACATCTCGATCCTGTTGACGTGGCTGAAGTCAGCTAAAAGAGCCACCAGATTGGTTTTGGTGTTTATGACATGGCTTATGCCATAGCGGGGCCCCACCAGGAGGGTCACTTCTGAGCGCTTTTCTGCCTGCTGAGAAAGAGACGTCGACAAAATATTAAAAATACTAGACCTCTGGGAATTCCCTGGTGGTCCAGTGGTTAGGACTCCGCGCTTTCACTGCCCAGGGCCCGGGTTCAATCCCTGGTTGGGGAACTAAGATCCCACAAGCTGCGTGGTGTGGCCAAAAATAAACAAATAAATAATAAAAATAAAAATACTAGACCTCTGAAGCACCAGGCAGAGTTGAGCCTGAGAATCTGTTTTTACAAGATTACATTTTCTTTAGAAAGTATTCCTGGGTTATATTGTACTAAATCATCCAATTAGAAGAACCAGATATATGATTGCAGCGAGGCTCTGATAAATTATGAATAATGTAGAAAGCAACTGTTAGCACGCATATTCATTATCATGAGAGGCTTTTAGAAATGAGGATTTTTTCCCCTCTCTTTTTAAAATCATTCTGACCCAGTGGTTTAAAAGGAGGCCATTGTGAGAGTGCGCCACTTCTCTTGGCTCTTCGCATTTCTTTTTCTAGGGCATTCTGCAGTGGCATTATCTAGCTTAACATTTCTTCTGATATTTTCAGACTGGGGTGCAGTCAATTAGAAATGAGGGCTGGAAAAGATGCACAGCTGATTTGCTTTTGTCATCAAAGGCAGCTCATTCAAGACAGCCTAGGCAGTGACATTTCGCAGGCCTCTGTGGCTTCCACAAAAAAGCAAGAAAAAGAAATTACCACTAATGTTGCCTTGAACACACGGCCCCCATACAGTCGAAGGTCACTGAGGAACTTGAGATAATGGACCTTGGCTTGCAGTGCGGAGAGCTGAGGAGAGAAAAGAAACCTCAGGTGTTCACTCCATCGGGTGTGACTGTGTCCCTGCTGGAGAGCAGCCGAAAACAAGGGCAGACGAGAAGGGTGCTCTTGCTGCCAGCAGATGGGCTGTGACAAGGGCGCTTCAGGGGCAACGAAAGTAAACTGCTCTGTGTTTGCTTTCCTCATCAAGGGCTGCAACAGGACATCGAGATGAAAATCTTTTCATTTTGGGGGAAAAGTATGGCTATGTTGGGCCAGAGCATTCCACAAGTTAGAATGAGATGATGAAATTCTCCACTGCAAAGGGTGTGTGCAGAGTTTGGGGGAGCTGTTTGGAATACACAGCTGCAGTCCACAGCAAGCTTTTTAAATAGGCTCTTCACTCCCATCTCGTTTCTTCCAGTGTTTGCAAGTGTTTAGGGAAAGTGAACTTTCTGAGTACCAATCATTGTGGAAATGTTTGAAGTTGCTATTTAAGTCCCTGTTTTATTAATTCAATTCCGAGAATCTACTGAGTTTCACTGATGATTGACAAATGAAATTTTATCCAGGTAAAATTGATCTTTATAGAGACGTAATAATATAGATTCCCATATCCTAAAAAAGTACTTGATTGAAAAAAGCCCATGTTTCAATCTAAACTACGATACAAAACTACTATACATAAAAAAAGATAAACAAGGTCCTACTATAGAGCACAGGGAACTATATTCTATATCATAATAAACCATAATGGAAAAGAATCTGAGAAAGAATATATATACACACACACGTGCATACATATGTATAACTGAATCACTTTGCTGTAGACCTGAAACATTTTAAATCAACTATACTTCAATAAAAATTTTTTTTTTAATTTAAAAAAACATGAAAGAAAGAAAAAAAGTCCACGTTTCATACCACATGTACCAGGAAAGTTTGTTAGGGATGAAATTTTCCAACAAGGTGTAGAACACCAAGTAGCAAGAACTGTAAAACTCTGTTTTCAATTGCAGATAACTTGCCAACTCATTTGTTAACCATACCTCAATGTGCTACCTTCTATATAATTGTAATTTAGAACCAGTCATCCAGCCTACTTCTTTCAAAAATCCAAAGCACTTTGCAAATTGATTTGAAATCAAACCACTCACTCTTAACTACAAAAATGACCTTTATAGAAGGACAGTGATAGATAGACTGATCTTAGAGCAGTTCTCCAAATTATTTCAAAATCAGTGGGCCAGGCTTGGAAAAAAAATCATACCAAGTCAATTAAAAGAAAGTAGCTTTGGGCAAATCGGAACTGATATTTAGAACATCTTGACCCATGACATCCTGCTATATTTCCACAAGCTGAATGCTTACAGAAACTGGGAAGTAAGTCAAAGGTGGCTGATGGTGTGTCGAAGTTGATCACACGTTTTAAGAAGTCATTGGGGTGAGGAGGGAGCAGAAATAAGTATGTGTTAGCCAGTAAAGAGACTTAAAATCAGATACTAAGGTCAAAGAACTATCCACATAAATGATTTGTATTAGAGTCACACACATTTCTATGGCTGATATCATTGAGAAAGTGCTCTTGGGTTGTCAGACTGCCTCCAAGTTTATAAATCCCGGATTGTACGGCTCCTTCTCTTTCTAGTTCCTGAAACCCTTTGCTATTTATTACCAAAAGACATAATTCTCTCTTCTGACCAAGAGTGTATTTTAAAATGTCCTTTGTGTTTCTTTTACTTGATTAAAAAAAAAGATTTTAACATTAATGATGGCGAATGACAGCACTAAATTTATCTTCTCTTTGAAAGTAAGATTTAATTCAGTGGTTGTCAAGTGGGGTGATTTGGGCAAGATCTGGAGACATTTTTGTTTGTCATGATTGAGGCGGTGGGTACTACTGATGTCTCATGGGTAGAGACCAGTGACGCTGCTAAATATCACACAGTGCACAGGACAGCCCTTCTCCCCCAACCAAGAATGATCTGGTCCCAAATGTCAATAGAGCCAAGGTAGAGAAACCTTGGTTTACTTAACGTGGCATCGAGTCTGCAGGGACCCTTACTGGCTGCTGTGCACTTAAGCTGGTCTGAGTGGTAAGCAAAAGTATGATGAAAATATGAAATTATTTTGCAATTCTATTCTCTAACCCCAAGGTCTTGGAGGCTTTGCAAGGCTCTCCTGCATGTACACGTGAACACACACAATCTGTACAATAAGGAGTCTATAGCTTGCAAGGAATAAAAAGGTCTCCATAAGACTACTTATTTTTCATTAGTCTTCAAAACATGTTAATAGTTTAAAAAAGAAGGTTATATAGTGTTACAGATTTTGAAAATCTGGTGCTAAGTATTTTATTCATGGGCTAATTTTAAACATTTAAAAAAATGCATGCAAGCCTCTCTCTTTAAAATCCATTTTCTATTAAGATGCAAATGTGATACCTTTTTACCGGGTGGTACCAAGTTTTGATTTGCTTTGACAAGGTGTGAAAGTGCTTTCTTTATGTTCTTCTCTTTCATGCTTTGCAGCACAGCAGAGGGAAGAAAAGTCTCTAATCCCCATTCTTTTCTGCAATAAAGAGCATATCTTTAATTTCACATTCTTGTGATGATTAGTTATCTAAGACAAAATGGCGCTCTGATGTTTGTTGGAACAAATGAACTCTTGGTAAGGCAGGGAATGGAGACAAGTCCCAGTTAGGGAAGTAACTTTTAATTTACTCTCAGGAAACATACCATTTGATCGTTAATCCATATGTTTGCATTTTAAAAGAAATACATTCCTCAGTCTCCAGAGAGAAGGCTAATGAGGCATTTGGGACCAATGGAAATTGAAGAGACACTTTATCCAACCCACATCTGAGTCTCTTAGAATTCACTCACATATCTGAGTTTGTACTTCCAACACCAATTTCTCTCCATCCCTTTGTTTATTCCCATTGTCACGTCTCCCGGTCTGTCCACACTCTGTCTTTCTGGGTTCTCTTAGAAGGATGAATATAACTTCTCCATGCTCCCAAATCATTCTTTCCTCCCCACCTCCCTCATCAATGGCGATTTCTCCAGAAACACATAATTCTCTTTTCTTCCACCCAGATAATGACTAACTCCTTCCATCAACATTTCTTGCTGAGGAGGGGAGGGGGTTGCTGGTGTGGACACAGGGTAGGGTTCAGGACCCTTAAGTACATCTGGTACTGACAGGGAGATGCAAACATCACTCAAAGGTATGGATATACAAGGGAAACAAACAAACAAATGGCCCTGGGTTAGTATATTCTTGCCAAGAGTCCATTACCCCAACAGTGACTACAAACCTATCCTAAGAAGGTTGCATATTTTGAATTCTAGGAAATTTACCCTGATTGGTCATGTGCCCAAACAGTATCTTCTAAATTATGTGAAGGCTTTCGAGAAGGTTCTGGTTCTTTCTCTTGCTCCAGATCCTCTCTAAAGACAGGTAGGAGGACAGCCTCCCCGCCCCCCCCGCCCCCGCCCTCACTTGACCATTCACACTCTTTTCACTAGTTAAGATGGTGTTTTTCATGATCACCGCTGTCTTCCTCCTCTTCCTCAAGTCGTACTTACTATTTTCACCCATCATTTGGCACTCCTTATGGGCTACCTTGTAATTCTACTTGTATCATTATTTTACATCATTACTTTTCATTCTATGTCCTTCAAGTTGCGAACTTTCAAAGATGTGAGCGTCAGGCATGAGTGAAACTGCAGCTGGTCCTCCGTCTCCTGTTGCTGACCATCCTTCAGCTCTACCATCTCCCACCTCCAGTCAGTAACTCTTCTTGCCTGCTCACTTGATGCCAGCCCTTGTATGCCAGCTGATGTACTGCACTACTATACTTTTCAAGGTACTGTACTGTAAGCTTAAAAATATTTTCTTTATTTTTTGTGTTTGTTTTTTATGTATCATTTGTGTGAAAAGCATTATACATCTATTACAGTACAGTATTATATAGCCGACTGTGTTAGTTGGGTACCTAGGCTAACTTCGTTGAACAAACTTGACTTGGCAATGTGTTCTTGGAACAGAACTCGTTCATATGTAGAGGACTTACTGTATCATATAAAAATGCTCAATGAACATTTGTTGGGTGAATGAATGAATTAATGAGAATGTTAATTAATTACCATAGACTCTGCAATATTCTTAGGCAAGCTAGTTATCTCGGAAGTTTTTGACTGTACCATGTTCAACCTGGTAAAATGTGGGTACAGAGAGTAGGAACAGAAATGCATTTCGGTTGTCTGAAAATCATCTCAAGTTGTGCAGGCCCCCTTTTCAAATGGGATCCAGTTTCATCTGTCCCTAAGAACCTCAGAGAGAGGAGTGGGTGAGGGTGTGAATGGAGCCACTCAGGCATGAGACCTCTTTGTGAGCCCAGTCTCGCTCAGGCTCCAGTTCCGGCATATGTGGCAGGAGAGAAAGAGACAAACCATCTGCAAAAAGGAGTGGACTGAGATTGGAAGGCCTGGGGTTCTCAAACTGCACACAAGGATCTGTCCCCAGGCAGTGACAGGAGAACTGAGAGAGGCAAGATCAGGGGCATAGGGAGTCAGCAACCTGGAGCTCTCATCCTCCCCAACACAGGCTCTCAAACCCATTGAGAAGAAGCCATTTTACTCTGGGGGGATGGGGGGGAGTCAGCCTGGCACTGTGGCACCCAGAAAGGCTTTATAGGCAGCCCATGGGAAGCTTCTGTGGGATGTGGTTTCAATCAGCCACACGCCACTTTGAGGTGGAGATGCAGCAGACACTAAGGCTTCTAGTGTTATGTGGCGATGAGGCTTGGGCCCTACCATAAACTTTGAAACATGAGTATTTCTTTTCTCTTAGCGTTAGAGCTGCCAGTATTAAGAAAATGGTGGCTGCGTTAGGCTATTGGATCACCTGCCAACGGGAAGCTTACAGACTGGGAGACAGAGGGTTCTCTTTTAAAGGATGACTCATATAAGCTCGTCAACCGAAAGCAACACAAACTGCTTTTTTCTAAGAAAAGGGGATCTTTTCCAGCAGAAGAGGTAGTATACTGCTGTTGTAAATGCCATATTCAGCAAGAGAAGACATTTATTTTCCAAACAATATTTGATTCGTGAAACAAAGTTTGTGTGACATCCTTTCCCACGCTGTCATAGTTCTTTATTACAAATACCATCCTTCCTGATTATGACTCAAAGAATTACTTTTTATAGTGCATTTCGATCATCTAAAAGTGATCTCTGGTTATGCACACCATTTTCTAAACACAGGTCTTCGAATGAACACACAAACTATAGCGCAATGTGGGTTCGAATCCTACCCCCTCTAGTTAATAGTCAGTGTGACTTGGGCAAATTATTTAACCATTCTGTGCCTCAGCTTGCTCATCTGTAAAATGGAGCTACAGTCTTACTGATTTCATAGGGAGGCTGTGGGAATCAAACAGCTTAATATCTGAAGAATGCTGAGACGAAAGCTTGGCTTGGAACCAAGTTCATTTAGGAATTTTAAAATGTATGCTTCATTTTAAATGTGACCCTCAATTTAACCACAATTCTCTAAAGGTGGATTATGTAAGAAATGGTCTCTACCACCGAAAATGAACAGAGTATTCATATATTTTGCCTCTGGTTAACAAATGCTCTGCCACAAACAAGATCAATTTTGGAAATAGACATACACATCAAAAATCCCCTTGGGCGTTAAGGAGTCAGCATCTTTGTCTCCAAAATGGCTCTGAGAGTCAACACTTACTCAATGTACTTGAGGGAGATTTTCTGTGTTTGCTTGGTGGTCACGGTTGCAATGTACATTTGCAATGCTGCCAGCCGCAGGGCAATGTCATATTTCAGCTCTGGCCCAAACCGCTCCTGAACGACATCGTTACAACTCTGAAAAAAAGACCAGCAGAGGGCGCAGCTTGTCAAAGGATGCACCGTGTTGCCTTAGAGGAACAGGTGACACGTTTCCCCCTCTGTCCCACCTTCACTTCCAAAGCAAGGGGCTAAATGTGGAAATATTTCCACTGCTGCTTGGAACCGAGTCAGGATTTGAGTGCACGCACAAGCACAGAGACCACACAAACATTTAACATTCGTCACGAGCGAGCTGCTATTTAAATATTTAGCTTTTTGTAAAAATAATGAGGAATTTAGGAATGGCATTTCCAAACACAGGTGCTGCGACTGAACACGAGAAGCCCTGGTAGCATGATGTGGCTTCGGTAGCTAGGCTGCCAGGACTGGAGTCCTGGGTTCCAATCGTCTTTCTCCACTTCACAAGGAAAGAATCCTCTTTCCCTACTTTCATCGTGTGATCTGGGCAAGCCCCTTAATTGCTCTGTGCCTCAGTTTCCTCTTCTGTAAGTTGAGGATAATACTCCCCACTCACAGGGTTGTGACGAGGATTAAATGAGAGAAAAAGGTAAAGCCCTTAGAACTCCATCTGGTAAACTGGGAAGCACTCACACATATTAAGAGCTGTCATTGTCAATGTCGCCCTCGCTATCATCCAGAGTGGCTTTGGGGAGGTGGAACGAGCAAGGTGATGGAGAGCGGCAGCTCTGGACCTACACCTGCCTTGGAGTCCTGGCTCTACCAACGGCTACCTCTGTGCATGACCTTCAAGCAGTTTACTTTGCTCTGTCAGCCTCAGTTTACTCATCTGTGCAGCGGAGATTCACACTAACAACCTGGCTGGAGTGGGGAGGGGGAGAATGAGGTGAGATGCCCGCTGTCACAGCACCTTGGCACACTTGGTGGAGGGTGGCTCTTCAAATCACCAGTCCGTTCCAGTGGGGACTGCCCGCACTGTGACTTTGAGGGAGTCTCTCGGCTTTAGTTTGTTCACGTGTCAAAGGGTGACACCTACCTCACAGAGTTTGGGGTGAGCATCAGATTAAAGAGGGGCTGAGGGGGTGTTGTAACATGTCAAGCCGTCCAGGACCACAAGTGAAGGGTCTGAGGGCGCCATTCTCACTCCCTCATGGAGCAAACTCTGAGCCGAATGTTGACGGGAAGCATGGCGCTGTGCAAGCATCTTCTGCATGTGTGTTTACTTATTTATGTTATCGGAAACCAAGCTCTTGAGCTAGAAAATATATTTAGCTTCTTTCTCCCTTTTTTATTCTTTGCCTTGCTCCCAAAAGATTTCAAATGGAAAATCGTATCAGGATTTGTTTGGCTCCTTTCTGAGATAAGTAAGTACATTTACATCCACTTCATGTATTGATTCTACTAAATGGGAACCTGTACCCCTGTACGGTTTCTGCACACAGTATTTGCCCTTTGGATACGTCCTTGTGGGACACTGGCGCTGTGCAAGGCACGCCCTACCCGCCTGCTCTGGGTGCCTGCCTCTCAGCCCATTCCTCACCCCCAAGAGTGAAGCCACATTCCCTTCCCTCCATCCTTCATACGGTTTTCCACCTTCACTGCTCCTTAAAATCCTACATCTATCTGGATTGCACTGTACTCCTGTTGTAAGTGGGTCTCCTTAGAGACAGGAGACAGGGTAGCTCTGAGGGAAGGCAGCCTCTGGGAGCAATGCCAAGCTGCCATTTTCTTTTGCTAGTCTTGGGTTTACCAGTTATTTCCAAGAGCCCAGGGTTGTTCACAATGGGGTGCCACGGGTTTGAGGGTCCAAACAAGGTCATTTTTATAGAGTCTCATGAAGAATGAGGGTGAGGAAGTCCCTTGGCAAAGTGCCAGGCCATAACAGGCACTTGGAGAACCATTTTTGTGAGAAACCATTTTGATAAATCACTTTCTTCTAGGACTGCTATTGCATCACAGATTTGAAACAGGATTTTAGCAAAGAATTTAGAGACAAAAGCACCAAGTTGGATCCTAGGCTCTGTCGACTACTTATCAAATGACCTTGGATGTGGCATTTCATCTCTCGAGTCTCAGTTTTCTTCTCTGAAAACAGTGGGCTAACAACAGCTAACTCTCAGGGTTGCTGGCATACCTGCAAGGATGGTTCATAACATGGAATGCGCTTTATAAAGGCGAGTCATCAGTATCACCTCTGCTCAGAGTTGTGACCGAGGTTGGTTTTCCCACTCCTCTTATACCCTGTACTTAACCAGACTTCTGAGTGAATGTTTTTGTCAAGGTGATTAGTCAATTACATTATATAATTAGTTCACTCTGATCCCAGAGAACTAGTGTGACATCTGACTTATACATATAGTTTTGGTACAAATTATGCATTTATTACTCTCAGGTACATTATTTACAATACAGTTATACACGCAAATCGTAGTCACTGTTTTGTTAAACAGAGGTCTTGACAGACTCTGCTTTAGACCTACAAAAATTCATTTATAATAAATGTGTGAGATATTAAAAAGGAAACCAATACTGCTAAAGTGTTTGAAAACATTTTGTAGCCTTATTATCCTGTTTACCAATTGGTATAACCATCTTTTTTTAATCGACGGCGGACAGCTAAATGTCAGCATGGCTTATGAGTTAGAACAGTCTGGATTATTAGGGTTTACTGTCATATAGATGCTAAAATCTGTAAAATACTTCATGGTCCACTAATGGCCAGGAGATTCCTATATATGATCACTGTCGAAACCTCTGTGGTCACTGTCATAGCTTGTCAATGGCCACTGTCCTCATTAAGAGCCCACGAGGCTGAATTGATTTTTGTCTGTGTAACATGATAGACATTGTTTCTGTTTCTTTTCTTGTTCTCTAGGTTAATTTTATGGAATCTTTTTAGTACCTTAAAATCAACACTGGGACACACACAGCACCAATCGCAGGCCCACTGACATATGCTACGCAGATATGTGATTTTAGACATACTGTGTGTTCTGTGGTACAAGGCATTTTAAAACAGAGGGTCTGAGTCCCAGAAATTTTCATTTCCTAGTCTCAGTGGAGGATACATGAGAGGATGGTAGATTAATATTGGCCTCTATCGCCCACCATAACGTGGCTCCCCCCTCCTCTCACCCAACGCTGGCTGCTCCTTGAAGGGATAGCTAATCCACCACCCGTGCAACACCCAAGGTGAGAAAGCAGAAACGTCTTTGGTCTTCATCTAGTCCCAGGGCACGAGCAAAACAGGACAGGTTTTCCTGTTCTCAGGAAACAATCCCAAAAGTATAAAAGATGTGTCTTTTGAATAAGAAAGATTTCCATGAACTGCATTAGATTTGAGCAAACGCCTTAGGTGCTTAGCAGCGCCCCGGGCTACTTAAAAGGCCTAACCTCCCCAAGACCAACGCAACCAGGCTCTTCTTTTAGACATGTAGTGGACTTGTGATGTTCAAAACAGAAGCTGAGTAAATGGTTTTAAAGCATCCTCTTGTTAATGGGATGAGCATATAATTATAGAGAATGACAAATGAATGCATCTCACATTCTTCAGCCACGCGCTGATTGGCACCTGTAACTACTTATTTGCAACTAAAAGCTAAAAACATAGCATGTGACATGAGTTGCAGTGGCAGAGCCCTGGTTGGTTCTCAGCAGGAATATGGGGAAGATGCAGTAATAGATCAGTTGAGAATCAGGCTGTCCTGTGTGGGAAGGTCTGGGTTACCTGGCCTTTGGGGAAGAGGGGATATTGTTGAGGGGGTCCAGGTAACCAAAGTTTAGCACGTAAGGAAGCCAAGTCATGATGGTTCATTGTTCTGGGTAGAAAACGGAGTGAAGTGCACCGCTCACTTCTCTACTTGGTAAACAGGGTTTATGGAGCAGGATTTGCCTTTTTTCTGATGACTCTGGGTTATCTTCATAAACCGTAGTTATCCTTCTGAGCTGTAAATACCAGTCTCCTCTGAAGACCACTAAGGTGGGGAACATTTAACAGGCCTTGCCCTGAGTGCCCTCATCTGCTGGAATGTTCTAGTATGTTCTGCTTCTTTCTCCTCCCACTTAATTTCTGTTCTCCAGGGCTTACTGCCATTTAATTTCTGTCACTATTCCTAACCCCTGACATTTATCTTGTCTACATCTCTCTGCTATCTTCTACCTATTTTCTTTTCACACCCAACTTTTTTTTATTTTTTTTTATTTTTTGGGGGGTATACCAAGTTCAATCATCTGTTTTTATGCACATATCCCCGTATTCCCTCCCTTCCTTGACTCCCCCCACCTCCCCGCCCCAGTCCTCTAAGGCATCTTCCATCCTCGAGTTGGACTCCCTTTGTTATACAACAACTTCCCACTGACTATCTATTTTACAGTTGGTAGTATATATATGTCTGTGCTACTCTCTCGCTTTGTCTCAGCTTCCCCTTCACCCCCTGCCCCCTCCCAAACCTCGAGTTCTCCAGTCCATTCTCTGTATCTGCGTCCTTGTTCTTGTCACTGAGTTCATCAGTGCCATCACACCCAACTTTTTAAAGATTACAAAAGCTTTGAAGTATACAAGAAAATACTGAGAATAGTAAAATAAATACCAGGATATCAACTACCCAGAGTTAACAAATGATTCTTTTATTTTTTCTTTTTCCTACGTTCTTTGCTTTTTATTTCTTACTTAGGGCTCCAGCAACCTTTGGCTTATACAGATATCCCCCAGCCAAAGAGAGCATTTTTTTTTTTTTTTGGCCTCACTCTTGCATTTTCTCCTTCTTTTGTGGGGGAAGGTTACATTAGGGTTTATAACCTCTTTGAGTAATTCTAATGTACATGCTTAAGCACTAGGTAAGTGGGTTCTTACTGTTTAATGCAATCATATTGGGAATTTAAGTAAGGGTAATGCGAAGCAGTTATAGAGAAATATAGGAACATTACGTAAATATCAAGTGGATAAATTCCTTTTAGGACAAACTAGCAAAGATTCTCATTTCTGGAAGCTTTGTTTTTTTTTTTTTTTTTTGAAAATTATATCCCAGAATCAGATATAGACAGTCAGCAAAAGACATTATCTTATTAAAGTTTTACTGCCTTGAAATTAATAATATCACTACAATGAGTATCACGATATTTCAGAACAATTTAAGCACCAAAGAAATGAATGAACAAAATAAGTAAATAAAGCAGAAGGGAAAACTCTTTTTTACAGGAGAATGCCAATGGATAAATGAAGAATAATGGAATTAGACAAATCATCATTTTCAACCATCACGATAATAATATTAGGGCAAGAATCATCAATGAATACTAAAACAAACGGGTGAAAAGATAAGAGAGCTGCAAACTGACTTTCCAAAAATTACTTATTAACTATAAAAGGAAAATTAGTAACTTCTGGAGAACATCAATTAATATTAATGTTGACAAGAGCCAGTATGAACAAAATGACATTGTGTGCCTCCTGATACGATGCACTGAGGAGGGCATGAAGTTACTCATCTTATTGTTCTGCTCCCAATGCAAAGCCTCAATCTAATCATGAGAAAACACCAGAGAAACCTAAATCAAGAGATTTCTACAAATAACTGATCAGTACTCCGCAGAGCTGTCAAGGTCGCAAAAGTCAAAGAAAGGCTGAGGCTTCCTCCAGATAGAAGGAGACTAAAGTGACATGCCAACTAAATGCAAAATGAGATCCTGGAGTGGACTGTCTTCTAGAAAAAATTGATATAAAGGACACTTTTGGGACAACAGGCAAAATTTGGATATAGACTGTAGATCAGATAATGGAAATGTATTGGTGTTAAATTTCCTGATTTGGTTAATTGTATAATGATTGTATTAGAAAATGTTCTTGTTACTAGAAAATATACTGATGTATTTCGGGGTAAAGGAGCATGGTTTTGGTAACTGACATTCATATGGCTTAGAAAAAAAATCCTTTGTGGTGGGGGAGAGGAAGGACGTGTGCACACGCTAAAGATAGAGCAAATGCAATAAAATGGTAACAACTGGTGAATCTTGGTGAAGGATATCAGCGTTCATTTACTAGTCTTGCATCTTTTTCATAAGGATGAAATTATATCGAAATAAAAAGTGAAACTTTAAAAAGCACTATGGAACCTTACTCAATATTTTGTAATAACCTGTAAGAGAAGATAATCTGAAGAAATATATATATATATAAAAAACTGAATTGCTGTGCTGTACACCTGAAACTAACACGATATTGTAAATCAACTATACTTCAATAAAAAGTATATTCCTTATATAATACATTGAGCTTGGGGCGAGGGACGAAGAGAGAGAAGATCCCAAATGAAAGAATTCGGGGGGGGGAAGCCCGCAGTCAATTCATCCCACAATGTTAGTATAAAACATGCTCTGGATTTCACGTACCTGAACATACAGATACTCGAAAGCAACTGGATCTCGCCTTAAAAGGTCAATTGGATCCTTTGGGACGAAGCTAATTCGGAAGAGACATCTCATCTTATGGGAGCTGGGCCTCTGGGTCACCTAGAAGAGGAGACCAATGACAAGAACCCTTCAGTGCTGGCAGAAAGGGCTGAGGGGCAGAAGCAAAGGCAGCTTTCTTTGGACACTGAGGAAGGAAATGGTTGAGATTCTTTTAGTATTTGTCATACATACTCATTCCCTGAAAACTGCACATACCTATGACTTAGGTCACGTTCCCCCAAAGCAGTCTGTGAAATGAGGGACTTCAATAAGGAACTGCTCCCAGGAGAGGCCAGTGAGGGAGTGGGGGAAGAAAGTCAGACAGGAGAGGAACCCGCTCAGGTCAGCCCAGCAGGGGTGTCTACGGGCTATCCCGAGGGAGACTCTGGTGGGAAACTTACACCACGGAGCCGCTGGGAGCATGAGTAAGTCATTGGTTTTGGGCTGTCCCAGGGGGATGTGAATTTCCAGGTATGGACAGGATGGGAGCCAGCAATCTGAGGGCAGTCCTCTGAAGATCTGCAGATGCTGGCTGTTGTAAGTGACAGTCACACACTCAAGCGAGGCTGGGGGTAGGGGGCGCAGAAGGGGACCTGGGGGTAAGAGCACAGAGACTAGCCACTACACTTTATTACTGTGTAACACTGCTATGGGTTTCTTCCTCAGTCAGACTCCAGAATGACAGTAGAAGTGAAGGCATGACAGTAGCAACTTGGATGACATCCAACTGAAAAGCAGGAGGACAAGTTTTGGCCCGTTCACTAAATTTGGAGTCCACAAGTTTCCAAACTACCCAAACTTCTGCTATCATGATTTGTTCAAATTGTTCAAAGGGGCTTAGAATACACCACGGGTCCTTCAGGGTTAAGGACCGTGGATCATTCTGAGTTGCTTTCCTTTTCCACAGCACAGTATGTGCCAACTACTAAGTCTTAGTTTCTTAATTCTTTCTGCAACAAAAGGGAATCAATCAATGAATGGTAGGTGCTTCATACACAGCTGAATGAATGAAAGACACTGGACTTCAAGTAAGAAGATAAAAGAAAAAAATAAAAATAAGAAAATAACAAACAAAAAGAGTAAAAAGAAATAAAGATAAAAGCTCTTCAATTTCCCTTAGAGAGGTCAGTGTGGTGAAACTAAAACCACACAGCACGAACCCACACATAGTTGTTCTACCTGCAGTTTTGTGCACTTAGATGAACTTTTTAATGCACTTGCATGCAGTTTCATGTACTTTACTTTTATGCACTGGACAAACCTGGTAAAATAAAAATGTTTGTGAACTGCAATTTAAAAGTTCAAAATAGGGAGCTGCCTGGTGGCCTAGTGGTTAAGTGGTTAGGATTCCAGGCTTTCACTGCCATGGCCCAGGTTCAATTCCTGGTCAGGGAACTGAGATTCCACAAGCCGCACAGCGTAGCCAAAAAGAAAAGAAAAGAAAAAAAAGTTCAAAATAAAATAGTAATAGCTTTATTGAGTTCCTGGGGTGCATGTGCATGCATGCGCGCACACACACACATATACACACACACACACACACATATTCCGAGAGTTGTACATTGCTAACTTTGTTATATAGAAGAATTTTAAGGAGAAATACATCCCACTTTTAAAGGTATACTGGGCATCCTGAGAAGCAGTAGCAATGAACCAGCTTTCTGGCTGTGGGCAGGATTGCAAAGCTGAGTGAATTCAGGAGTCCATGGGATCCAGGCGGTTCATCACTGGCTGATGGAAAAGCAAACCAGGAAGAAGGATGCATGGGACCCTAAGAGACCTGGGGTGCTGGCGGGGCCGCAGTTGAGTGCTACAGTGACGTAACAGGGTGTTCTGTCAGAAGGTCTGGTCTGATGTCAGAAAGTCAGGGATCGTCATCTCTCTGGCTCCTTTAATTACTGGTCAGAATCTGTCCTGAATTTTCCATAAGCCACCTTGATTCTATTATGTAAATAACAATGTTACTTTCTAGACAGAAGTTTAGTTTCAAACTGCCAG
Organism: Hippopotamus amphibius kiboko; assembly: GCF_030028045.1. Classification (NCBI taxonomy): domain Eukaryota; kingdom Metazoa; phylum Chordata; class Mammalia; order Artiodactyla; family Hippopotamidae; genus Hippopotamus; species Hippopotamus amphibius. Next base: position 126,661,436 of record NC_080203.1, read on the forward strand.
GTAATTCAGGTAGAGTTGCTTAAAAGTTCCTTGGGGATTTCCATCACAGTTAAATGTTTTAAAATTATTTTTGTTTTTGGACAAATTTCTTACACTTACTCGCCCTTTCTATCATGCCTATAAATATTTTATGGGTCAAGTTTTTCATATGTATTAAAGTCAAAGGCATATAGGGGTTTGTTTCAGGATATTTAAATACTTTTCTTTTTTAGAGATAATACTTGAGTTTTAGCACTTTGCTTTTAGTTCTGATTAGAGACAAAACAAAGCCTCTTTAGAAAGATAAGGGAAGAATCATTGTTAGAGGCTGTTTCCTTCTAATGTTTAAAAGGAAATTTAAAAATTGGAAGTCAATCTGGAATGAGAAGTTATGGTTACCTAGCATCAGAAGCGACTTTGAAAGAATCTCTGTCCAGCTAAATCAGCATGAAGCTGGGTGGTAGATGGAAGTTCAGGGGGAAAATAGAAATAGAAATAACAAAAAGTTGTGGGAGGTTTCATTAGACTCATAGTAACTAGCTGTCTACCCATCCCCTTAGCACTTACTGCTCCAAGCTGAAGGCTATTTACTGCAAACACCTGTGACCATCTGCCAGCACAGGACAAACCTGCATAGCCAGGGAGCAGCTGTCCTTGGGAGAAGCCCACCCCCAATTATGGACAGGACACTAGTGGTCAGAGCCCCAGCCCCCTCGTCCCTTGGGTGGGATACCTCTGAGGTGTGTTCTCTACTGGTTCCTGGTGTCTGCAGAAGGATTGAGCTCCAGCAGCCCACAGTGGAAACTGGCTTGATAACACACTCTTTATTGGCATCCCCATTTTCCCATCGCCGCCCCTGCCATTCCTCTCCCAGTATTTCCTGACATCGCCCCCCCAATAAACCACTGGCATCCAAAATCCTTGTCTCAACGTCGGCTTCTGGAGGAACTCAGAGCCAAACACTGACCTTTCACTTGTGGAATTCTGTATATCAGGGGTTCTTCTGCTATAACAAGGAATAAATAAGTCATCTGTTGCCAAGCATGTTTTGGCATAGGTTAAAATAATAAACAATTAGACGTGATTTAAAATATCGATAGGTAGATTTAAACCTGATAAAAGTCCCAGGTCAAGTTTAGAGAGAGGAATATAAATGAACACAAATGACGACTTTGTAACGAATTCATCGCATCAAGTTTTACTAAATCGAGAGAGTTGGGGATATCTGCGGGACCCAACGTGTGGCTTAATTGTGCGACAACCAAAAAGCAATTGAGCACGACGACGCCACCCATCTGGGGGTGACTCGACTCCCTGCCTCTCCTCCTGGTGTCCCCTCACGCCCCCCGCCATAAAGTCCCCTCATGAGAGGAATTTGTTGAAATCCCTCATACATCCAACAAAGACCCTGCCTGTGTGGAATCACGTCAAGTCAGGGCGTCGTGTTGAATTCAGCAGCAAAGCAGCCTGCTTGTCTCCCCAGAGAACAGATGGGGGTGGCGTCTTGGTGACCAGGAGCTGGGACACATTGCTGGGTCACATATTTACACTGGCGCAGGACAGGGCAGGGATTTCAGCCTTCCAAAAACAGTCTGATGTGGGCACCCGGAACTTAAAAGAATGAAATATGATTTCGGCTTAATTTAAATAATCTCAGAGAGCATTTCTTTTTAATAGCTTCTAGAGATCAATTATCAAAACAGGTGAATAAGTCATTACCATGACATAAAATATAACTCTGCAGAACCATATCCCCAATGAGTCACTGCTGAGTCTTTGACAATTCTGTTTGTGAGATCAGCTAACAGTCTATGAAAAATTGACAAAAAGGGAAACATCACCTTGAGTTGTAAAATCCATTACGAATACCAGCACTTCCTTTAGGGGGCTGCCCAGGGCTGTGGGGAAGGCATTTAAAGGCTTCAAGGACAGAGGAGCTCTGGGCCAGGTGGCCTCTGCTCTCAGGGGCAGCACGGGCACTGGGGGCATAATTCACACACCTGAGTTAGGGTCTCCTGTTCATGAAGCAGAAGTAGCTTCGTTCCGGCCCCTTCCGTCCTCTGCTCCAGCATGAGGGAGAAGTGTTCGATGCCTTTGATGGAGAGCTTCTCTTGAAGGGTTAGGATGACATCCTTATAGAGGAAACATTGACAAGACGCAATCAAAATCAAGGCAGCCCTTTTTCAGCTTCCACATAGACATGAACTTATATACAAAACAGAAATAGATCCACAGACATAGAAAACAAACTTATGGTTATCAACAGGGAAAGGGGGTAGGGATAAATTAAGAGTTTGGAATTAATATAAACACACCACTATATATAGAATAGATAAACAACAAGGATCTACTGCAGAGGACAAGGAACTATACTCAATATTTTGGAATAATCTATAAGGGAAAAGAATCTGAAAAAAAAATATGTACATAACTGAATCACTTTGCTGTACTCCTGAAACTAACACAACATTGTAAATTAATTATACTTCAATTAAAAAAAAAGTCAAGGTAGCTCTCTGGAGTTAGTAGTCAAGGTAGTCAAGGCCATACTGACTCACTGTGTATGTACTGGTCTGGTTTTTTGAAATCCTGAAGCAACGTATTCCTGACTTGCTTCACATTCTTTTTTTCTGACAAGATATAAAACTGCTGAACACCATGCTTTTCTGGAGCAGTTTCTCAGAGTAATCCCTATATCTACCCACCAGCAAGAAAAAAAAAAATCATTCAACAGAAATTCTGTGACTATATTGAATTTCATAAAAAGATTCTGTTTTATAATTTTTGCTCAAGGCCCAGAAAAGAGAAAACAAAGTCAGCCTCTGTGTGGCAACACATACTTTATAAAACATTCTCCTGAATCACCAGGGAGGACATGTGAGAGCAATAGTTTTTCCCTATTGTGACTCTGTAAGCAAGAATTCTGGCAATTTTTATTAAACAGTGTCATATCCCTTTCACACCTACACTACTCCCATTTCCGCCTACCAGTCTGCATCGATTGTGATAACAAGGCCCTTAGGCACGCGCTAACTGTCATCTGCTGTGAACTCTTTGCATTGCTCCCCATCGTCTCATTGTCATCTGCCGTCCTCAGGGAAATCAAACTTAGTCTGGGGTGGCTTCCTATAATAAAGAGGCCAGAGGGAATTAACAACAGAGCTCTCTTTTAAATTTAGATTTATTTCTGTTAAGAAATGCATTCAAGTCTTTGCCTATTTCTTCAGATGGGTAAGGGGTCCAATGGCAAGGAGCTTTTCTGACCAGTTGGTATCACAGAACGAGCCACAGTATCAGAGGGAGTTGAAACAATGTAACTTCTTTTGGGTTAGGTCAGGGGTCTTCGAACTAGAGCCTGGCCCTTTCATTTCAAATCTGGCCACGGCCGTTCATTTACATATTATCTGTGTAGTAGAGGATTAGTCTTGTCTGAAGAAAGGTTTGCCCCTTGGCCCCTGGCTCTTGGGAGGTAACCTAAAAGCCCTTGGCGTATCCTGCCTAATACAGGTGTCTCTGTTCACAGTTTGGGGGGTGTGTCTTGGGCCACACTGGATAGTCTTACGCTAATGATGGGATTTATGGTGGGGGCTTTGGACCATGTGGTATCAACTCACCTCTGGAGGGGCAGGGCGCTAAGGTCAGCCATGCAGGTGGGCAGCTGTGTCTAAGCGGCCAACCCCCAATAAAAAGTCTGAACACCAAGGCTTGGGCGAGCTTCCCTGCTGGCAGTACTCCGTGCATACTGTTGCACAGCAGTGCTGGGAGGAAGCAGCACTGTCGGCATGAACCCACCAGGGAAGGTGACTGGCAGCTCTGTGCCTGCTCTCTGCCACCCTGAGCACCTCTCCCCTTTGCTGATTCTGATCTGTAGCCTTTCACCGTAATAAACTGTAACTGTGAGTATACCAATTTGCTGCATTCTGTGAGTCCTTCAAGTAAATGATTAAAGCTGAGGGTGGTCTTAAGGACCCCCTGAACCTACCTGTCTCTGGCTGCTTTCATGATACGAGTCAAGTAGGTGCAACAGAGAGCAAATGGCCCATAAAGCCTAAAATATTTACTCTCCAGTCCTTTCTAGGAAAAGTTTGCCGACCCCTAAGTTAGTTGGTCAATAATGGGAGTAACATCTCATTATAAATTGATTTCGAGTAGGAATAAAGGAAAGGGCTTTTTCAGTCATCACCACTTGAAATTAGCAGTCTTGTACAAAGGACGTTAATATTTCATCAGGAATGATTTAAGGATGATTTAAATGCTCCATCATCAACCTAATATTGTCTGCTCTATTACCTGCTAAATCACTACCTATTTAAAGCAATTCAGAACAAGCTGCTTGTGGTATTGTGGCAATAAGAATGCATAGCGAGTTGGCCTTGGCAGAAATGATTCCACTCACAATGTCTATGCTGATTAACTAAAAAAAAAAAACGAGAATTAGAGGTTGACTATTGATAGACATTTTTAATACAAAGTTGATATTCTCTTGATACATTATTGTACAGATCATCACTAGGTACTTTTTTTTTTTTTTACCTCAACAAAGTCTTTTTAATCGTGCCATTTGAAGAAAGACGATTTTAGGCTGATGGAACATTAGGGAACAAACAATCTCTGAACATGCTTTTGTCTAATAAAATAGAGAATATGCACCTTTTTTCCCCAGGAAGGAAATATGGGGGGAAAGAAAGAACCCATATGCTTTCTTATAATCCACATTAGGCAGAACTCACCTGTGGCTCTGAAATAATAGGACTGCTTTGTGACTCTTCTTTTTACCTCTCCTCCTAAAAGCATGCCTCATTTCTGCCTTTTTATAGATCATTTCCATGAAATTGCTTACAGCAATTGAAAGTAAATGTTATCTTTACATTATTCTATCCCTTGTTTTTGCTGGACACCAAAGTAGCAGACATTCAATTAACAGCTAACATCTTAATCTTCTCTGTGGCTGACATGGCTGAGAAATCATGCTGGCTTTGGGCAGGGTGCCAAGCCTTCTTGGTGACAGTCACGCTATTTTAATTAATTTGCAGTTGCATTAAAATGACTAGCCCTAGTATTTCATGACTGATAGCATATTATATTGTTTTGCAACACACACACACACACACACACACAGCAGAACCTTCTCAGTTTAAATTTTTTGTTTGGGTGTGTGTTTAAGTATTCACAAACCACCTTATTTGGAAACAATGAAAAAAAATCTCAGAAATAAAGAGATAGTTCTGAATGAAGGTATAGCCACACAAGACTCCCAGTGGGACTTTTTCACGCTGTACCTAGCAGTGTCCAGGTACAGAGTTGAGGTGGGTCCTCTTACCTTTATGGAGGTGCTGCAGTCAAAGCGAAATGATTTGGTCTGCCCATTTTCCAGATAGACTTTCAGGACATTTGGCATAAAAAGAAGTGAATTATCCTTAACAGTTTCCTATTTAACAAAAAAAAAAAAAAAAGAAAGAAAGAAAAGAAAAGAAAAAGAGGAGGGGGTGTAAGTCAGCTGAATTAGGATTCTGTCCTTTGTAGAAGCAGCATATATCTGCAATTTATTCTAATCACAACATAAAAAAAAAAATCAAACTCTCTAAGGCCAACCGAAGTATCCCTTTAGGGATATCTGAGTTCAGTTGTTCATGGCAAAATTCTTCTCTTCTAGCTACAAATAACTCAGCTGATTCAACTAAAATACCTTTGCCCATCAGAAGACCAATCAGATGAGTTTTTTTTTTTAAATTTAAATCAAGGCTTCCCACTGGAAAACACAATGACAGAAATAATTCCTTTGTAATTAAACCACAATGTTTGGGACCACAAGGCCAGACTTTAGCAGAGCAGCAAGTCTTAAGCAGAAAGAGGACCAGCAATGATGATGTTTCACATGATGCCTGCTGGCAGCGGTCATGATAGCAAATCACAAGCATTAACAAGCTTCAAGTTTAAAACAATTCTGTGAAATGACTTTTCAACCCATTTAGAGATGGTCCTCAAACTCAAAGGGGATATATGAGGAACGGGTTAGTGTGTTAAAAGAATGTAACAAACAGGTAACTTAAAAATAAGTCGAAAAGAGATGCTTGAAACACAACCAAAAGTAAACAAAAGACACATATTCCTCTGAATTTTCTCTTTACCTGGAAGTTAGGAGAGATGAAAGGGGGAGCAGGAAGGTGAGCTGGGTGAGTTCCATGCACATGTGGTTGGTCATGAAGTCACAGGAGTGGAGGGGAAGCCAGCAATTGTGAAAGCATAATTCCCTTGTTTTACAGATGAGGAAACTGAGACGAGATGGCCAGAGATTTGCTAACATCCTGTAGTTGGTCCATGAAAATTCAGTCCCTAAGTATGTGTGCAACAGGCGCAAGCCTTTCACTTCCTGTTTCTTTGTCTGACTCCCCGCCCCTCCTCTCTACTCCCATGGGCTTCACACATGACTTTCCTGTGGCCCAATTCAGTGAATTAGTGGGGCTCCACATCCAGAAGGAAGGCCACACGATGACTCAGAAGAGCAAGAGGAGACTGGCAAGGAAGCCAGTCACAAAGAATGAGGGGCAGACAGGAGACCGAATGTCGCAGCCATGCTCAGGCCTACGGTGAGGCCATGGAGGCTGCAGGAGGTGATCGACCCCCAGAGCTGTTGCCACACACCAGCTGCCTTGAATGAGACCTGTTCTATCCAGGGACAAAGTGAATCTGCCACAGCAGCTTCTGGAATCATATTCTTTCTAAAGATGCGTAAACTGATTGACCAGTCTCACGCTCAGAAGCTTGAGAAAAGACGAGGTAAGTTTCCCACCACCTTCTGTGTCATAGCCATTCTTCTGTGACTGAAACTAACAGCCTTAAACTGGGACACTCTTGTTCTGAGATGATAATTATGGTAACTCTGCATCCAGAGTGATGGGGATTCACCAAGGTGAGCAGAACAGATGGTGGCAGGAAAGGGGGCACAGGGGATGGGCTGGGAGATGGTCATTGGGAGGACAAGGCCACAGCTAAAATGCACACAGGGCAGCACAGTAACAGCCTTAGGCCCCATCCCACAAGCATCACAACAGCCTGACAGATTGGCCAGCTAAGCCACTGGATTCCAAGTGGGGCAGACGTAGGTTGGCAAATTTTGGCTAGAAGACACATGCACCATGAGTATCTTGTCCAGGATATGCAGGCCTAGATCTTCAAATTCAGATCCAGGACCACCCTCAGGGAAGAGTCTGTGACCCATAGCAAGTGTGTTATGGATGAGATTTTACCCCTGGAAGTTTATTTAAACAACAGCACCAGCAACAACAACACCTAGACAATAAAAACTGGAATTTCAAAGGTCCAGAAAATATGAGTGCCCTGGATGGTAGCTTTCTAAAACCTAAAAACTCTATGCTATATTTTTGGGGAAAAAATTGAAAATAAGCATCCTATTGATGTTTGCATTATTAATTTTGAGGATCAGTTATGTGCCCAAGTAATCATGATTACCATTCTTGGAGGTCTGGGCAATAGTTCTTCACTCCTGATTTCATATAGGAAACTTTTCCATCATTTTAACTTCTTTCCATTTTGATTTGATAAAAGAATGGAGACATTTTATTTTGGATAAGGAAAAATTTAGGAGAGACCCTTCTCACAATAGAGAAAGGGCTGTCACATGGAAGAGTGCTTAGTTGGCAGAATGGGGAGAAATAGGTGAAAGTTTCAAAGAGGCATATTCTACTCAACATGAAGCAATGTCACTGATCTCAAGTGAAATGAATTCCTTTGTAAAGCAGTGAGGTCTCTAGCCCTGGAAGCATGCATTCAAGGAAACACCGGACTACTATGTATCCTGGGTTTGTAAGCGGGAGCACAGCAGGCACAACCTGGCGATCTCTTAAGCCCTTTACAATCCTGCGATTCCACACAAAATTCAACAACCAGTTCTGAACTGATCGTTCCAGTGGGGCGACTGGCTTTGCTTAGTGCAAAGCCTCTACCTCAAGGCCTCGCTGTGCGTCACCATCAGGCGACTGTCAACTCACCGACACTTGGCCGTTGATGATGACCTCCTCGGAGAATCGCACTTTGACTGGATTGGACTTTAACCTTGCCTTTTTTGCAGCACTAATAAATGCTGATTTGGGAGACTAGAAAGAAAGAAAACATTTGATCTGATTATTGGTAACGTAAGGCCAACCAAGTAAGAGTTGTTTTCTATCTTTTCCTCCTAGATATTTAACATTTTTGCTAAAAATTGTTTGCTGCATGCCCAATTCAAGGACTAATACAAATTATGGATGCAGCTGAAACCCTGTCATGCTCATCAAGTAATAAGTTTGATTTAGCCACCAGACCAGAACTATAAACAGCATGTTGCATGTTCTTACTGAGCACATTTCCAAAGGTCTTTTAAAATGACAGCTCTGGAAGTATATAAAAACCCTGCTTTCAATACGGAGCTCTGAGTACATACAATGTAGAAGGTGAGGGAGTGGCCAAATCTCATGTTCAGTTTATGAGAAATGGATCGTTAATTGTCTATTTTAACAAGATGGATAGTTCTAGAATGACTGATAATCCCACTGTTGTTCACATTAAGGGCATATGGGCATGTGAGCAGGCAAAGGTACACACACACACACACACACACACACACACACGCACGCACAAGCTCCCATGCTTTATGAGCCCAAAACTTGAGTTTCAGTCTCTTATTGGTAACCTGTGATCCGATCCTATGATCTTACTGGGCAAGGTAGAGAAAAGAACTTGACTTAGAGTTGAAAGTCAACTGAATCATTTTGCCGTACAACAGTAATTAACAAGACATTGTAAATCAACTATACTTCAATAAAATAAATAAAAAAATAAGGAGTAATATCCAAAACAAAACAAAAAGTCAACTTTATGTTCTGCCTCATCTTATAGGCCCTTTGTACTGTTTTTCATTGGAAAGAGGGGCTGAAGGATTCCGTTGGTCTCCCTCAGAAATGGAAAAGGACAATGAGAAAACCTGCTTAGAGGCTGTGATCTTGGTAAACTGACTTCATTTGAGAATCAGCCTCGCTGCAGTTTTAACGAAGCTCAAGGGGAAGGGAAGTCACACGGTAGGTGTCTGCCATGTTGCAGGCACCATCTGTTTATTTTGAAAAAGGACTGCATCCTCGACTGAACCTAATATAGAGGTAAATATTTAGCTTGAATCATACAATTCCAATTTTATGGATTAAAATGGTCAAATACTGGAAATTGCACATGGTTCAACCAAACGTTTTTCATACTATACAGTTCTAAGAGATTGAGGCTGTTGTGTAAAAAATTCTAGTATAATTGACTCCAGAATCAACAGAGAGGCTCAACTTCCCATGTATTACATTAATCTCAAAGCACAAAAGCCAGTTAGGGTGTCCCATACTTTGAATTTCAAGTAAAACAAACAAAAAAAAAAGATTCCCATCTTTCTCAAATACAAGTATGCTTGAGATCAATTTAAAAACAATATGATGGAATGGATAAGTTAAATGTGGTCTATCTATATACAATGGAATACTATTCAGCCACAAAAGGAATGAAGTTCTGATACATGCTACAACATGGGTAAACCTTGAAAACATCACGATAAGGAAAGAAACCAGGCACAAAAGGCCACATATTGTATGATTTGATTCCACTTATATGAATTGCCCAGAATAGGAAAATCCACAGAGACAGAAAGCAGATTAATGGTTGCCAGGGACTGGGGGAGTGGGGAGAATGGGGAGTGACTGTTTAATGGGTATGAGGTTTCCTTTTCAGGGAATAAAAATGTTCTGGAACTCGACAGTGGCAATGGTTGCACAAGATTGTGAATGTATTCAATGCCACAGAATTCTACATTTAAAGATGGTTACAATGGCAGACTTATGCGTATGTTGTTATAATAGAACAACATCACTCTTTGGAAAAACACATGATAAAACACGTGTATGTATATTCCCAGGGGGAGTCCTGCTTTAATGCTGTGAAAATCTTGTTATTTCAAAAGTTCCCCTGTGTCTTAAACGGCGGCATGGATGGATGGTTCGGCCTCCAGAATTTTAATTCCTCCACTCACGCAAGATGTTTTAAGAGAACGGCTGCCCTTTAAAAACAAAACGAAACAAAAAAACAAAAAAAACCTCTGAATGGCTGCTCCTCAAAAGAATAGCTTTGAACATGCTCAATGTGACTTTTGAAAGTCCTACTGCAAAGCCAAAGTCATGGGACGGGGTGTTCTCTTCAGTACCGTAATTACAGGCCAAGCTTAGTTATGATGAACGAACAAATCATAAAGTAGTGAGTTCATTTGCTTTTGATATGCTATTTTTTAGCTGAAGGGAAAACAGTATTCTCCCGTAATGATTTTAAGCAGGGGATATTTACATTGGCACAAAGCCTTTAGCTCAAGTGAAGCGGTTGTAATAAAGCTACCCAGAACAGACACTGCTAATTAGATGAGATATTTGAATGCAGTAACATCCCACTTCTCCAGCATCGTTTGGGAATGAGGTATTTCACACGTGTTCAGTGTGCCAGATACTGAGGTTTATTCCTCTATGCATCTGAATTTTTAAATGTAATATTTTACCTTATTTTTCTAAAATGTTCTCCATAATTGCTTGCCCCAATAAAAAGTGTATTTAACAGAATGTAGTTTTTCATGCATCTCATTTGATGTGTAATCTTAGAATGCAGTGATGTGCCTATAAACCTATGAAGTACATAGGTTTATTTGCTCCTAAAGTGGCCCCATGGGGCAGAACTGGTCAAGCTGGAGATGCTTGTCTCTTCTGTCTATAGCTGTTGCATGTCCACCTCTTGGAGCCTCATTCCTGAATTTACTTCCCATGCCCTAATGACAAACCTGGTAATCTAGGAAAACCAGAAAGGAAACTATATAGCCAAGGCAGTTAAGTAAATGTTATTTTATACATATTTTGAAGTCAACAGACTTGGGATAAAAATCCAAGAATCCATACAAGTTGCATTTTTCTTGTTCTGAATTTGTGACTATTTCATATAATGGATGTACATTTTTAAAATTACTTTTTGATAATAAAAACATAAGCTCTTCAAGTCTGAAGGTTACTGAATTAAAATCAATAAAGTAATGGCTTCTTCCACTGGCTGGAGTTAATTCTGATACATGGGGTATGTAAACCAGTCATGACTACAGTTTTGACTTAGATCTCTCTTTGTGGCTAAAAAATATACAACGTGCACCACCCAAAAACCTGATGAATTTATTCCTGGCAACCTGCCAACCAGTAGGTGCTGATCACAAGCACTTCATATTCTGTGGTAGAAATGACAAATAATTACTATTTAGAATAATCAGATTTTCCTGCTGTTAATTAATTTCAAGATTAAAAGGCCTCTAATCAACCCCTACACCTCTTTCCAAACTCGCTGCTGCTAAGATGGCCACGATAGATGGCTGACATGCTCTTGATGTTCTTAGATGCTCTTAGAAGTCACTAGAACTTAGTCTGAAACAAAATGACATACACAGATAAATTTCTGAAGCTGAAGTGTAAGGTCTTGGACTTGCTATCCCCGTAGCTCTAAAGTACTACTTATCTAGTAGGCACCGAGTACCTACTTAGTGAGGACTAACTAGCCCACAGTTATCACCGGGTGACTTAGGTTGGAGTTCCCCCAAAGCAGACCCTAAGACCAGGGTTCACAAGCAGGTCGCTGATTTGGGAAGCACGGGTAGGTGAGCAGGAGAAGGGAGAGGAAGCCAATGACGTATTCACTGTTATGTCAGGCACCACTGTGAGCAACTGGAGTTTAACCCTGCTGGGAACATAGGGAAACAAGGCAGGCCACATGCCCCAGAGTTATACTGACTGAGGAGAGAGGGAGCTGGGGTATTCATCCACCAGCTTCTGTCAATCAGTGACGAAGTGGCTGCTCTTCCGGGAGTGAGGGTTCCTAGTGGCGAGCTCACAGAGCCCTTCTGGCCAGCTCCACCCGCATGACCCTGCGGCCAGAAAGAGCCCAAAGGTAAAGAATCCCTGGTGCTGTCAGCTGGAACTGGGCCAGCATGCTCAGCATAACACACGCCAAGGGGCTACGTTCTGGGTTCTGACAGCACCCACGACACTGGAGTTTCCACGAGGAGGTGTGTAGCCTCCCACAGGTATGTGGCACACAGTGGAAGGTCGACAGGAGGTGAGAGGCAGGCAAGCAGGTCTCTCAGCTCTTTGGCCTAGAAGAAACCTGAGGGAAGGTGAAGCATGGTAGCTCACAGATGTCAGAACTGAGAGTGACTTAGCCCAAGTCCCACTGACTTGGGATTGTATGAAGGGAAGTTATAGAGACTCTTTAAATACTCTCTGTCTCGGGTAATGTTGCATTGGGAATCTCTGAAAGCTCTAGACTTGGGAACTATGGAAAGGAAAGAAGGGAGCAGCTGGCCAAGAAAGATCAGAAATAAAAATGCTAGCAGTACAAGGGAAGAGGATGGTATGTCAGAACAAAACAAATAAAATCCACAGGTACCCCCAAAATTCCTCTTTTAAAATTCCATCCTGAGGAAATACTACTAAATACAGATAAAGATTTATACACAAAGATGTTCTTTGCAAAATTATTTATAATAGAAACACACTAGAGACAGTGGGCTTAATGATGGGTGTTGATTAAGGAAATCTTGCTTCAATGTAATGTTTTACAGCCATGCATATAACACTTTTATATACATGGGTAAATGCTTGATATACTTGACGACATGGGAAAATGCCTGAAATACTAAGAAAAAGAAGCAAAATAAAAGTGTACATATAATATTATCTCAACTACTGACAAGGCGTTAGAACAAAAAGACTGGAAAGAACTAGGTCAAAATGTTTACACTGGTTGTCTTTGAGGAAAAGTATTGCTAACACATATTTTTCTGCTTCTATATTTCCTTCCGCACTTCCACAATTTTTCTCTAAGAAATAAAGTAAAAATGGTGGAGAGAGAGCCCTCCATAATACTTAAAATAGGAAGGCAAAAATCTGTTTAGAATTATTTCTTATCAGAAAATTTGAGGAGTCCTAAGACTTTTCTCCCAGGCCCCCTTGACCTGGGCCTCATGGGAGATTGATTTCTGTGGTTGGGTCGCTTTGGGGTGCCCTGGGAACACATGGAGCATGGCAAAAAGGTGTAAACACTGGCTCTCTGTCTTGACTGGATCTTACTATGCAGAAGAAATACAACATAAAAAATGCTGACCAGCAAGTTGAAAAGAAATTATAATGCTAATTTCTATTGTCTATAATAAAAGTAGAATTTATGGGCTTTCTTTTGGTCTGGTGGGTCCTCCGTTTCTGTATCTCAATTCTGGTTCCAAGAGAACGTTTAGCAAATAAATAAAACCTAAAAAAATGCCATTTGCTTGTAGGCAAATCCATACACAAAAATATAAGTAATACTTTGTAGTCTCTCTTTTCCCATTTGGATTCCTCTCTGTATTTAATGTATCTATATAAGTAACTTTGGGGATTCAAGTCATAATTCAGAGGAGGAAAAAACCACTTTGGACTGGATCAAGAAGGGAAGACTTTAGGTGGGACACTGGTTCCCAAGTGGGGAAGATTCTGGTCCCCAGGGAACATCTGACGTGTCTGGAGATATTTCTGGTTGTTACCACGTGGGATAGGATGCTACTGGCATCTAGTGGGTAGAGGCCAGGAATGCTGCTAAACAGACCTCCCAACAGAGAATTCTCCAGCCCAGCAGTGCGGATGTTGAGAAACTCTGAGGTAGCATTTAGAATTTGTGCCAAGACTTGAAAGGTGAGGAGGATTTGCTGAGGCTGAGGAGGTGGCAGAAATGATGGGCACTTTAGGAAGGAGGGCTGGTCAGAGGAAAGTTAAAGCTGAGACTTCATCTACAATGACTGGCCGTGAGAGAGCGACTCTGAAAGGTGCAACTGTTGGCCATAAGAACAAGCAACACTCCTGAACGTTAACTTTAAATACAGCAAAACAGCAGGAGTCAGCTGAAGTCCCCGAAAGTGCCAGATTATTTGTTAAAAGGCAGTTCAATGATTCATGGATAGTAATGAGTATTCATGTGAATAACAAGTCATGCAGACTCAAATGGCAAAAAGAGCAGGCAAAGCCATAAGACAGAACCTGCAACTCAAATGCAAAACTCCTCTCTCTCCAAGTACTGCGACCCCACATTGGAAAAATAACCTGGTTTGAAGTAAAATGATTGTGATCTTGCATTGCTAATAGGTTATAAAGTAGGAAGAGAGAATTTAGGAAAGACAATGTAAACTTGAACTTCCACCAGGAATTTATAGATGGTCAGTCACTTGCACATGGTAGACATTCACATTGGCCTTACCAAAATGCATTTGTTCATTGCAAAGAAATGAAGAAGGGTGGATAGGTTTAAAGTAGGTGTCAGTGACAACTGGGTTAAATGAAACTATCTAAAAACAGATGAGTTGTACTTTATATGGAAGGAATTGGTGGGTCATGAAGTGGTGGAGCAGAAAGGTCCTCGGACAGGATGCCACCTGACCTCCTTACACAGATGAGGAAACTGGTGTCTGGAGGAAGTGTGGGAGTCGCTTGTTATACTATTGGAAACTAGATGTCAAATCTTGGTTCCTTTATATCCTGCTGTCTCCTTAGACTTCAAATCCAAATGTATGTGTGTGCGTGTGGGGGGGCGGTACGTGTGTGTGCATGCGCGCGTGTGTGTAGCTGTGTCAAAGAGTTGGGACTAAAAGTAACTAACACTCAATATTAAACTGTGCTTTTAATATATGTAGTAATGTCCCTACATGGCATAACTTGGTTAGTTCAATTTGTGATCTTATCACAAGCTTGAATACATAGTTTTTTCCTTCCTAAAATGCCTAGCCCATAGCTCTTAGAAGCGAAATTCCAGGACAGGGGAGATGAAGGGTTTGGTCAGAAGATGGAGACTGGCAAATGCTAGAGCCTTTGAACTAGCGTAGAAATCTCTATGGGGAAGAAAACCAACGCACACGCAGGTTGGAATCTCTGCCGCTCCATGTGAAGGCCACACAAGGTATCGACAATAAACGTTTGGGGAAAAATCTGAAGGAATTGGCCTTGGTATTTCTTAGTTCACTGACCATGTATGAAATTCACAAGCAATGGCAAATTTATAGAGATAAATTAACAGTACATTAGTGACTGCCTGGGACTGAGGGTAGGAAAAGGGATTCATTGTAAATGAGAACGGGGAATCCTGTCAGGGTGATGGATGTGTTCTCAGAATGCATGGTGGTGCTGGTTGTGTAACTCAGTAAACTTTATAAAGATCACAGAACTGTACACTTGAAATGGGTGAATTTTACAATATGCTAATTATACCATGATAAAGTTGTTTTTAAAATAATCATGGGAACTGAAGGCAGTACCATTTTTCATCACCTCCCGCCCTCCTGACAAGGCTGCTGAAATGTCCAGTGTCTCCACCAAGTTATTTAGATGGGGGTAAGAAAAACAATCATGCCTTAACATCCTCCAATTAGATATTTCCTTTAGACTTTTGATTCTTAGGCTGAAAACTTAAGAATCACAAGGAAATTCTTGAGTTTTGTGTCATTTCCACATGTGAGAGGCACATAGGACTGAAAAGCTGACTTTAAAGATATTTAGGAAACGCCTCACTTTCTTTTCTCTCCAATGAAGGGTTTGCTATCATGGAGTACAAAATTCACATAACCAAGAGTTTGGAACTGGTAGTGTGAATGCGTGCTACTTCTCTCTGCTGTTATTCACCGGAGTGGAATGGGAGGAGGAGACTGGAAATCTGAGATCACACACAGGCACTTTTACTCACAGGACACTTACCGGGTAAGGCTGAATGACAGTGAGGAGTATCGATTCTTTGCAGCTTCTGTAAGAGAGAGAGAAAAAAAAAACATATTTATGACATGCACAGAGCCTGGACTCTATCAGTGACAGTGCTCTTTCGAAACAAAATGTGTGATGCTGGCGAATGTTCCTTGGACTCCCAGGGCAGAGAATGAAAAGGCTCAGAAGCGGGATTTCAGACCACAGAGAAAACCGGAATCAAATGTTCACCCAGTGGAAAGCCTCCTATTTGGTTTACATTGGGTGATAGTATCTGCAACACCGAACAGCAGGGCCCTAAAATAAAACTTGCCGAGGGAAGATCAGATTTTAAAACATCAACTCAGTCTCTCAAAATGGATTCTCCCCTTCTGATTTTCCTTCAGCTGCCTAAAATGGCTGTGTATTTTTCTGGAAGGGGATAGATGTTTAAAAATTCTATCAATTCGTTGAACATCATCATCCTCTTAGGGTCAGTATCATGAAAGAAAAATGTTACTGTAGGTTTCTCACGTAAAAACAGTGTCCCGGCAAATGTGACTTCCCATACCGTGTGGCTTTCTGAGGCCGCGGTAACAATGCCTAGGACTTTGGGCCAATAAACATTTCAGATGGGCGCTCATCGGGAAATATTGTTCACCACAGGGAACACTGTGTAGCCAAAAGCAGAACGATGTAATCTAATGGTTTATTTAATTTCCCCTAAGTAATCTAAACCTTTCAAATAACTCGAACCCTTAGGGAAAAATCATATTACGGGTTATAATAGTTTTTCTTCCTTCCTTCCTTTGTTCCTTTTTTATCCTGAGTAGGAGAGAGGCCAGTTGCCATTTTGTTGAGGAGGAACTGACTTTTTCTACTTTAGGAGGTAATTAATTACCTGCTTCTGTGATTTCCTGCCCAAATGACTAAAGTGAAGGGGATTTGTTGCTGTGCTGTTTCCTTGGCGAAGCCACGACAAATTGCATTTCTAGCATTAAGCGCTCTTCAGCCCCTTACTATAAGCCCATTGCCTGGGGAGGACCATGTGACTTGCCACAGCAGCGGTGGGGGTGGGCCCTGATGCAGGCAGTGGGGGAGGGGAAGAAGAGAAATCAATGGGAAAAGGGGACTAGAACTCAAGAACTGGAGGAAGAAGCACAATATCTAGGATGATGGTGATGGTAGGGAGGGCCCATCTGATCCCATCAATCTGAGTTGCCAAGGGTTGGCAGAAAGCGCCAGTAATTAGAGTAGCAGACAGTGTGCCCATTAGATGGCGTAATAGAGCAACAGTGTAATCAAATGAGAATTCAGTGGATGAGATGAACCATTGTGCATTGCTGGTGGCCATGTAGCTCCATGTAGCAGTTCTGGGGAGCAATGTGGTGCCCCCTAGGCAAACTTCAGCATCATGAGCACTATGACCCAGGCAGTGCACTGTGGTTTATATCACAAAGAAATTCTGCCACTAGCCTTTAGGGGAATGTGGAGGAGGATGGTCCCTGCCGTGGAACGCATGGAACTGAAGCACTGGAGGCAAGGTGGGCGTTCGGCTCTAGGAGGGTACGCATGTGAACATGTGGATGGCGTGCCACGGAATGAGGCGGCAAGAAGAATCAAAAGTGTGGCAGCTGTGCTGTGAGCCTGTTTGTCCTGCCTGGCCCGCTCTACCCAAGTCTGCCCCCGAAACCCTCAACAGCAGGCAACGGGCCTGGCAGTCATCAGGGCACAGCTGATCGGACCCGAGTGTTGGAATGAGGCCATCGGATGTCCTCTCTCCAGAATCAGAACTCAGAGACACAGACAGAGTTGGGAGCCAAGTCACACTCATGACTGAATAAGAGTAAAGGGTACAGATGCCAGGGGTCCCCTGAGCAGGCCTGGTTCCCACCATTCCTGAGGGCTGGTTGTTCACTATTTTACATCAATGAAACAACCGATGTAAAATATCTCAGTATGATACCTATCATCAGTTCTTGGAATGGACTTTTATTTCTCTTTTCTCTCATCTATAAGTACTTAATCATCACCTGCTAGACAAGAAGAATTAACTCCATAGTGCTTTGGGTCCCTGAGGATTCCAATTCTAGAAGGAAAAAAAGATGGAAGCCATGTGTGTTCACGTGTCACAGGGTGCTATGATGATTGAGGCAGGTTCAGCTGAGGCCTCATGCCAGTCACCCCTACATGTGAAAGCAGGGTGCTACATACTTTCAAAGGAGGTATTAAAAATCAGAGTTTGGCACCCTTGGGGTCTTAATCGTGACTTAATTAAAAAAAATGGTAACAGGGAGAGGCCAGTGGAAGCAGCACATGCCCAAAGAGCAGAGGCTACATTTGCTAACTTATTACCCTTCCAATGAGACAGGCCCTAAATGTGCAATTCCTGTGGACGATGCGTGGAAGATGCAGTAGACATGGTGCCCTGGGGTCACTTAATAAAGGCATTGCTCAACTGAGCTTCTGCCAGGGGCAAGAGGGCCTTAGTAGAAAGATGTAGAAGCTGAAGAGTGCTGGACGTAGCCAGCAGTTGGGTACCGTATGATTCAAGGGAGCTGCAGTTGGAACAATCCAACAGAGAAATCTTCCACAAATCTAGAAACGTGCCCACAAGGCAACCATCATGATCTCCCATGGATAGAGGAAACCAATGCTGGATTACCTTGGTTCCAATCGAATGAGAACTTTCCTGCTTTTTATCTCACTGTCCTGGCCTCATTTCAATGTGGAAGGAGCCAAAGCTACAGAAGAATGTTGGGGAATGCCCCTTAACCCAGTGCAGACTTTCCAGGCCAGAAATAGGGGCAAAAGAGAAATTTTGGGGAGCTGGCAGTTTTGACTATTATACGACAGTTGAACATTTAAATTACAGATTGCAAGTTGTTGTGATTATAAGTGTCCAAGTGACTGGAGAAATTTCCTGAACCTGCTCACTATATTTGTAGACTTGCCTGAGATTTTAATGAAGACCTGGCCCTGGAGAGCTCTTCTGAACGAGCAATGAGGGAAAAGAACAGTTGCTTTATGATTCCATCCTCTGAGACCTACTTGCTACACTTACCCCCAATCTCTCTTTACTTAAACTGACTTGAATAGATCAGATTGAGTCCAAACAATCCTTGACTAAGACAGTGAGTGCTTAGAACCTGAAGAAGAAACGATAAAAGGGTAAATGCAAGAATGAGGGGTATGAGGTGGTAGAATGGATGGGTCCACAAGGCTGTGGAAAAATATGCTCATCTTCCCTAGAGCAGTGCCCAATGGCATCGTATGTCTTTGTTCATTTCTGGAAAAAGAAGAAAATATTCACATCTCCAGTGCAGTCTGTTAGGAGCAGACAAGCCCCTGGAGAAGGACTCATTATTCATTTTAGATGCTAACAAAATAAGCATAGACTGCATTGGCTTCCTATTGCTGCTGTAATAAATTACCACAACTCAGTGGCTTAAAACAGCACAAATTTGTTATCTTACAAGTCTGGTGGTCAAGAGTCTGAAATGGGCCTCACTAGCTAAAATCAAGGTGTCAATAGGGCTGCATTCGTCCTCCTTTTCCAGATGCTTGAGGCTTCCTGTATTCCTTGGTTCATGGTCCCTTCCTCCATCTTCAAAACCAGCAATGCAGCATCTTCAAATTTCTCCCTGACTCTCCTGTCTTCCTCTTTCACCTATAAGGGCCCTTATGATTACACTGGGTCCACCTGGATAATCCAGGAAAACTGTGCCATCCTTAACTGAATCACATCTGCGAAGTTAGAGGCTCTGGGGATTAGCATGTGGACATTTTTAGAGCATCATTATTCTATCCTATCATAGAAGCTAGCTTCATTAGTTATTTAGTGCTATATAACAAATTACCATAAACTTAGCAGCTTAAAACAACACACATTTTACTACTTCACAGTTTCAATGAGTCAGACACATGAGTATGACTTAATTTGGTCATCTTTTTCAAGTTCTCTGATGAGACTGTAATCAAATGCTGCCCAGGGCTGACATCTCATCTGAAAGCTCAGTTGGGAAGGGTCCACTTCTAGGTACACTTCCTGTAGGTGTTGGCAGGATTAAATTCCTGTTGGGAATGTTTGACCAAGGGCCTCAGTTCCTTGCTGGCAGCTGGCTAGAGGTCACCCTTAGTTCCTTGACACACGGGCCTTCTCAACATGGCCATTTGCTTCATCAAACAAGCAAAGGAGAGAGACCCCTTTGGCAAGATGGAAGGAATGGTCTTATGTAACATAATCATGAAAATGACATTCCATCACCTTTGACATATTCTATTGGTTAGAAGCAAGTCACAGGTCCCACCCATATTAAAAGAGATGGAAATACACAAAGTTATGAATATTGGGAGGCAGGGATCATCCATGGGGCCATCTTAGATTCTGTCTGCCACACCAACAAAGAGAGATTTATAACCAATTAACTTACAAGTATCTCAAAAGTAGTGTCCACCCATGACTTCACCTTACACAGAATTTTTTTTCTGTCAAGAACGTCAGGAAGAAGTATTGTTCAGTATACCTTGTTAATTTTTTAAACTGGGAACCATTTTTCAAAATATGTGTATTATATTTTCAACATTTAAATTCTTTGTGTCTAAAGTAATTCCCTGTAACTTGCCTGAAACATAACCTATATTGATTTTAATTTTACCACTTAATGAGTAAATGAAGTTACCCGAATTGAAATAAAACATTCCAATATGTTATTTATCATTAGGACTTGGGATGTGTTTTTCTTCTGTTTTCTCTCGCCTGTAATTATTTAAATATAACCTTCCAGACAAGAACAATTAACTCCATAATGTTTTGGATTCTGTAGAATTCCTAACCCTAAGATCCTAGGAGGAGAATATCTGAGCCACTTAAAAAGAGCCTCAACAGAAAGACTAGAATTTGGAATGAAAGATGGCCCATTCAAGTAATTAGATAACTTCTTTTCATGAAGGCTTAAAACAGCGAGGGACTTGAAAAAAAAGTGCAGTTAGAAGCACATTTAGAGAATTATTATTTCATAATAAATGCCAAGTGAATTTTCTACTTTTAAAGAGTAATTTCAAATTAGAGTGCCAATATTTTTTAAACGGTTGAATTTGTGAAAAAGCTCATTTTAACCCTTGTATCACAGTGCCTACCTGCAGACGAAAATATAGTCTAACCTACCCCAAACCACTCCTATCAAATGTGCCTTCAACTCTTCTCTCTTCATTCCTTTAACAAAAGTCTTTTCTTACATTTCTTGCTGGAAAGTCCCTTGAAACATGTTTGGGACATCCAACATCAGTAGCTGCAGGTCACGCTTTGGCACCACATCCCATTTTTAAATTTCATTGGATGGGATTCTGTAGCAGCAAGTGAAGAGATGTGAGGAAGAACCTCAGATTCTAATGAGGCTTTCAGTATTAAAATCCCTTTCAACAATGAAGCTAAAGCTGGTGTTCGCTTTCTCTTACAGCAGGATAGCTTGGCACCGTTCTTTAACTGAGTTTTCCACTTCATATTTGTATGATCTTAATATTGGAATATATAATCACCTTGGCTTCCACTATTGTGTATTTCCCTTCTAGACTGACTAAACATGCTCCCTTGACTAACAGAGAGATCCATATGAATCTATGTTGTGAAGAGCAATCAGATTTCCTCAGAGATTGGGAAAACAGAACAAAACAAAGCAAAAACAAAAAAACTAAAATAAAAAGAATATATTTTATGTCAAAATTCAAGTCTTGCTTTAAAAAAAAAAAAAAGTGTCCAAACAAGTTAACAATATGACTTTCAACTTCACAAGTAGAAGTAAGGAATCAATTCATGAAGGCTGAAAGATTAGACTTTTAAAAGGCAAAATAAAGAGGTAATTTAGGACAATATATGAAAGAATTTTGCAAACTGTAAAATGACATCCTAACATAACTCAAAAGACTGCTGTTTTTTATTTGGAAAGAAAGGTGGCAAGTATTTTTATTTGGAATATTTTTATTTGGAAAGAAAGGTGGTAAGGCACAGTGAAGGGGTGTTTGAACCCTTACTTCTAAGGTAAATACATGCACACATAAGAGTCTTTCTTCTTTCTGAACTTCAGAGTTCTTCAAAGAGATCAAGGAAAATATTCTTTCCTGCAAGCTAATGCATTTTGGCCCTTAAACTCTCTGCTGGTGGACAGCCACTGTTTATGGAAATAAGAAGAGATTAACAGCATTTCTCCAATGGCTCTTTGCTCATAAGAACCCTTCTGCAATCCTAGGGTATTATGAAGCCATTGGGACACCCATTTTCTCTTCCTACCTGAACCTGGAGATGTAAAAAGAACACAGAGATTTCTGATGACTAGCCATAATATAAAGTCAGCCCAGTCAACTGCAGGCAAAGCTGGAGGAAATAATGTTGTCCCTCCTTTTTAGAAAAGTCACCACAGCACTACTTGAAATGGAGGTTTAATGCTTCATCCAGTAGACCTTTCCGCCATTCTAAACAGAGACTGCAATTATCCACTGTATCAATTCCTAACAGGTACTGAAGCCATTAGCTGGAGAGAATGGAAACCGCTAACAAACGATCAAGCATGCAAACAAGGTCAACACATTAAGGCTAAGTGTGATCTGTCATGGACTTTATGAAACATTAACACTCTCCCCATTGTTGCTGAACTTTACTTCAATAACTGCAAAGAAGAGGAACAGGAATATTTGTCGTTTTTCACTTAGGTTCAAGGGATGCTAAGAAAGAAAATGGCCATAATGAAGCCACCATAGCCATCAGGGCAACAAAGACAGAGGAGATGAATCAAAGAATTCACTTGTCCAGGAGCACTGGCTTGCCTTCTACCAATTCTACAGGCAAGGTCTCTCCCACTACCATCTTCCCCTTGAGTGAGGGGAGATACTGCTGACACAGCTATATGCTGCCTACAAGTGATGAACTTCAGCTTTAAGGACACACATAGGCTCAAAGTAAAGGAATGGAAAATGATATTCCACGCAAATAGAAACCAAAAGAGAGAAGGGTACCTATACTCATATCAGACAAAATAGACTGTAAGGCCAAAATGGTAACAAGAAACAAAGAAGGTTACTATCATGATAAAAGGGTCAATTCATTAAGAAGATACAATAATCATAAATATATATGCACCTAATATCAGAGCACCTAAATATGTTAAGCAAATACTAACAGATCTGAAGTGAGAACAAGTTTGGCAGCCAAGGGGAAAATGAAGAGAATTTGAGAATATCATGGAAGTGACACTGCATGACTTTCAGGTCTTGGTTAGAAGAAAGCCAGAAGCCTGGCAGTGTCCAATGGGTATCTTGGAATGTTCACTCAGTGGGAAGCCAGCTGCCATTTAAGTCCAACAACCCTGCAACCACCATGTTGTGAGGAAGCTAGCAGCGTGGGGAGAGAGAGACTGGCCTGGCCAGCTACAGTGGCGTCAGCTGTCTAAGTCCACGCGACAACACATGCGTGAAAAAGCCACCCTGCATATCCAGTTCAAATAAGCCTTTATACGGCTCCGGCTCCAGCTGTCATTGAACTGCAGCCACATTAGCGACAGCAGTGAGAACCATGTGAATGAGTCCAGTCAACCCACGGCATCATGGGATAAGAAACTATTTTCTTAAGCCATGACATTTGTTGGGTGGCAAGAGAAAACTGGAACATCATCTGTCCATAAAGAGTTTGAAAATTATGTTTTTCAAAAACAGGCAATCAAAGGAGTCAAATGATTTTGCAATTGAACATCTCCCTTATCAAAGAAGGGAAAGTATCCAACCTTATCACTCCGCAGGATACTAGAATTGGATACCCATACTTTAAAAAAATATCTGTCATACAAACATATGTGGAAGTGTAGAAAAGGATGCTCTAACTGCTGGAAGGGGGGCTAGCACAATTGTAACATTAATTATGCGCTTTTGGAGATTGGGGTGGAGGGGAAAAGAACTATAAACTTAGCTGAGAGGAAAAGACCTGATCAGAGTCTTGGACGAAAAATGCTTCACTACAAAGAATTTTAAGGGCACAACTGGCAGTGCCTTGTGGGGTATATATTTGAACTTTGTAGAGAAAGGATTAAAGCACATTGTAATTTTAGGTTTAGAATTAAGTAGCTCACATACAACCAATGACTTGAATGTAAACCTAGGGAGAGACCAGAATTCTTTGAAAAGTCTAATTCACATTTTACTGAACGCATTTAAGGCTTAGGCTGTGCTTTTCTTTGGGAAGAATATTAGGCTAGTAAGTTAAAATCCATATAAATGATGCAGTAGTTATCAAAATTAACATTTTAATGAAATTGTCTCATCTCAAGCCCTTCATTTTATTGTATTGTTTAAACCTTTGCAGTAAAATTTCAGGTCAGGCACTCTGAATTTAGAAACTGCTACTAAGAGAGTTTTATTTGCATGTGATATTTGTTTTTGGTTTGACCTAAACTTTCTGTCCATTTAATTCATTTTTTGCTGAATGAATATTGTCTTTGGCCTTTGAACTACTTATCTTTAACTAATGGATGAAACTGGTACTTATATTTAAGATTCATAAAGGGCAGCAGGATCTCGAGATAAAAATTAAATTATTTTATACACCTGTATGGATACTAAACAGCTCTCCCCTCATTCATTCCTTCAATAAGTATTGATATTTATGGAGTATCTAGCAGGTAAGAGGCATTTGGGATACAGCAGTGATTCTCAGTGGGGAATGATTTTGCCCCAAGGGGGGCATTTGGCGATGTCTGGAGACATTTTTGGTTGTCACAATTGGAGGGGTGGCTGCTACTGGCATCTGGTGAGTAGAGGACAGCGATGCTGCTAAATATCCTAAAGTGCACAGGGCAGCCCCACCAAACAAAGAATTTTCTGCCCAAAATGTCAGTAGTGCTAAGACTGAGACACCCTGGGCTACATCATATGTACCCCTCCCCCCCCACCTCCCCAAGGACAACCACTATCCTGGCTTCTAACAGCACAGAACAGTTTGATCCCCAGTGGGAACCCAATATAATCACATAGCATAAACTATTTATGTTCTTTCTTCTTTCACTCAGCATTGTGTTTGAGATACATCCAAGTTGTCATGTGTCATTGTGTGAGTGTACCACAATTTCCTTATCCATTTTACCATGGATGGACATTTGCGTGACTTTCAATTGGAGGCTGTAAAGCACAGTATTGCTATTAACAGTCTCGTATATGTCTTCTGGTGAATATATGTACGCATTATTGTTTGGTATATTCTTAGGAGTAGAACTGCCAGGTCATAGGGTATGCATATATTTAGGCCAAGACGGTGTTTTATGTGGATACATCATTCCTTCCAGATCTCGTGATATCTGTGTATGTTTAATTTTATTAGTTCTAATTGTCTTCCTTCACCTTATTCTTTTACTCTTCTCAGTGTCTGACTGAGCTCCTTCTATTCTGCCGGCTATTGGAACAAGCTGCAGTCCATCAGTATATACGATCATCTATATATATATACTCTTTTTTTTTTTTTTGCCGCACTGCACGGCTTGTGGGATCTAGTTCCCTGACCAGAGATTGAACCAGGGCCCTCGGCAGTGAAAGTGTGGAGTCCCAACCACCGGACTGCCAGGGAATTCCCTACACACATACTCTTGAGAGCATTCGGAGAAAACGCCATTATGACTGAAAGACATCACGTTGAATAAGCGATCAATTTATGTCTCACAAAGGAGGGTTTGGAGAATAATGTCTTAAAGTTACTTAAGAAATAGTTAAAGCTTTGTCAGATGACGGAGGGGTACAAGAAGGGATAAGCAAGCACAATGCAACAGGCCCCAACTAAATAGTACAAACTCTATCCAAAGCATTGGGAGTCCCGAAGTCCTGGTGAGCAGTTGGGAACAGCTCACCATGACGACTTGGGAAAGGAGAGGGTTAATCTACATCTTGTCATTCATTTTTGGCTGCTTCAATCTGCTTCCAGTATGAAAGCATTCTTTCCATCCTCTTTTTGCCTGTCTATATCTTCAAGGATGTGTTATTTGAAGAATTAAATGTCAAAATTTCCAAGAGCATTCTAGTTGGCCCAGAACATCGAAAGAACTCTTTAAACCTGTGGCTTTCTTAAATTTAAATTCACTAGATAAAATTAAATTAAAATCCAAATCCTCTGTTGCACTAGCCACATTTTAAGTGCTCAGTAGCCACAAGCAATTACAGACTATCATATTCCATCACTGCAGAATGACATGTTGGACAGCGCTCTTCTAGATGCTTTATCCAGAGATATCTTCCCAAGCAATACCAAGAGGATCCTTCTCCAAAATTTTTGCACAATGCCTATCTTATACTAAAGGAGGGGGGCACTCTGGCCAGCTGGATCTGATTGTTGGAAGGCACAAAGAGATAGAAATGGTGTTCAGGGATAAGAAATTACACTGTATAAACCTTGAAGCAGCCCATTCTCTTGAAAAACAATTTTTATAGTTTATCCCTCAAACTAAGAAATACTATATTTTTCTAAAATAATATGATTTCTAAAGATTGCAAGTAATACTGTCTCAATATTTTCCCAGATGTATTCACTGTGCCCAAGTGCATACAAAACTGGCAAAAATTTTGAATAACGCCAACAACCATAAAATAAGAACTAAATTAAGAGCTAATATGTTCTAAATGATTACCACATGCCAAACACTGTACTACTTATGTTCCTTGTGTTCCCTAATTCAAGCTTACCAAGAACCCAGTAAAGAAGGTGCTGTCATGTCCATTTTGGGGATGAGAAAACTGAGGTTCAGAGAGATCACTTAAAAGGTCCCAGGTCACACGCTCAGTAACTGGAAGCAACCAGAACATAGATTCTAAACTCAATGTCCTTAATTGTTAGTTGTTCTGTGGAAATTCTGATAATGGGCATATAAGCACAGAACTTAGAAGGTACCAGAGTGGCATTTTGGCAGCCCTGGTAATGCTTCTAAGGGTGATGAGCATTATTAGTATTTAAAAGAAGCTTCTATTTCTCATATGATTTGGGCCAAATCACATCACCCCACTGGGCTTCATTTCTTTCATCTGGAAGAGGAGGGAGCTTGGACTAAAGTAGTGGTTTCCAAACTGTGCTCCACACAACTCTTCTGAGACGGACACGTGTCAGTGGGAAGAGCCCTGGGTACCCCTGTGTCTTTTCAACCAGAAACCCTCTACTGCTTTATGCATTGGGACTGTGGGTTAGGTTTCTGTTGAAGAAAGTGTTCTACTGCTAAAAGCAATAGGAAAACCAATGGATAAAATGATTGCTACTGCTTCATCAAATTCCAATAAGCCATAGTCTACAATTCTAAATCCCATTTTGAGTTTCTATGAAGGTGTCTAGCATCCTCTTCTAACTTAGAGAACAAAGATTTATTGGATTTTGTTGGTTTTCTATTCTTTACATTTTAAGAATGACAATAATATTGCTTGCAATTTTAAAAAATTAATTAATTACTTTTTTTTCAGGGGGGGCTGCATTGTGTCTTCATTGTTGTGTGCGGGCTTCCTCTAGTTGCAGCGAGTGGGGGCTAATCTTCGTTGAGGTGTGCGAGCTTCTCATTATGGTGGCTTCTCTTGTTGCAGAGCAGGGGCTCTAGGTATGTGGGCTTCAGTAGTTGTGGCTCTCGGGCTCTAGAGCGCAGGCTCAGCAGTTGTGGCATGTGGGCTTAGTTGCTCTGTGACATGTGGGATCTTCCTGGATTATGACTTGAACCCATGTCCCCTGCATTGGGGGGCAGATTCTTAGCCACTGTGCCACCAGGGAAGTCTCTGCTTGCAATTTTATATTGCAAATGTAGAGCAATTCAGTCATAATCACAACACCCTAGGAGCTTAAGTAATACTATTATCTTCATTTTACTGATAAGGAAATGAGGCTCAGAAAGGTAACAGCACTTTTAATAAAGTCACATGGTTGTAAAGTGGTAGCGTTTACTTCTCTGAGCCTAGACTTTGGGTTTGGCCAATGCCTGGTTTTGGCCAACGGAAGAGGAACACATTGATAGAGTCAGAGCCTCCTCTTTTAGAGGCCTTGCGTGTTCCTGCTGGCCTACTCATGCTCTCCATCATCATGTGCATACCATACCCAAGCTACCCCTGGTCTAAAGAGGATGAGAGACTTGTGGTGTAGACCTGAACTGAGACTGCCCCTTTCAGGCAGGCCCAGCCAAGATCAGCAGAGCTACCCCAACCAGTTTTCAGACTCATGAGAAAGAAATGCTGATTTTGAGACACAAAAGGACAAATATTGTATGATTCCACTTGTATGAAATATCTGGAACAGGCAGTTTCATACAGGCAGAAAGCAGATTGAGGTGACCAGGGGCTAAAAGGAGGGAGGAATGAAGAGCTTTTGCTTAATGGGTCCAGAGTTTCTGTTTGGGATGATGAAAGTTTTGGAAATGAGTAGTAGTGATGGTTACACATGCTATGAGAGTAATCAATGCTTCTGAATTGTACACTTAAAAGAGGTTAACGTGGCAAATTTTACGTTATGTATATTTTACCACAATAAAAAAAGAGAAATGTTTGTTGTTATAAGGCACTGAGATCTTGTGGTTATTTGTTATGAAGCAATAGCTGACTGATGCAACCTCTATCTAACAGTCTGACATGTATTATGTAGAGAGAAGAATGAGAGTTTGATGGGACAATAAATATGAGCAACAAAAGAAGATAGAGGGGGAAAATGGTCAGACTTAATATCTGGTCTGCTAAATGAAGTCTCTCCATGTTAAAAACAAATTGGGGAGTGGGCCATGGAAGGAACAGATTGTTGGGGTGATTAAAAGAGACCATTTACCAGTGGCTTATGCCATCTCAGGGTCATTGCCATGGAGGCAATGCTGTCATGGGTTATGTGAGATGACCAGAGGTATTCAGTAAGCTGGAAACACTTTGAAAACATTAAAAAATTTGAAGCCAACAAAAATTTGGAGCCTGAAATCCTGGAAGAGACTAGAAAGAGACAGGTAGTGTCAACTGCCAAGTTGAAGCTGTTAAAAAGCGTAGTTCATATCCCGAGACAATTCTTGAAAAATAAAATCACATTCTTATGCAAGTCAAGTCAATTCGCCTTGACAGCTGCTTTCCATTTCCCTCTTAGTTCCGAAGATATTGATGTTTGATTCTGCTCTCTTTCAGCGCTGACTTCACCTTCTGCTCACCAGTCCTGCAGTGCTCACTCAATACAGGAATTTAATGTATTTTTAAATGATAAAATTAAACAGAGGGCCAGAGACTGTAATGGAATACGTGGCACCATCACAAACGAGAGGTGGTGGTTGAAGCTTTTTTTAAACGTATGCTGAGGGGCATGGGATTGTTCAGAAAAAGAGGTGGTAGCCAAAAGTCTCAGCAGCAAGCGATGTGATTGCAAAATGGAAATAATAATAATAATCATAACGGTAATAATCATAATGATAGGCCTGTTCAGAGGATTGTTGTGAGGACAAATTATAGATGGTGGAACTGCTTTTAGTATCTTGGAAGAAAGGTGTTATGTAAATTCCAGTTCTTTTTCTTTTCATTATTTTTCCTTAGAGACTGCCAAAAAAAAAAAAAAAATTCTAGTGGGTGGATGAGAGCAGGGATTGAGGGAGGAAAGGGAGAGAAAATAATTTAAAGAAGCAAGTGATAGAAGTACTTCTTGGTCATTGCTTTGACTTTGATAATCTTCATCCACCTAGCCGCACATAGGAGGTGGGGTGATTGAGATTCTTCTCCCCCCTCTTGCTCCTGGCCGGGAAATAGCTAGAATTTATGTCCATTTTTCTAAGAGCATCCTCTCCATCTTGTTGACATGGCTGTTGCTTTCACTTTCATCATTATGCTCTGTGTTTTTAGCACTGACTGAGAATATTTCCCCCAGGGAACTATAAATGCCAGGTCCCAAAGGTGGACACGGGTTCTGGGACTGTTAGCATGCAAAAGCCAGTAATGTGCAACTGTTGCTTGAAACTGAGCATTTCAGAAGGCAAGGCTGAATGGCAGCTTGTTGTGATTCACAGCTAGAGAAGTTAAATTTCTATCTTGGACTCCATTGTGAAGGCTGACTTTGCCATGTGAGATGGTAACGAGAAGCTTATGGCTTTCACAAGAACCAGGACATGAATTATTTTTCAAATTAATTCATTCAATAATAACCTATAATGGAAAAGAATCTGAAAAAGAATATACACACATGTACATACATATACGTATGTATATGTGTATATGTATGTATATAACTGAATTACTTTGCTGTACACCTGAAACTAACACAACACTGTAAATTAACTATACTTTAATTTTAAAAAATGGTTAAAAAAAGGTAAAAAATCCCGAATTCATTCAATAACCAAATCTGGGGAAAATGACTTTTTTTTAATCAAGAAGCAGAATGCCTTGTATTTCCTTTCTCCTTGGTCTATTTGGAAGCAATCTTGAACCATCTTACTGATGTATTACGTTGATCACACCACTTCCCTTCTCAAAATATGGCAATTTCCAATAGCATCTCAGATTCAAGTAAGATTCCTAATCTTTTTCTCCCAGTAGGGTATACTCCACTTACATTTCCACTTCAAAGACCACTGGACTTCATTAAACAAGTGTTCAACAATGCCCTACTCTACCTCAAAGACAGTTCTAGGCTATATGGATACACCAGTGAACAAAGAAAGGAATCCCTGCTTGTCTTGGGTTGTCATTCTATGGAAGCACCTGGGACTTGGGCATTTGAGCAGAGGATGCCCTAGCTGGGTGGGAGTGGCCTGGGCCAGCCCCTTCCAACTCTGGCCACCTGTATTCTTATCCAGAAGATGCAGGAACTGGACCGGACCTCAAATGACATGGGTTTTCCCTAGCTGCTTACACACCCAGTGAATGAGTCCCCTGTATTAATCAAGCTATTTTGTTCAATGTCATTCACCTAAATCTTCCTGAGACCTCTTCTTCAACAACAAATGATACCCCGGCCTCTTTCTTCAGGAAACTCTCCAGGAATCACTCCTTTGAAATCTTCCCAGATTATCCCATCTGTTTCCAGGCCTACTGGTGTCCATGGCAACCTTTCAACATCCACGGACAGCTCTGCAGGGGCGGGTGGGAGGAAAGACTCAGCTTTTCCTTAAAGAAAAGAGGGAATAAACTGGGAAAGGAGAGATAGCTTGCTTGGCTACATGGCTTGGACGGCTTTTATCAGGTTTCAATAATGCATAGCAATGGGGATGGTCAGGATCTACATGGGACCAACTGATGATCATTTATTTCACACCTACTGTATGCTAGCGACTGTGTATAGCACTTCACACCCAATATTTCTCACGTACGCCTTCAGGTATGTTAGGGATTGGGTGTTATTCTCATTTAGAGATGAAGATACAGAGGCTCTGGAAATGAAAATACTTTCAGCTCAGGAGCTAGAAAAAAAAATTCCTCATTTACCAAAGCACATCTTCTCCTACTGCAGGAGAAAGGGCGTCAGTACAGACCCAGTGGCAGGCTCCACGCTGGGCAGGCCAGTCACAAGTGGCAGGATGAAGTAGCATAAGGGATGAGAGATGCCTTGACCCACACATCTTCGTAAACGCTGCTGCCTGCTATTGTTATTAAACCCTGATTGTTATTATTATTAATTCCTGTCTCCAGAGCCTTGAGGGAGAGCATTCCAAAAGATACAGAGGAGAGTCTGGCCCAGTGATGGAGTCAGCTCATTTCACTGCCGTGTAAAGAACTGCTCCTCTCCCTCCCCTACCCGTGCAGGCTGTATGTTCTCGGAGCTTTTGTATGAGTTCATCATCCCTGAGGCTCCGAGAATAACTCCTGCAGGAGCAGACAGGATGCTTTAAACTGCTGTCAGCCACGAGTCTGGGTACGCTGGGAGTGTGACGCTTTACAAACCAGGTTTCTAAAGCAGGATCTTGACACCTGTCCAGGTCAGCAACCTCTCAGGATGGAATTCAGTCTCCCGGATCTGACGATCGCTCTCTCTCAGGCCTTGTCAAGTCACGTAACACTGTCTGTTGCCTGGGTGTGCGTTTGCATCAGTATGGTCCACGTGGGAGACGATAAGGGAACATCGGAAACCATTTGAGTTCAAGTCATCAGAGCTATGTCAGCTCCCATTTATTATTTATCACTGACGGTACCAGGCCTCTGTCGGGCTGCTTGACCCTCATCCTCTCTAATCTTTAAAATCACTCTGCAAGGTAGGTTTCATTATTTCCACTTTACGTGTGAGAAAACAGGCTCTCTTCAAAGAGGTTAAGCGTCTTGTCCAAGGCCCCACAGCTCATTCGAGGTAGAGCCAGCAATCCAACCCGCCAACGCTCTTTGCCTCTGTCCTGGGTATAAAGTCATTATCAGAGATCAGAGCGCCCACATTCCAAAGTTTTGCCTTTCTCTGTTGGCTCATTCGAGCTGCCCAATAAAGACACATGCTGTGTTTGTCTTGAAGTCTGCAAAGCATGTTCCCATATTCTGTCTTTTAATCTCCATAGTGCCACTGACAGGTAAGTAACACTTCCTCCCCTTGGCAGTTGACTAAACTGTGGTGCAGAGAGGCTAAGCAATTGGACCACTTCACCCAGCAGGGCAGGATTTGACAGCTGTAAAGCAGGGTTACTGTCGATGTCCTGGAAACAGAGAATGGGGAAAGAGCAATGGCAGCTTGTGGGAGACAGGAGGATAAATGGTGAGAGCCACAGGAAGGCAGCTTTGGAGCTGGATCTTGATGGATGGGTAAGAGCTCGACAAGGAAAGGGGTTCCCAGGAGCACTGAACACGCAAACCGTTCTATAGGTAGGAATGCTTTGGGTCTGGTTAGGGGAGAGAGTATTTCTAAGCATAACGAGCACACAAGATGGGAGGGTCGTTCTTGAAAAAGAGAGAAGTTGGAAAGGAAGGCTGGGGAGAGCTGAGCAAGACCCTGTTGATGCAAAGAATCCTGGAGAGAACCACTCTTCAGCAGCAGAGTCATTCCAGAGGGAGATGATGCTGTCAAACAGTAACAGCTGGCAGAAAGTATCCTGTGCATAGGAAACTAAGTGGAGTCACAGGTGAAAATTGTATGAGTGCAATCTGTGTTTTTAGTGGGTGTCTTACAGAAAAGAAAATTCTAAAATGCCTGTTGCAACTATCAGAATTTAGGAAACCCATTCACTTTTTCAGAAGGAAGCCAGACACAGAATAAAAGTTTTCAAAACCAAGCCGCCAAATCGGGATCTCATTCATCCACATATTCATTCATTCATTCACTTTTCTTTTCATTCAAACATTTAGGTACCCGGGACCATGCCAGGCTATAGGGAAATGAAGAACACAACAGGTTTCTTGTCCTCAAGAAGCCCACAGGGGGGAATTGAGGGAGGGAGGGAATATGGGGATATGTGTATAAAAACAGATGATTGAACTTGGTGTACCCCCCAAAAAAATAATAAAAATAAATAAATAAATTAAAAAAAAAAAAAGAAGCCCACAATCTAGATTGAAAGATTAATGTCACTGCAATGAAGGTGTCATGTAGAAGCACATGTGGGGGACGTGGCGACGTGAAGGGGGAAGGGGTCAACCCTTCCCAGGGTTTATGTGAAGAAAGTTACACTCAGGGAAACATTTGCAAAGTGGGAGATGCTTC
Source organism: Hippopotamus amphibius kiboko (assembly GCF_030028045.1). Classification (NCBI taxonomy): domain Eukaryota; kingdom Metazoa; phylum Chordata; class Mammalia; order Artiodactyla; family Hippopotamidae; genus Hippopotamus; species Hippopotamus amphibius. The sequence goes on from NC_080203.1 coordinate 126,694,835, forward strand.
ACCTGGTCTTGAGGGATGGAGGAGGAGTTTACCAGGTGGGCAAGGAAATGACGGAACTTTTGGGCCGCGGGAATAACAAGTCCAAAGGAAACAACATAGGAGAGAGAACCGTGCACTTGGGGGCTGCTGGAAGTTTGGTAAGGCCATAGCAGAGGACAGGCAGGGCGTGAGACTGACTGGGAGTGTGGACCTGGTCACGACGGGTCTTGAATCTACGTAGGCAGTGTGCACTTGATCTCAGATGGCTGTGACCCTGGGGTGGGTGCTTTAAGCTGGGGACTGATAAAATCAGTTTTATTTTGAAAGGTTTCCCCAGCCAACGGTACAGGCAAATGTCAGAGGTGTTGGGGAGAAGATGTCTCAGGGATAAAGCCATTGTCATATCCCAGGTAAGGCGGAATGATGGCTTAAACTAAAGATGTAGAAATGGTGATGAAGAGGAAGGGTGATATAAAAACTATTTGAAGGAAACCTGTGCACAGAAGCCTCACCTTCTGGATGGTGTCTATGAACGAAAAGGTAAAAGGCACAGATGGCATTAGTGAAATGGAAACTATGAATTAAACTGTTCTGGTGCCAGAAGTAGCTGGGGCTCCCTGGTGTTCCTAGGGGTTAGTGATCACAGCCACTAACTCCCAATCCACATGTATCAGAACTGGAACTATGTGGAGCTCTCAAGGTGTTGAACTTGTACTTCAATATCAATAATCAGGCAATGGTACTCTGGAGAACAGTATGGAGATTCCTTAAAAAACTAAAATCAGAGCTGCCCTATGATCCTGCAATCCCACTCCTGGGCATATATCCAGAGAAAACTCTAATTCAAAAAGATACATGCACCCCAATGTTCATTGCAGCAACTATTTACAATAGCCAAGACATGGAAGCAACCTAAATGTCCACTGACAGATGAATGATAAAGAAGATATGGTACATATACACAATGGAATACTACTCAGCCATAAAAGAGAATGAAATAATGCCATTTGCAGCAACATGGATGGACCTAGAGATGATCATACTAAGTGAAGTAAGTCAGACAGAGAAAGACAAATATCATAGGATATCACTTACGCGTGGAATCTAAAAAAAAAATGATACAAATGAACTTATTTACAAAACAGAAATACTCATAGACTTAGAAAACAAACTTACAGTTACCAAAGGAGAAAACGGGAGTAGGAGGTGGTCAATTAGGAGTCTGAGATTAATAGATTCACACTACTATACATAAAATAGGTACACAGCAAGGATTTGTTGTATACCACAGGAAACTATATTCAGTATCTTGTAATAACCTATAATGGAAAAGAATCTGAAAAATAATATATATGTATATACACATATATGTGTGTGTGTAACTGAATCACTTTGCTGTACACCTGAAACTAACACAGCATCGTAAATCAGCTAGACTTCAATTAAAAAAAAAGCCAACCAAAGCGAATTAAAAAAAAAAAAGAAAAGGCAATGGTAAGGGCTCTGAACTCTTGTTCCAGTTGATAACTTTTACATGCACGTTAGGGGAGGGGGAAAGTGTAAAATAGAGAAATGTGATTTCTAACCCTGGCAAGGAATAGAGATGATGCCATTAAAGATGTAATTCAAAGATGGCACATATGGAGACAGCTTGTAAACAGCTACAGAACAAAATGTGCCTTCTTACCAGGAGGAAAAATCAGGTTAAGGAAGAATAGTTACACAGCTCAAACACAGCTACCTGAAAACAACACCCCAAATCTTATGAAACCTAGCAATGCCCTAATCCTCTGAGAGTTGACAGATTTTCAGTAGACCATCATCATATTTTCATTGATGGAAAGAGGTTGTGGGATTTCTATTAAATTTTTGAAGTGTGCCTTCCATGCTTGAATTTAGCCTCAACCTAGGAAAACGATTTACTCTAATCAATGGCTATAATTTCTCCATGGCAAGGCTTAGAGAAATCCTGTTTTCCTGTCTATTGGGAAATACTGCTTTGAACATGAACTTGGACCACACTAACCTTGCGACTGAATTCTGAGACCTTTCTGCTTTGTATTAATTGGGTTTATAGGCTACACTTGGGCTGACTATATGAAGAAAGTTTCACTCAAAAAAGCTCTCCAATTACTACATAAAGAATCATATAAAGATAACTTTTCAAAAGCAGATATCCACTGGAGTTAAGAACAAAAGAAAGCAAGCAAACAGAAGCAGTGGAATAGCTTCCTTGCTATAGAACCTGAGAGCACAGCTTAGGTTATTTCCCTCTACGTGTCCGAAAATAATAACAGATTAGAGTTTTTGTAGCATCATTGCCTTTTCTTCTTTCCACTTCCAAGGCTATGAAGAACAGAGAGGGTATAGGTTGGTGATCTCCATTTTTAATCATTCTATATTTTCCATTCCTGCCACCAAATGGAAGCTTAACCTCATGTCCAGAATCAGACTGAATTAAAAAGGATGCAAATAAAAAATATATGCAACAATCTTTAAAAAATATGAACAAATTTTTGTTTCTTACACTAAGCATTTTTTTCTTGTTTCATTAATGTCCAAGGAGGATCAATATTCAACTAGGCAAAATAGAAAAATAGTCCCATAGGGTGGTGAGGGGATAAGAGGCGAATATAGAAACTGAGTTAAAGAGTGAGAGTTTTCAAAATTACCTGATGCCTAATATAAAACCACTAGGAGAAAAACAGTATGAAATAATACAGCAAGGTCTGAATGGGTCACGGTATGTTGGAAACAATGGTAAGGGATTAGCAGGAAATATAAAATGGGAAGGAGATTATTACTATGTGAATATTATTTTGATAATATTATAAAGCCTTATTTTTCACATTTGATGAACAGTAGCAACATTAAAAATACCCCAGGACACGATTATACAAACACACATTAGGAGTTCTTTTAAAAAATGCATTTTCTTTGCCCAAATGAGACCTTAATGGCTCCTTTGAAACTCAGGTAATGTATCATATAAATATGTCTTTAAACATATGCCCTACAGAACTGTTAGGGGAAGTCTGAACAGAACAGCTGAAGTAGTCAATTTACATAGTTAATAACTCACTCTTTACATGCTTTGGTCTTAGTCACGTGTAGTTTCTCCATGTAGGTGAACTGCTGTTCATTTAAAGAAAGGGAAATAAAAGCCCTCCGTGTAGATCCCAGAAAATGATTAAACAGGAATGGTACTTTGAGTTTCAATGTGAAATGAGGCTAGCTGGGTTACTCTTCACCTGCCAAGTTGTTGTGCCAGCTTCTAACCTGGGCCGGGCCTGCTGCTTAAGGAGACTTGGGTGGGGGTGGCTGGGGCTTCAGATTCCATTCCACCCAAGCGGAGTAGCAAGGCCACCAGGAGAAGCCCCTTGCTGCCCTCTCAGCTACCTACACGGAAAGATAAGCCAGATGTGGGAGATATCGTTCAAGCTTGGGACCCTCAGAGCTACTGCCGTCCAGTCTGTGGCTAAGCGCAGTTCTAGAATCTTCTGATTTTTTTTTTATAAATTAATTAATTTATTTAATTGGCTCAACAGCTGTGGCGCACGGGCCCAGCCGCTCCGCGGCACACGGGATCCTCCTGGAGCAGGGATCGAACCCATGTCCCCTGCATTGGCAGGCGGATTCCCAACCACTGCGCCACCTAGGAAGCCCCCTAGAATCTTCTGATTTTGAATTAGGACCTGAGAAATGTTGGTGAGTGGGTCCCCCGGGGATGAGCAAGACAAAATAAATGTTATGGTGACAGCAAGAGCCCCACAACTATTTGAATCTTATACTGTATGTCCCCAACGCTGCTCTCTGCATAGGATATGTAGACACATTTAATTCACACCTGAAAGATTTTAATCAGTGGCCTCAGGGTTTTTATAAGATGAAGCTCAAAATTAGCTCATTTTATGAATAATATAAATTGCATATAAACTTTGTCACACATAAGCAACAAGGCTATACAATTACAGGCATATCTGTCTAAAGCAGATAACTTTGACCGCTTCTTTGTGGCCTCATTACACAATTGCTCCAAATATTGGTGTGAAAAGATTTATTGTTGGTGGTTTGTGTCAAAGACACTAATTCAATTGAGAGTTAAACGCATGTGACAATTCCTGTGGGAGGCCACACTGTTTAACCTGACAGCATGATGACATGGCCTCCAGTACAGAGTCCATGACTGAATAACAGAAAACTCTGAGCCACTTAAACTTATCTACTCACTGAAATTATTCCCGCCAACTTCAGGTGGCTCATCTCATTGACTGGCACCACCAGCCACCCAGAGCTCAAGCCTGAAATTCTGGGGGAGTTCTCCTCCATCCTCACTGTCCCTCAATCTCCACATCAAATACACTGCCAAGTCCTACTGATTCTTCCTCTGTGACACACTTTGCCCTACTCCCGGGACGACCCTGGCCCAGTCCTCTGGCTGTTACTCCTCAACTGGACTTTTCCAAGAACTTCTAATGGCTTCTCTGTTTCCATTCTTGTCTCCCTTATTGCATTCTCCATGAAGCACAGCCAGAGTGATACTTTAAAATGCAAGTTGGATGATTTGACTCTACTCTTTAAAAACCTCCCAATGGTTTCCTCTTTTTCCTAGAAAAAAATCCAGACTTCTTTTCATGATCTAGATGGAGGGTCAGCTGACCTTTCTTGGGAAGGGCCAGATAGTCGACAGTTTAGGCTTTGTGGGCCAGATGGTCCTTTGTTACAGCACTCCTCTGCAGTTGTAGCACAGAAGCAGCCATAGACAACGTGGAAACGCACGTGTGGCTATGTTCCAATAAAACTTGATTTACAAAAACAGGCAAGGGGCCAGATTTACTTACTTACTTACAGAAGTCGGAAAGAGAAAGAGAAATACCATATGATATCACTTATATGTGGAATCTAAAATATGATACAAATGAACTGATCTACGAAACAGAAACAGACTCACAGACTTAGAAACAAACATGGTTATCTAAGGGGAAAGGAGATGGGGAGCGATAAATTAGGAGTTTGGGATTAGCTGATACAAACTACTATATATAAAATAGATAAACAACCAGGACCTAGTATATAGCACAGGGAACTCTACTCAATATTCTGTGATAACCTATACAGGAAAAGAATCTGAACACCAGAAAGTACACCAGAAAGTAACATAACATTGTAAATCAACTACACTTGAATAAAAAATTAAGAAACAAACAAAAACAGCCGACAGGCCAGATTTGGCCCGTGGCCCACAATTTGCCTACTCCTACTCTAGAAGACCCTCCATCACCCACCCAGTTCCTGTCTCTCTTGTTTTCTCACCCCACTTTCTCCTCTGTGGGCTGAGGACAGCCACAATGTTCTTGTTTCTCTTCTCCAAACACTCGAGGCTCTTTCCCTCCCTCCAACCTTTGCCTGGTTGACTTTTCCCACCCTCTCAGTCGCAACTTAAATATCACATCCTCATTGAAGATTTCCCTCCTATGCCATTATTCTCCCTTACAGTGTCCTGTTCTTTTCCATCATGGCACGTATCATCATTTGTAATTATCTATGTGTTTGTTTCACCTATTACTGCCCGTCTTCCTCCCTAGACCACGTGCTCGAGGAGGGAAAAGATCAGGGTGCCAGTCCATAACCGGCACCTACCGCCATGCCTAGCACACAGTGGGTGCCTAATAAGTATTTACTGAATGAGTATATTTCATCTCTTTGAGTCTTAGTTTCCTCACCTCTAAAAAGGTAGTAACAATACTTGCCTAAGAGGATTGCTGTGTTGATTAAATATGTGAAGCATCCTGGGAGGTGCCTGGACTCAGACACTTCCCTTGCATTTAGATGCTTCTGCGTAGATACAACGTTAAAGATTAGAAAAGCATGGTTTTCTTTTTATAACACTTATTTTTATAGTTAAATTAATTCACTCAAGTCTTTCTAGAGCTAATTGTCAGTGGATGTGGAATGTTAGGCTAGAAACGAATGCTGGGTTAGGTACAGGTGGTCTCTGATATTTGATTTGATGTGTTTCTAGAGAACACAACAGAACTTGAACTTCTTATGCACCTTTGTCTGCTTAAGATGTCCTTGGGAACTCTAGGATGTGTTGATGGAAGCAGCAGGAATAAATCAAGTGCAAGGAGGAGAGTGAACGCACCAGAGGCAATCAGTCTACAGAGCACACATGCTGATCCCAAGGGCTTTCATGCCCATCGTCCAGCACCTGGACTCAACTCTTTGTTCAAGAAATACCCTCAGGCTACTGAGTCAGTCACTGCCAGAGAGCATGGAGGGAGCACGGTGAGCTGAAAGTACCTGGGAACTTACATTTCCCAGTGGGCAGTCCCTAACCAGTGGCTGCTGTCCTGTGCTGGAGCAGAATTACAAATGTTTCACAGGTCTGCCTCCGAGGGCACAACTATTAGGCGTGACCTAGGCACTACCCAGAACTCCCCTGGGGCATGAGTCAAAGGTATCCACCTGATGTGGCATCTTTGTTTGGCTTCCTTTTCTTCCAAGTCTTACTCCCCCACTCCCCGAACTATGTTTCCCGGAAACCCTTCCCCTTAGGTCACTTGCACATGGGTTCTTATCTCAGGGTCACTTGCTGGGAGCCCAACCCTCAACAGTGAACAAGTGCTTAACGATGAAAACCTGGTATTTTCTCTATAAATGGTCATTTCAATCCCATGTCTTAGTGGTCAAAATTTGGGTAGACATTCTGTGGAAGGTATACATAGACAAGTCCAGCTTACTTGAAAAGTTTAAATAAATGCCATTCAACAATCTCTGAATGAGAAAGAGTGGGAGAAGAAAGCTCAAAGTATTTGGAGCTTGCAAGTAAATAGGAAACAGACCAGATTAAAAGTAAAATCTCCCATGTCAAGGCCATGCTGGGAACATTTTCTCTCTATCAAAACATATTGAAATAACCATCATTAATAAGGATCATTCTCTTAAAAGAATAACTGGAAATGTTCTTTTAAGCTGAAGAAATGCCAATCTGCATTAGTCTTACATAAAGATTTCTCTGAGCAAAGAGGTAATTACAGCCTGACAGATGCCTAAAATAGCCTTGATTCTGTGTTTCTTTTTCAATCCTGAGGTGGGCAGATACCACCCTGGTGCCGCTGTGAATTATAGCTTATAAAACTTAGAAGGAAAAAAATGAGACCTATTGGACTGCAATGTTGACGTTATACAAACCTTGTAATACCTTCTCCTGTTGCCTCCTCCCCTCACTATCTTTAAGCAAATGAAAAGTTTTCTTCTCCATTGGTAATGGTTAGGATCTCTTCTTGCACTGAAAACAGTGCTATATGCTTTCTGCATGGTCTGGTACAATGGTTCTCTACCAGTTCACCTGGCATCCATGTTTGAGTCTGGGCTCTGCTAATTACAGGCTCTGGGAAAATTCTACATTCCTTGAGCCTCTATAGCCTCATTTCGAGCAAAAAGAAAAGCTTTTCTGTTAGTCCACCATTTTGTGAAGGTGAACGGTACCCTTCACTCCTATATATTAATCATGGAAGAACATACAGGATGAGAATAATACTGGCCGAGGCAACACCTTCAGCGGGTCAAATATTTCCCACACTACTTTGCAGATACTTTACTTTTGCCGAAAGTCAGTTTTTAAATCTAGGCTTTGATGTCCACAGTGTAACATTCTCAACATTTGAACTTCATAGAGCAAATCACAAATGTATCATAAAAAGTGGTCTGCTATTCACTTCCAAGAGAAAAAAAATAAACATTTTGTATTCAACAGATCAGCTATGTTGTATTTTTCCATAATATATGATGATTTCCTCTTTATTAAAAAGAAAGCAGGATTTCACCTGAGCCTGGAAGAATTACTATTTGTTTATATTAGTCTGCTAGGTCAGCTAGAGAATTACTCAGATGAAAGTATTAAGTGACGATAAGAGATACTGAAAAGTTTATACATACTTTTCTAAAATTAAAACTTTTTGATAAAATCTGTAGGCACTGGAGGAGTATGTCATGTTGGTAAAATAGATTTTGAACATCCTCGAGTTCTCCCATAACAAGAGAGAAAGCAATGAGGGTGGCAAAGCCAAAAACCCAGGGACAATATACCCAGCAAAACTAGGTGGGGCTATATCTCTGCGAGCACCAAATAGGAGCTGGTTGGAGAGAGACCACCAAGTCATCTGTGTGGGAGGCGATGGAGGGAAGGGAAAGGGGCTCTGATGACTCAGAGGTCAGAAACACCCCAGCTGCCTGCAGGTCCTCACAAGAAGTGGGAGATCCGCATCCAGGGGGAACGAGCTGCAGACACCCCTCATAAACAGAGGAACAGGCCCCAAGGCAGAGGGGTGAGGCACAGCATAAAATTCCCGGTATAACTGCCACCCCGATTCTCTAAGAGCGACAGGTAGCATCCACACTGGCTCTATTCTGATAAGGTGGATGTAGCACATTGATCCACAACAAATAGGGAGAGAAATCAGAAAGTTTATGAAGAGCAGAGGTAGGTAGCTGCTTGCCTTATAGGCATTAACATGAATTATGCATATAAAGATATTAGTTCAAGTCAAATGTTCAGGGAGAGAGTGAAAAGGCAAAGGGGTTGCTTAGCTAATTTCAATAATGTTCAAAGTAAGAAAGCAACAGACAATAGCCAGAAAATTTAAAAGGTGAGTAGGTGCGGGGCAGGGGGGTCTAAGCTATTACAAAGGCATTAGTCTAATGATAGCCATTAGAACATAAATATACATCTTCCTAATTACTACGTGTGTGTGTGTAAAAACATGATGATATGATGTAGTGATCAGTAGGATATAGAGTTAAGTGAAAAAAGCAAAGTGAATAAAAGTGTGCCTAGTGTACTACCATGTCTAAGAATGGAGATAGAATATGTGCTCATATTAATGCAGGAATGAACCAAAAAATAAAATTTAAGAATAAGTGTTACATATGTGGAAGGAAATAGGGAGGAGGAGACAGAGATAGAATGTACACGTACTTCTTTGAATATACGTTTTGTAGATTTGACTTGGGAATCATGTAAATAAGCATAAGTATAAAACAAAGTTAAAGGAAGTCCCTAAAAATTGTTTGTAAAATGAAATAAAGAACCTGTGCATCCAGCTGGTGGCATAGTTATAGTTATACACAGTTTTAAAACAAAATCAAACAAAAGAGCCATCGCTAACAACTGTAAGTAAAATGAAATAATTGTACCTGTGAATCCAGTTAGAGGCAGAATGACACAGAGAGGAATTATCTCAAGTGATTTTAAAACAGTATTTTGAACATCCTTGTGGGATATGCCATAAAGACAAATAGAACTGCAATAAAAATATCTTAAAATGTGTTCGGTAATCAGGTTATTTGCAGTAGTGTTGTTATTCTGAGGCTGCTGTGTGTGGTGTGGGATCAGGTGGAGAAATTATGAGAATTGGGACACACCGATTGTGAAAAAAGAGGCAAAGATTTAAGACAGATGAGGTTACATAAAAACCTTTTGTCCTGAATTTGAATCAGACATATCATATTGCTATGAGCTCATGATGCATATTATCTAGGAAAAATGTACACAAATGTCTTAGTTCTGTCCTTAGCAATGAGCACACTAACACTCAAATTACTAAATACCATTTCCCACTAGAAGGAGTCATGGATCCTTGGAGAAATGACAGATTTCAGATGTCGAGCAACAAACATACCATTGGGACCTTGAGTATCTGGTCTTATCAGAAAGTCAAGACACTAACAGGGACTATTAGGGTCCTGCTGAGAGGACTCAATAGCCCTCTGGAATAGGCTCTCATTTATCAAAGAGGAGACCAAACTGAGCTTCAACAAGAATACTAATATCAATGGATTTAAATAATCAAATATACTTAAATTTATGAGTTCATAAGGATACTTAAAGGAAAAAAAAAACCAACCTGAGTTTTGGGAATGCAGATGAAACAACTAATTGTTTTGAAAACTGGTTTTGAAAAGTGGTAAATAAAGGCACAGAATCAAGTGGTTGTCCTGCCTTTCATATGAATTATTCTTCAGGGTAACCAAATACTTTATCGAGTTACTTAGCTTATAATTGAAGAAATGATGGAATTAGAGTATCACCTTTTTGTAATGAGTCATGAATTGATAGATCTTGGCAAAGATTATCAACAGTTGCTGACATCACAGAAAGAGATACAATCAGATACCAAGTACCTCCAGAGGATGAAAATACACAGCATCCTCCATAAGAGAGCAGATCAGGATCATAGGAAACACAGGAGGACAGATCATGTGACATGACACCCAGGGATACAGTCAGCAAAATTCTGGCTCTGGGTATCTCTACAGGACAAATAACTTGTTTCTTTAAATATACACAAATTGTTTTGAAAGACACGGAAAAAAGAGATGGAAGGAAAAACTAAAGATTAAGAGTTTTAAAGGACATATTGACAAACCATAGTATATGGACTTTATATGGATCTTGATTCAAATATACTGCAATAAGAAATTGTTTTTTGAGAGCATGGAAGATATCTGAGTACTGACTGGATATTTCATTCAGAAAATACTGTTAATTTGTAAGGTGTGATAATACTATTGTGGGATTTTATTTTTTATGAAGAATGTTATTCCTTAGAGATACATACTGAATTATTATAGATGAAATGATGCAATGTCTGGGGTTTGCTTCAATGTCATCCATCAAAGAGTGGGGAAGTGTCTTGGGTATGGATGATTGGCCATGAGTTGATGGCTACTGAAGCTGGGTGAGGGGAACATGGGTTGATTATGCTATTCTCTACACTTAGAATCCTGTTCAATATTTTCTATAATAAAATGTGTCCAAAACCTGCAGCCATGAGCGACTAGTTGTAGTGGCAGTTGCTTCCATTCATTTAGTAATGGCCACCAGATTTCCTTTGCAGACCCAACCTCCCCTCTTAGATGCTGATAATCCAGGTGGGGCTGATCCTATCTCCATCGCATGACCTGGCCCTGGCCCCCATCCCCCCATCCTGCAGCCAGGGTATGGTCCACTCCCTGGGTGACACTGACTTGTTTAGGAGTGGACTGTCACCATCCCTGGCCAGCGAAAGTCCTGTCTGGGAAGTGTGGGTGGGTTTAATAGTAAATGGTGGTCTTTCACACACTTGGGTTGTTAGGCTAGTGGCATGCAAGCCTAGAGCTGTGGTTTAGTCTTACCACTCCTGGAAGAGAGCTCTCCTGAGAAAGAAGCCAGGGCAGGAAGTGTGTGGAGGCAAGAGATGGAAGGTGAAGGATTTCCAATTCCCTTGTGCCTGATCAGCTGCATCCTACATCCTTTTGACTTCCAGAAGCCAGCAGATTCCACCCCCCCCCTTTTTTTTTGTTTAAGCCAGTTTGAATTACATTTCACTTCTGTCTGAAAGGCTCTTATTAATCACAGCTATGCTACTTTTAAGACATACTGTATATTTGAGGGCCCAAGGACGAGGACTTCACGGGGAAAGAAAACAAATTACAGGGGAAGGCTACTTTTAAGGGCTTCCCACATATTTTATTACTTTGTCAAATAATGGAAACTGCTACCTCACAGTGTTTACGAAACATAATACACGCAGGAAATTAAAGGGTGAGAAATGTGCTTTTTTTTTTTTTAAAAATCTTCGCACATTTAGAAGCTTTCTCCGAATGTGGTATTTTTTTTTTATTATTATACATCCCGAAAGAGGTTTCCTTTGTTATTGTGTTTAGCTATTCAGTTTTAAAATTACCAAGCTCTAAGTTACCCAAATACCCTAAAGTGCTCTATCAGAAAGAACATTCCAAATGTTATTTCCGGAATTCAGAGTGAGCTGATGCTGTTGATTGGGTTCAATGAAGAACAGTCTGTTCCACCTCTAATATCCTTGATTTAACATTAAATATAAATGAAAACACCCTGCGGTAGGGTTTCAGAGCATGTGATGAAAACTCAGCTCTGACATGCTTCTTGTAAAAATCCAAGAACGCTCAGCCCACAAAGCAATCCCATTTATTAGACACAGAGATGTAGACTATTTTGTGCATAAAAATATAAATAGAACAGCAGCAAGGAGCTAAAAGGGAAAGAAGGATGTTTAACAGTGATAAGTTCTCACATGGGGGAAAAATAACAAAATCTTTTGTTTTGGAGGTCCTTTATTATTTGACCTAGAATCGGTAACAAATTTCATCTTGGTTGTTTAGGCTGGAAATTCTCAGAATACAGAAAAGCAAAGATGTTGAAATACAAATGAAATCCTATTTGGAATCATAACATACTACAATTGCTAATGTCTAAACGACAAGATCTACCACTTTTTGGTACATTTTTGTGTAAACATATGTACCACATGGAGAAAACGAGTCTATAGTTTATCTTTTCAGTTGTTATCAAATGGCTTATTGACTGCTTTTTAATGTCTACTACATGGTGTTATATAATTTGGCACAATTCATAAAGACTGATTTAAAACATACAGAATACTAATAAGCAAAGGTGTTGAAATTAAGGCCAATTTGAGAGACATGAGTTCATATGTTTGTATGTGGAATTGAAAAGTATTTCAGTGTGGACAAATGGCACTAAAGAAAGTCCCCATTTTCCTTACTTCTACATTTTATACAACATCAAAAAAAAAAAAAAAGATGAGGTGGTTTACACTAGCTGTAAGAAATATCCATTTCTTAGTCTTTCTAAATAATGTACCTTTACTCTGAGCTCCTGCCCAGTTGGCTGGTGGGAAACACACTCTCAGCTATGTCTTGGGAGAGTTCCCCTCTTGCCTGGGTCATGCAAGGGTCCTGGGGATGTTACTCAGCTCTCACCATTCAGGAAAGATCCTCTGGTGGCTGAATCCACACATCCACTGCAGACTGGCCCGTTCAATGTCTAAGGGTCCCTTAGACACCAGGCAGCAGCAAGGAGTAAGAGAAGGTACACACCACAGTGGACACTGCGTTGACTTCCTGGCTTTATCAAGTATTGCTCAACTGACCTTGACCAAATTACAGAACTTTCTAGTAGAGAACAGAGCCTTACATTCAGTTAGCATTTCTCTAATCCTGTATCCTTAACTATAAATAAGTCCAACTACCTGCAATCACAAAGATGTGCCAGGATTTGTGTATATGGCCCAGAAAAGGGCTTAATAAATGGTGGTTGCTTCCCTTTTCCTTTTTTTCCTTTTTTTTTTTTTTTTAATTTCAGTTCAAGTGCCTCTTTCAGCAGCTTCTGTTTGCGTAAGAAAACAAGGTAGCAAAAGTGTGTCAAGGGAGTACGAAATCTCTCTCTGTATCTTACTTGTTCAAAGAATCCTTTTCTGCCTCAGATTTATAAGTCAGGACATTTTTATAGATCCTATTTATAACTAAAACCCACTGTCTTACCATTTTGTTTAGGAACACGGGGGTCTCTGCTACCACACCAGCTGGGTTTCCAGCAGGGAGAGGGTGGATCTTGATAATTAGTACTTCCCTGGTCCCTGCTCCCTGCTCGGTTGCTTGGGAACAGGGACAGGACTTGCCTCATTACCTCCCTCCTCTCTTCTCAACCGTCTCATGGATATTCTGCCATCTTGGAAAATTCCACCCACAGGAACCATTCATCTGCAGGAATTTGAAAACTGCACCCTCTTGAGAAACAGGTAAGATGTGTTGACTACTGATCACAGTATGCTTAAGCTGGAAGCATTTCATATCAATCATCTCCAGTGGTCCCAAATGCGGTGGGGGCATTCCCAGTGATTGGGCAGCACCACCAGGATTTAGTGGATGAGGCCACAGATGTTAAATGTTCACTCAAAGACAGAGCTGTACAATGAAAAATAGTTTCAGAAGGAACGCCTATGGTTCCCCATCCCCACCTTTTGAGGGGTGAGGACTCTCAAGCTGTTACATGGTCATATTGACAGAACGGTTGGGAGATGCCTAGTGTAGAACCACGATCATCTCTCTCCCAGGTGCAGGTCTATTTTGCACTACCCCACTGTCTGTATCTTAAGGACAAGAAGGGGGCACAGTGATGGTACACAGCTTGGATGCTGATTCAGTTAGGAAAGGAGGTGGATGTTCATCTGCAAGTTCATACGTAAATGATCACATAGGGCATAAATATAACCCTGAGAACCCCACACAAAAGGGAAGCAAAAACTGCGTTTTCCCAGAGGAAAGACAGGTTATTGAGTTTAACGTTAAACTAGAGATCATCTTATGTGTGGGCATAAATGTGCTTCTGGCTATAGTCAATATATGATGAGACACTGGATTAAGACATGCGGGCAGGTTCATTTCAAAATGATCACTTAAACCACTTACCAAATACCTCCTTTCAAATCTGTGAGTAGAGACTAAGGTGATGCGAGGAGACTGAGAACAGTGAAGTGAGCAGAAGGGAGGCAGATAGAGATGGCACAGTAAATGATATTGATGGAGTGACCAACATGTTTGGAACATATGATGTGTCAAGGCTAAAATCAACACAGTATGCAAAAGCATGAGACAAGCAATGAACCTGCTTCTGGCTTGAAATCTGTACAGGTAGATTCATCCCTGTGGCTGCCTTCTTGCCAAAGGAAGGGAAGTGGAAGTGCTGAACCCCCTTCCCGGCCTGGCCTGGAAAAATCTGCCACAGCCCTTCCATCCTCTTCCCCTTCTGCATTTTGACAGGGACAAACCAGGAGCTAGGTGTTGAAGATGGCAGTCACAAAACGGAGGGGGCCTGAGTTGGGTCCCCAGATTACCCCCTTAAGGAGAGCTGTCCAGCAATCAGGAGTACCCATTACTGACTTTATGATATTGACAAATAAACTCCTATTGTGACTGAGCCTTTGTATAGGTTTGTATTTGTTACAGCAGCTAGTGCTGTCCTAATCCTGGTCCCTGTTATTAAGAAACACACAGATGGGGGCTTCCTAGGTGGCACAGTGGTTTAGAATCCACCTGCAAATGCAGGGGACATGGGTTCGATTCCTGCTCCAGGAAGATCCCACGTGTCTTGCAGCAACAGAGACCCAACACAGCCAATAAATAAATAAAATAAATTTATATTAAAAACAAAAAGAAAAACAAAATATGTACATTTCCATGTATCAAGACATGGGAGTAATTAACTTTGGGGGGTGATTAGGGAGAACCAGGAAAAGCATTACAAAAGTCTTTGATATTTATCTGTTTGTCTCATTGTTCTTTTAACTTCTGCTACTATCCAAAAAGGATTTTAGGTGGCCAGGAAATTCATATCATTTGCTTTATCTTTATTATCATAGTTGGCCAAAAAAAAAAAAAAAAGCCCAGCACCCTCCATTTTATTTCTCTGCCTCTCTGTCCTCTTATCTTCAGATCAAGTCTCTTTAAATTTCACTGCTTTAAGTAAGGGGTCAGCAAACAACAGCCTATGGGCTAAATTCAGTCCACACTCGTTTGTGTAAATGAAGTTTTATTGGAACACAGCCATGCCTGTTTGTTTACATATTAATTATGGCTGTTTATGTGCTACAATGGCAGAGTTGAGTTGTGACAGAGACCATGACCTGCAAAGTATAAAATATTTACTATCTGGTCCTCTGCAGAAAAGGTTTGCTGACCCTTGATTTAGGTCATTTCTAACCTAATCTCAACCTCAGGAGGGCACACGCCAATAGCCCTGCATCTTTCCACACCCCCTTCACCTGTTTTACACAACACTCTTGTTCCAGACAGAACACAATGCACACCTCATCCCACTGCTGCACACCTGTGTGGTCCCCAAGTTCACTGCCTATCACTTCTGGGTTCTAGCATCCCAGGGGTGAGCCCTGGCTGCCTTCGGAAACCCTGAGTTTCAGGACTTTTAAATTATTCCCCAAGTTATCTTCATATTAAAAGATGAGATTTCTACCCAGGACCCTCTCTGGTTTTGGTTGACTTCTTTGTTTGTGCTCTGATCCCCCAGGAGCAGCAATGACGGCATCTGACACAGAGAGACCAGCTGGTGACAAGTCACAAATTCTGCCCTGTACATTACCTCCTTCTGCCCTTAGAATAAGCCTTAGAAGCACAAATTCTAAGTGACGATGCTGATGGTAACCTGAATAAAGACAACAGTAATTCAAATTTATGAAGAGCTCCTCATGTGCTCTTACCCTGTGAAGAGCTTTACTCACTATAACTCTCACAACAATGCTATGAGGTAGGTCTTCATTTTACAGTTCAAGAAACTGAGGGTTATAGAAATTAAGTCCTTGCTCAGGGTCACGCACAGCTAATCTAATGCAGAGGCAGGACTTGAATTCAGATTTTTCTGATTTCTATACCATATGTCTTTTCAAGGGGTAGCACGACAATATTTTGAAATCATCACCAGTGCTCACCTCCATGCCCATTTCTTTGCTCTGCTTGGTCAGCTCTACTTCTTTGCCCATTCAGTCAGCCAGACCACACAACACTCATCACTGCAGGACAGGGTAGTTACAGAAGAAAGCAGAGAGCTACCTAGGTTCCAGGAGCTAAGGACTGGGCAGGATAACAGGATAATGGGCTAGCAGGAACTAATAGGTTAGGAAGGATGTTCACTAAATGAGAATGAAGTTCCCTCCTCTCCACAATGGGGACTAGTGAGAGCCGCGGGCAATGCAGAGAGTCTGGAGGCGAGCAGAAGAGCACCACCCTGTGGGTGCCCGGGAAAGGACAGGTGTGCTTCCCCTCTTTTGAGAAGCCGATCCTCTGGTTAGTATCACTTAGGAACCCCTAGATAGCCTTGCGGAATTAAAGAGCACAGCGACCTGTGCCTTCTTTCCTAGTCAAAACCTGGAAGGTGACAAGATCTTGGAGGGAATTAGCCCTGGAATTATTGTGTCCCAGTAATGGCTTAGGAGGGGCAAGTGCACCAAGATGACAGAGACGTGGCTTCAGAGGGTTGACAGTAGTGCACAAGGGATGACACGGTAGCTCCCAGCCTATGTGAGTGATCAAAGGGCGACCAGATGGGCACAAAGATATCTATGCTAATTCCAGTGAGATGGATGATGGGGCCGAAGAGGGGACACACTTCACCTCTCCCATTACATGCACCCCCACCAAATTCCCAAACGTAGACTCAGCACTGAAGAAAATGGGATGAATTGACCATATACTTGGATTAGCATCTGAAATAAAATCTGGATTGTTACAGATAACAGATAAATAACAATATACTTCTTGCACATCTGAAGGTGTGGCCTGAGATTCCTGCCAATCACACCCTCCACTGTGTCTACAGAAACAGGATGTGGCCTTGAACATCTGAGACCCTCTACTAAAATCTCTAGGGAATGAGGCTTACACCTTGATCACGAGCACATTCTGACCACAGGCTCACCAAGATAAGTTTTTTTCTTTTCAGCTACTTATACAAAGGGCATGGAAGAATTTATAAATTTGTAGTTTTAAAGGATTAAAAGAACATGGCATAAGGCCAATAATTATCTTCTTCCATTTTTCTTTTTAATACAAGTAAGGTACTTGTTAAGTTAATACAAGGTAAGAGATTCAGTAGTGTTAACAATATGAGATCACTGAAAACATGCCCTAGTTTAAATTTTTTTTCTGGTTCTTCCATCTCCAACATTTACTTTCCATACATGAGTCGCATAAAAGCATCTACAGTAATAGAGAGATTTAATGAGAGAGTGGGAGATGGTTATGAAAATCTAAGGGGCAGTAAAATAATCTGAGTGAAGTCATCTTTCTCATTCATTTTCATCATTATATGTCATTATAACCTTTATGAACTATGGACTCAAATCCTTTTTTCTACTTTATCCATATTAGAACATTTTCCCATACTTTTCATCTTCTAGAATCGCCGACTTCTGTCTCCCCAGGCTGTGTAATTTGCAATTGTCAGAAAAAGTGTATACTTCAAGTGTGTATTAGGTGAGACCACAATCTGTACTGTCAGCACACCAAGGGGCTGTTCCTTTGGGTTTTCACTGAAAGTGCTTGCTGGTTTTACTATAATAAGGCTTTATTATGTCATACATCATCATGCATATTTTATGTGTGGGATGCTTGGTAGATGTTCTTTGCTTTGTTATTTTACTACACAGCACTGTGAGGCATCTAAGCCCAGCTAAAATGAGACAGGAAGGTGACCTTCCTAATAAATCCTTCTGCAGACACAGTGCTCCTGGAACATGATCTGATTTGACTTTCCATTATCATTCTGATGAGGAGGGACTGACAAAAAGACAGATGTCATTGTTAGATGCATCTCTTCTAAATGGTTTATTTCGCTCTTATTAAGCTTGCCAGGCTCCCACTGCCCACAACGAGCAGGTGCTCCTGAGCGCTTCCTACTAAAATCAAGGCAAATGTTTGGCCAACCTGGGATAGGAGACAGGCTATTTGTGTCAAATCCAAAATTGAAGTGGAGGTGTCTATGCAATGAAGGCATTAAGACCCGGGTTCTAGAGCCCATTTCTGGCTCTGTTGTTTGCTGGGCCCACCAAGTATGGACTTGATATGTCAGAGAGCCGCCTCGGTCCCCTTTGGAACACTAGGTCCCAGTAATTTGTACTGGCTTTCTTCCGCTCCCACTGTGTGCCCCGCTCCTGATCCTTAGCAAGTGTCCAGGTTGAGCAAGTGCTTCAATCCCTCTAAGCCTCAATTTCCACTCTGTAATGTGGGTACATTTAATAGTACTTGCTTGCTGTGCTGTTGTGCTGGGCAGTTGTGAGGACTACACATGATGAGCGCGTTAAGAGTGTTCACTCAGGGGCCAGATTAGGTTGTCCTCCACCACTTACCAGTCTCGGGATCTTGGGCACATCCCTTAGCCTCCCTGTGCCTCTATTTCCCCATCTGTAAATCAGAGTAAATGGACCAGCATTGTACCCGTTTACCATTGTGAGGATTGAGCAAGAATACACAAAAAGTACTCAGGACAGGGCATGGTAAGCACCATGTAAATATAGCTGGTCTTAACACTGAGGAAAAGTGTTTAGCAGGAGGTTTACCATATAACAAGGACTTAATACATGTTAACACTCATCATCCTTGTTAGTTGGGATGCCATCAATAATATTCTTTTTATTTTCTGAAGTGATAAAAAAGTTACCCTTAAAAGTTATACACAAAGCTTTGACCTTGATAATGGAAGTGAGTTGGCTCATTTCTCTCATGTTCAAGGAAGACATGAGTCCTCCATTTGAGCATTGTTAGAATTGGTAGAATAATCTTCCTGGTCTTGAACTGAAAAGCTCACGTTGGTTGTCGTGTCTTTATATGTATTAGTTACTTAGGAATGTTACTAAAAATTAGTGGTTTTCTCCTTTGTGAATTAAAGTAATGATTAGTAATTTATCATCTATTTTTATTCCTTATTACAGTTATTTTCTTATTGGAGGAAACCTACTGCTCCCCAGAAAAGCTCTCCAATTCCACGTGATTAGTACAGAAGTGGTGAGAGATGTGGGCAACCTTCTGTAGATGGGACCATAGCTATGGAACTGCTCATTAGTTAGGTCAGCAGGAATAGTCAGCTTAGGTAGTGAGAGAAGACAGGTGGAGGAATAGTTAGCTGCCCCACTGCAAAGAAGAGGCAAAGGCAGAATTAGTTTCCAGTTCAACTCTTGTGCCTTCTTACTATGGGGTGGGCAGCCCTCAGCTTCTACTACTACCACGGAAAGGGAGCCAGCATTTCCAGAGTCAGGTGCTGGGGGGGAGGGCGGGGGGCGGTCAAGGAACATTTGGATATTATATGAAAGACTATGTATACAAGTGGATTTTTCCGGGTGGAGGGATAAGTCCATGGTGTTTATCAGACTCTCAAATGGCTCCCTCATCCCAGAAGACTAGTGCCTCCAGTCTCACGTGAGCCAGATCTCTCCTGCCGCCTTGATGATGCGATTGAGGGAGCACAGAAGCAAATTTTGAGCTTGTGGTTCAGGGCAGCCATCCAGGCAATGGATATTTCCATGTCGCTTGGGAAGTGAGTGTCCCTCAGGAGAGTCTGGAAGATCTCTTTTACAACCCTCTCTCCAAGCATAAACGTGCCCTTCCACGCTGGGCCAACGGCTAACCCTCTACCACCATCACCACCTTCCTGTGCGTCCTGGTCCACCCCCCCCCAAACATGCCCACCCAGCACCACCCTCCCCCTCAATATAGTGCCATGAATTAGTAGTCTCCTCCTTGAGGGCAGGAATCATGTTTTAGGTATTTATGCATTCCCAGTACTCTACATGACATTTGCTACCTCATTAAGGCTCAGTAATTGTGAGCACTGTAAATTAAAGAAATTAATTTAAAAAATGAATTTAATTGGATTGGCTAGCCTTGGGGGATTGAGCACGATTCACAATGTCTGTGAGCAATTATACGCCATAGTTTTTTTTAATTAATTAATTTTATTGGCTGTGTTCGGTCTTTTTTGCTGTGCGCGGGCTTTCTTTTTTAGTTGCGGTGAGTGGGGGCTACTCTTCGTTGTGGTGCGCGGGCTCCTCGTTGCTGTGGCTTCCCTTGTTGTGGAGCACGGGCTCTAGACACGTGGGCTTCAGTAGTTGCAGCACATGGGCTCAATAGTTGTGGCTCACGGGCTCTAAAGCGCACGCTCAGTAGTTGTGGCGCACGGGCTTCGTTGCTCCGCGGCATGTGGGATCTTCCTGGAGCAGGGCTCAAACCCGTGTCCCCTGCATTGGCAGGCGGATTCTTAACCACTGCACCACCTAGGAAGCCCCTATACGCCATAGTTTTTAAAAATAAAATTTTGGAGACTGTTTTAAGGTAATTCGTCTAGTTGTGAAAAGTCAAGGGAAATTATCCTTGGATACTTCTAAAGAAGAAAGATATGGTAATTTGCAAAGGCCAGGAATTCTTCAAAGATTTCACTCCTCCACCACCACAAAGTATGAGTTAGAGTTAACAATTTAGAAAACTATGAAATGAACGGAACTCATCTAATTTCAGTGCAGCAATTATAGCTCTTTTTGAGGATACATGAAAAAACCCAAATGTGGTTACTATAGCAGTAAATTGGTCTCCAAGAAACTCTTTCAATTCTCAAGAAAAAAAAAAAATTCTATAATAGAGCAGCCAAATGATAAGAAAAATAATCCACAAAGAAACACAAACGTATCTGGAAACAAAAAATGATCCATGAGCAAATGTGGCAATGGGAAAAAAAAGAACAAAATAAGACCAAACCATGTAGGCAAGTAAATGGATGCCAATTTTTAAAGAGAGAATTTTACAGTGTTATTAAAATGATGAGTGTTTTCCCAGATTTCCTCAGTGGCTAAGAAAATGAGATATTTTAGCAAACAGAAAGGGAATTTATCTTGTGTAAGATACAGACATTAAAACACATATTGGCTGAGAAGCCCAATAAAAAAGAGATTATTTTACTAGAGCTGAATTTTCAGGTTAGTATACACATG
The DNA here is from genome assembly GCF_030028045.1 of Hippopotamus amphibius kiboko. Taxonomy (NCBI): domain Eukaryota; kingdom Metazoa; phylum Chordata; class Mammalia; order Artiodactyla; family Hippopotamidae; genus Hippopotamus; species Hippopotamus amphibius. Next base: position 126,716,185 of record NC_080203.1, read on the forward strand.
GCAGAGAAATGACTAAACTGATGGGAAGGCACAGGAAAATTTTCTAATGGATGAACTTTTTCATTAGTGAGATACGCATTATTTCAAAATTCTGATTTAATGAATTTGGAGGTATTTGCTATTCAATACAATACCTCCACAACCAGCTGCATTTCTCCTCTGTGAATTGCACTGTGTCACTGGACTTAGATTTATTTGGTTAAATAAAGTACCCTGTTTCTTTTATAAAGGTAAATTTATTGCCTTGAGATTAAAAGGGAGTAAGTTTTAGGATGACATGTTCACCATCTCAGTAGTATCTGGGCCGATGTGTTTTTATCACTAGCAAAATCCTTTCAAATCTGACAATTCCCTCAAGTGGTCAATGGGGGAACCTATCTGTCTTGAGAGGTCCCAAGTGAACAGATGTCACGTAAGCTCCCTGAAGGCTTTGGCTCACCTGTCCCCGTGGATCAGGTGCCTAGCTTGGTGGCCTGCATCTATACTATGTGCCAGAAAACGTGTGGTAAATAGGTGAATAAAATGAATGTTTCTCTGAGGGTTAGATTCATTAGCTGACATTCAAACTCACAGAACAGCTGTAGGAGGGCTTCGGGAAAACCACCTAAACTGGTCATTTCCAAAGAGCGTTTTCCCAAGCCCACTAGCTCTCAACACATCGTTAGCAGCTACCTCCTATGGGCCTGGGATTGGGCCAGGCTGTGGGGACATGGCAGAGGTCTCTTTTCTGATAGAACTTGGGATCCAGGTCACCTGATTCTACAACATTAAGCATCATTCCTGATTCAAACTGTGTCCTTGTCATCTATCACTGAGACACCAGCCAAGGGACACAAAGACCACATTCTAAAATCAACTGCAAGCAACTGCAAACAAATGGGATTCGCCAGAACTTTCTAAGAGGAGGCCCAATGTGATGGGCTACTGCCAGTCACCTCTTCCGCTTCCCCTCTCCTTCTGGAAAGGATGGGGGAGAACCATGGAGCTGTGAGAAGGGCCGCGAGGCTGTGACAGTTCACATACTCCCCACTGGGATGAGGTCAAGTGCACATCTTGAAGAACAGGCAGTCTGGCTGGTACCATACCTAAGAGGTTTTGCACGAAAGCCTGTGCCAAGAGGGTGCCTCTCTCTCTTGCCACCAAAGAACCCACAGATGAGTCTCACAGTGGAGCCAGCATGTAGGCACCAGGGACACGGAGGGAGGCGACAGCCAAGGTTAATCAGAGGAGAAGCCACAGTTCACCCAGAGGGCTCAGCTCTCCCTCCCCTCACCCCGGGGATGGGGAGGAGGACTGGGCTGAGACAAAGGCAAAAGAGTTTTATGTATCTGCTTAAAAAGCAGGCATGCTTTTCCATTTCAAACACCACAACCCCATCAAGTATGTGGCGAATCTTGCGGTACTCACAATGCCACCCTGAGAGACATTCTCTGTGTATATGATTTGGGATTTTAATCTAAATTTGACTTAACCAAAGGAAAGGGACTGGTTACCTTAATACTTCCTAAAGCAGGGGTTGGCAAACCTTTTCTGGCAAGGCTAGATAGTCAAGGGCCCCGGGTCTCGGCCACAAGTACACAGCTCTGCTACGGCAGGCAGAAGGCCTCTTTAGGGCATACACGAATGAATGGGTGTGGCTGGTTCCCGAGAAAATTTTATTTCTGGGCATTGAAATTTGAATGTCATATGATTTTTCTGTGTCACAAAATATTCTTTTATTTTTTCCTCAACTCTTTAAAAATGGTAAAAACCATTCTTAGCTCCTGCGCTGTCCAAAACAGGTGGCAGGCAGGCTGGCTTTGCACTGCAAGCTGTTGTCTGCTTTCCCCTCTTAACTGGTTCATCTAGTCAACAAATCTTCATTGAGCTCCATTACATAAAAAGTCTGATAGAGACTTTTGTTTACAGAGATGCCATTTTCTTCCACGATGCATTAAACCAGAAGGGAAAAATCTATTTTGGAAAAAAAATCTTTCTAAATGCCCTGGAAGGATGGCTAGTACATGACCACACGCTTAGATGGCTTTTCCTCCATCTCCGTCCTGTGGCAGGCAATTCAGTCACAGCAAACACAAACAGAGATATTTTATTTCTTCTGTCATCCTCTGAGCACAGAAGCATGTGGCTAGGGGACAACACAATGCCCGTGTGACCTGTCATCAGCTCCAACACAGCGCTCCAGAATGCCAGCCCACAGAAGGCTCAGAGCCTGCCTACGTGAGGTGTGTTCCCGCTAACAGCCACACGCATCTCAAGAGAGAAGTGGTTCCAAATGGTCACACTGTAGCTCCCTCCCAAGGGCTCTAAAATGCAGCGTCACTCAGACCTTGAATTCCTGGTCCCCAGGAAGAATGACAGTGTGCCCAGGGCTCGCTCCTGCCCCAGGGCGCCCGACAGGAGCCTCAGTGTTGCTCCCATGGAGGAACTTCCTCTGGGGATTTGGACTTGGACGCCCCACAAGGACAGGCACTTTGCCAGTCAGCTGCAAAGCTTCAACTCTCTGAGACCCACACTAAAGTACGGTGACCAGATCAACCATCCTGGGACGGAGGGGCGTCTCAGGGTGTGGGCCCTTCCCTGCCAAAACTGCGATGGTTGCTCACCCTAAAAATGTCTCCTCTGTTTCTGTTTCTCTGTCTTCTCCCCCTTGTCCCAGTTCTGCACTTCGCTGTAAAGCAGAAGCTGAACTAGGCTTGGGAAAGACACTTCCCCCAGAAAACCCCAGAAATACTCAACTTTTTGCCTTTCTCAGGGTACAGATGTACCTTTTGTTATGAGAGAGCATAAATGTTAGAAGATCCCCTTCTCAGTTTAAAGTGTTCTGAGGTCCTTAACGTCTGTTCCATCTTACCTCAAAAGGTTGCTTTATGAAAGACAGATGTCACACAGGCCAGCCAGTATCCCTCAGCATGCGGGGGCGGCGCAGGGCACACTCACTTAACAGACAGCTTCCTTTGGAAAACTTATAAGACTCCCTCTGCCCTAAATTCACTGTGGGAGTAGAACTCCGGTGGGCTTCGAAGAAGATTCTTGACCACTATTTTAACATCACATAAAATACATTTTCTGGTGCCCCCTTAAGAATATCACATAACAAATAATTTACATCTATGCGGAAACTAAACCCATAAACCAAGCACATTTCAAAAACTGTCCTACTTTTGACCTAATGATCCTTTTTCCTTGGTTGATGATTTCAAAAGTCAGTAATGAATCAGTCAAGTATGAAAAACCGGTGAAGTGTATGATCGTGCATCCATGGGATGGTGCTTAGAAGAGTATTCGTCACTTAAACGGGACTCAGCAATTGCATGTTGATCTCCTTGATTATGGAAGATCAATGTGTTAGTAATTTTAGAAGGAAACCAAAATGCAACCCTTGGATAGAGCAATGGAAATAGAACTATTTCACTCAGCCCATGCATCCCGAATGTTAACAGAGCAGGCAAGTAGGTGTCTCTGTTTACAAAGCCTGGTTGTTACATTAGAGGTCAGTGTCAATAGCACTTTCAAGGTGAACGTGGCAGCTTGTGTTTCTGCCCTGAAGTGGCCCCTGGGAAGCCCTTCCTCTGCAGGGTGGGGTCTCAGAGCTGCGCAGCCGCCAGATGGGGCCCCGGTGAGTTAGGCACCTACCTGACCAGGTCGATTACCCGCTCCCTCGGCGCAGCGCTGACCGGCTCATCGTTGATCATTACAATCTGATCTCCCGGGATCAGCTTGCCTTCGGAGGGGCCACCTGGAGACAAATGAGAGCGAAGAGCAGGTGAGAAGACCATTGGTCATGCATCCGTCTGTAGCCTCCTCTCCCTGTCATGATGCCTAGTGAGCAACAGGTGCTATCAATAAAAACAAAACCCACCCACGCTGGGGTGTTCTCTCCATCGTCCTTCTCAATGCTAGACAGAACTGGGGAGGGGGGAGCTTTGGGGAAGCTCCGGAGGCCCAGGCTGCACCCTGGCCAATGAAGTCAGACGCTCTGGAGGTGGGACTCAGGCATCAACATTCCTCTCAAACTTCCCAGGCAAGGTTGAGACTGGCAATGCTTCCCAGACTTTAACCGCCATATGAATCATCTGGGACCGGGTTGCCCTGCAGACTGATTCAGTAGGTGAGGAGGAGTGCGGGGTGACATAATGCATGTCTCACGAGGTCCCAGGGGCTGCTGAGGCTGCCAGCCAGCTGACCATACTCTGAGTATCGAGGCCCTTAGAAGAAGGTATTCCCCCCACAGGTAGCCAGTCTGTTGGGTTGATGCCTGGCAGCTGGAGTTGCAACCACCTAAACACACCTGGAATTGAACACAGTTGCATTTACTTACTCTGTACACCAGGGGGACAGCACACTGTGGGGGCCCGTGAGACAGCTGAACACGAGGGTGCTAGGAAGGACTTGTAGGATTCGTCCTCGTGTTATGTGCTTTGGGAGGAGGGTTCGAGGAAGTGGGGCTTTGCTCTCAGCAACTGGGAGCAATTCTATCATGAGCATCTTAATAATTCTTGCCTAGAAAGTGGGAGGAAGGAAGCTAGGATTGGTAAAGAAGTAGCAGTCCCCAGTATCAGCTTGGAGGTGAGGGCATTTGGTCATTTCTGTGATTTGGATAATGCCGGGATATCTGTGGCGGGGGTCACTTGTGATTACACATGACTCATGTTTTTGTCTTGATCCATCACAGCCTCTTTCAATTGCGTTTCCAAGGAGAAGGTAGAGAATGAATATTTGTTGAGCATTTATTGTACAGCAGGCAGCAGGCTAAGTGCTTTAACTAGTAACCTCTCTAAATGCTATAATCCCTTCCATATGATGACACAGCTGAGGCTCACACGGGGGAAAGAATTGCCTGGAAGGGTTGGGCTGCATCTCAGCTTAGGTCTGTGGACTAGGTCTGTGGACCTTTCCAAGTTCAAGGTGGCCAATATCTCTTTTGAACTTGCTCCTATAACTCAAAAACTGGTCACTGCCAGGTCTCTCGACACATAAAACTTAAAGACACAGCTGCATGAAGCACACATCTGTATTAAACAAAACCTGAAAATGAATACTTTGATAATATAGATTGTCTTCACATGTCTAATAGAACTACCCCCCAAATACTGAACTGGTGCTATATGGTCCTAGAATTTTAATTTTATTTCCAGAGGTCTATCTGGATAATAGGTGCAACTGCAATGTTGTTTCAAATATCATTTTTACTTCACTTAGTAATTGAAATGAACACTTCACACCCAGAACATGGAACTCAAAGTGATGCGGTTGTTCTCTATACACCCAGACACTTGGCATATGTGTCAGTCAAGCTGGAGCAGACACTTGTCTTCTTTCTGGAGAGTGAGAGGGTGGGAAAGACCTTAACATGGCCCCATATCAGTGATAGAAAATATTCATTTCCAGATGTGCGAACTGAGATTCAGTGTTTGCACACATAAGGAATTCTGACAATCACTCGAGGGACTTTTGATGACAATTGAGTTACATACGGGCAATCACTCAAATTCACGCAAAGACATGGTTAGAAGTCAAATGCTGGTCAAATACAGAAAAATCTCCACACTATTTGGAGAGTGGACATTAACTAGTACTCTGGTGACAAAACCATGTGCAGATGAACAGGACTTAGTCTTACGTCTGACCTATGCTTTTTGATCAAATGGAAATATCTTGTTTAAGCAAGAATTATGGGAGGAAGTAACACACAGTTCCTTTCAGAACATGAAGCAGGGGGAGTTCAGAGAACTCTCATGCCCTTTACTGAAGGCTGGCTTGTCTACTATAGAAAAATCTGCTCTTGCCATCAGAATCACTTGGGACTTCAGTGGAGTCACTTTATGATAGACACAGTTTATGTGACCAGCAGTTTCACTCATAAAAATGACTGGAAACCGTGCTCTTTGACCTTAGTTTTCCCTTTTTCTACTCTTCTCCAACGAGAAGAGGCTGAAGGACAGTAAGACAACACAAGAAATCGAAAAACCAGAGCTGAGTCTCCAGTTAGCTCTGGGGAGGACACACACTTTGGAGAATCCCATAACCAGAGATGTTAAAGTGGCCCACTACTACAAAACAGTGCCAAATTGGACCCCGTTTCGGAAAAAAATATGTGTACACACACATATACGTATACATACATATAATACATTATATATGGTACATAATATATACACATGTATGCACAGAACTGTCTACTATATATACATACACTAAAAATATACTACATATATATAGAGCACACATATTATATGCTCTCCATGTACACACTGATAATGGTTAACTCACAGTAGTAGGAATTCAGTGATTTTTTAAAAAAACTTTATCATCTATACTGTCTACAATGTCTTGTTTTTTCAGGAAAGCATATGGATTATTTCATTATTATGAAAAACAACAAATCTCTTTTATTTCGAGAATAAAATTCCCAATTGCATCGAGTTCAACAACTATGATCTACAGCTAACAACATAAAAAGCTCAGCAGACAAAGTAAGAAGTTGTGTGGTGAGGGAACAGGAAACATTCTCCTCTGCACAAGTAGAAAGGGGCTGACTGTATTGGCAGTGCTTGCCCTGGGGCATGGTGTGTTAAAATAAGGAAAAACGAAATCGATTTTAATACTCTATACTAGCTCACTAGTTGGCTTTAATTTCCCTTAACTGACAGACTCAACTGGCCAAATATTTGAGTTTAATAAGAATAATAATAATAAGCATCTCTGGAATAACTTCCATGCATTTCATTCCCTCCCTAGCCCTCGAAGGCAGACACTATGATCTTCATTACCCAAAGGATGTAGAGAAGTTACGTCAAACTGAAACGAAGGGGAGTTAACATGGAAGCTAAAAAAAACCTAATAAGGATCAGAGGCAGGACTCAAGTCGATCAAACTCAGGCAGTCTGATGCCAGAGTCTGTGCTCTTGACTACAGCATTTTACTTTTGAACTCTGTTACTGATTTGCAAAATCCTGGGGAAAAACAGCATAGAAGATATTTTCCTTTTGTCTGAAAATAAATCCAGAATAAGTGCATTAAAATAAGTATATAAATACATATGATAAATAATAGAAAGAGCATTGTTTCTGGAAAGGCCAAGACAGCCCATGTCAGCTAATGGCATCATAGTCCATTATACTCAACTGTGTTGATAGCAGAACATCCATATATTAAGAATGATTGAGACCAAGTACACTATTTACCTGATCGTATGATAGAATTTAAGAGATTTGCCACACATTGAATCGGTCAGCATTTACTGTATGACAAGACACCCCCAAATTCAGTAGGGTTTCCTCTGATGCTTATGGGTCTTTAAATAGACTGTGGATTGGCTGACCAAGGGCAGGCTTGGCTGGGGAGTTGTGCTATACACTGAAGGTCAGCCTGTACTTAGCTCTAGGCTGCAGGCTGGTTGCCCCACGTGTTCATTTTGGGGCTCAGGCTGAAGGGGCAGCAGCCACTTCAGGGAAACTCTTCTTATGGGCACGGCAGAAACCCAAGAAACGAGCTCAACTCCGTAAGCATATTTCAAGCCTTTGCTTATGTCATCTTTGCTAATATGCCACTGGCCAAAGTCAGTCACCTGGTCCCACCCAACAGCAATGGGGTAGCGAAATATATTCTGCCTCTAGTGGGAAGAGAGGGGAGCACATCTTTGCAAAAGAATGCAGCCACCCCAAAGATCTAAATCCTAGAGAAACTTAAATACAACTTTCTGCTTTTCCACTAAGGTGTGCCTCGGGAGCTTACTGAAAACAGCACCACGCCTGCCTCTTAATACATGCATTCATACATTAAGAAGTGGGTCATTCCCATGGTTACAAACGATGGATCAGTGTTTTTCGAAGTCTGCTGATATGATTGATGGGTTTGGAAGTTTAGACCTCGTTTGCAGAGCCATTTCTGTCCTTCTGCTGGTCTGGCTCTATCCAAGTGATGGGAAAACTCAACTAGACTTCACAGCCTAAAACAGAGCGGTATGAAACTTGTGCTGGCAAGGGGTGGTGGATGGCCCTGGAGACTGAGCAGTGAGGTTGAGTGCTCACCTGGTGTTACTGAGCGGACGACCACTGGCTTTTCACTCCCTGCCACGAAACCGAATCCCAGCACAGGGTCCCTCCTCATCTCCACCCTCCGCGGAGCCGGAGGGATGATTTGGCAGCTCTCCAACCGAGGGTCGTCAAATGGGATCGCCTGTGTCATGTGACTGTGGGAAAAGCACACGCAAGAGAAACGAGGCATCAGTGGACGTTTGGCAATGGCCCGGCGACCGCATCCTCTCTAGTTGCTGAACCTTCTATTCTCTGTTTGGTAAAGAGTGGGGAAGACGTGGGGAGACCCACTGTCATGAGTCTTGCATGGCCACCTTGTTCCTTGAAAACTCTAGGCCCACTTCTGGTTGAGGCCTTTGTTCTGGCTGTCTCCCCAACCTGCAATGCTCGTCCTGCAGGTATGTTTATGCGGCCCATCCTCACCTCTCTTAAGTCCTTGTTCAAATGCAAGCTTCTTATACAGGACTACCCTGGTCACACACTTTGAAATCATAGCTCTGCCTCCCCACACCAGATCCCTTTACCCTTTTCTACTTTTTTCCCCCATAGCACTAATCACTTACTAACGAGCTGTGGAACCTACTTAGGCTTATTTTTATTGTTCTGCTCTCCATACTAGAATGTAAGCTCCACAAGGGCAAGGAATTTTGTTTCATTCACTGACTTATCCCAGGTGCCTAGAACAGTGCCTGGCACATAGTGGATTCTCAATAAATAACTGAATTACTAAGTAGAGAAAAAGATATTTCCTTGGGGAAAATCATCAAATTATAACTGACATACTGAGAAAGGATCTCAGAGGGTTCTGGACATTCTGTGGATAACACGTATGGCTTGTGGGTCCAGTGAAACTGAAGTGATGGGGATCGTTCTGGTGGCAATAGGTTATCCTTGTGTCAAATACAGTCCCCCTTTCCAAAGAAGTTGAAGAACTAACTCTTGGCATTTCTGTTCCAGAGAGACTTTCAAATGATTTAAATGAATCTTTCTGTTAACACCTAAACTTCAGCAGTCTTATTAATAATCCAAACTCGAAAAGTGTGCAGCATTCAAACATTTTCAAAAATGCATCCACAAAGAGTCATTTGATCCACAAAACAACCTTGAGAATGAAGGAGCAGAGCAGGTATAATTATCTGCATTTTGCCAGGGAGGAAACTGAGATCAAAATAGTGGCTTATTGTCACTCAGGGCCCATGGTTGGTATGCCAGAGAGTCGGGTTGAAAATCAACTCCCGTGACTCTTAATGAAGTCTTCACTCATGCACATCATCCAAGGCAGACTTCTTTTGGGGAAGAGTTATTAGTTTGAACATTAGAAATCTCCTTAAATATGTAAGCCAAGATTATTTCAATGACACGGGCTTAATTCAATTTTTCTCTGTCTAATCTTCTTCAATAAGTAAAAGAAGATCATTTTAAAATACCTCGAAAGATGCTACTCTATATGCCATCTGGACAACATATTGTTCAAATGTAATAAAGAAGGACAGAGAAGGAGGAATCCTATTGTCCTTCAGTGTAATTAATAAGAGTTAAGAAAAATCAATGAAAACCTGCTAAGATCTGTCCTTTTGGCATATACCACTGGCGAGGAAAATAAAAGTTTAAAATCCCTTTGAAACAGAAAGAAAGGAAATGTCTTTTTTATTTAGCAGTTTGTGATCTAGGGAAAAGAGAAGTGTTACTTGCAAACGAACCCATTGTGTGCCACGTGCTGACACTCATCTGTTACCTTCTTTCATCTTCACAACCCCTGGGACTGAGGGATTTCGACCCCACTCACCTCCTCTTTGCAAATGCCCAGAGAGGAAGAATAATTGGGCCAAGGTCACACTCTTTTCAGGTGTAAGCCAGGTGCAATTCACACCAGGTCTTCTGATAAGTGTCATGTGCTTGACCAGCTACATCATTTGCAAGGACAGTGCAAAATGAGAATGGGACCCTCCTGCCAACATGATTAAGAACTTCAAAACAGCAGAAGATGAAACCCAGCCCAGGGCCCTGTGTAACTAACTGCATGGGTCACATGCCCATGAAGCTGGCCTTGGTAGGGTGCTATCCCCAATGTCTCACCACCATTCTAGAAATGTCCAGACTCAGAGTAGCGGCACTGTAAGGTCAAAGGGGGAAGGGCTGTCTTCTGTGAAATTGCAGGCATTTGTCTGGATCCCGAGATCAGACATGGCTACCATGGGGGAGCATGTGCTTGGGACGAAGGGAGGTGGGACGACATCAGGTGGGCAGAAGGTCACATGGAGAGGCCTGGCCGTCTGAAGGACAGAATTCAAGACCCAGCAGAACCAATGCAGGGTGAGCCCCAGTGTGTAGGGCAGGAGTTGCAGATGGGGCCCTGGGCAGGGAGGGACTGAGACACAGGGAACAGGTAGAGAAGTCAGGGCTGGGAACCAGGCTACTAGGAGGACGTCTCACACTCCTACAGCGGGCCCTGCTGGGCGGAACTTGACCCTCCACGCTGTTCCCTCATAGGCCTGAAACAGGCATGGCTGTGTGCGCCTGGGGAAGAGCGGGGCTACCTGGGGGTCGTGGACACTGCTCTGTTCTCTTATCTCCTCTATAAGAGGGCTCCAGCTCAGAGTGTAACAGAGAACAAACTGACTCCATATTGGATCTATTCCTTTAGCTCTGACCCTTGTGCTCTGCGGTCTGTGCTTAGTCATGCTTCCTCTGCGCCTTTGTAAAAGAATGTTACCTACAAGCCTGAAATACACAGGATAGCCCATTCTCAAGGCTCTGACCTTTAAAGGTATAACACTTGCCCATTCACATAGAGATTAAAAGTTGCAGAACAGAGAATAACAAATGCCCCGTTGGAGGTTTATAGGAACATCGTGACCAGACCTATATAAGAACAAAGGATTCCCGAACGGATAAGTCTGCAACAACCAGCCACACGCCCACCCCCTTTAGTAGAAAAGAATTCTAACTCCGGTAAGATAGTTCTTTGGGACACTAGTCCACCATCTTCTTGGTCTTCTAGCTTTCCAAATAAAGTCGCTATTACTTGCCCCAACAACTCGTCTCTTGATTTATCGGCCTGTTGTGTGGCAAGCAGTACAAGCTTGGATTCAGTAATAAGAGCATGTTATACTCCAGCTACATTTGGAAATGAGTCTCTCCTTTTATCCCCAGAGGGAACAGAGGAAAAAAGGGAGGGGAAATCCACATTTTTTTTGGCCCTGAGCTCTGAGTTTGCATCAGAATCCAGAGAAGGCGTATTCTGAATGATGCAAGTTGTAGAGGTGATGTGACTTGCTAATGGTCATAGGAGTCGAAGAACAGAGAATTGAACTCTGGCTGGCATAACTCTCAATTCCAAGTGGAGAGAGGGACTGGGGAAGACGAGTCCCCATGTTGCTGCAAGTACTGTGAAAAGCTTTCAGCAGCAGTTCCCAAACTTTACTGCACATTAGAATAACCTGGAGAACATTAAAAAGCCCTAGTGCCCAGGTTTCACCCCAGACCAACCACATGAAAATATCTAGAGGTGGAAGCCAGGATAAATTTTTTAAAAAGATTTCCCAAGTGATTCCAAAGTGCAGTAATGTCTGGGGATCATTTACCTGCCCAGAGAAGGGTGTGTTCTAGCACCTTCTGGATAATAAGAAAAGGGGAGACGACTGATGTCCCCCACTACCTCCCCTAGCATCCATTGTAAATCTAAGTTAAAATATTTAAAGCATCTACAGATTGTCCTCTTTCCACTACATGATAAAGTCTCCAATTTTAAATTCATCATTCACTTAATAAGTATTACAATATTATTTTATTAATACCTGACATTTATTAAACACTAATTTCATGCTTAACCTTTTTTGAGATGCTTTCCATATGTTTGTTCATTTAGTTCTCCAAAACAACTCTATAATGTATTCATTTATTCATTTAGTCAACAAATGTTTATTGAACACCCACTAGCTTCTCAGTTCTGGGGATACAACAGGAACAAAAGTAGAATAAAAAAATAAAACATTCATTCTAGTGTGCAGAGACAGGGAATAATCTAATGAATTGATAAAATGTACAGCATATCAGGTCTTTATAAGCACTAAGGAGAAAAATAATTCAGGGAGGAAGGCTAGAGAGGGGCTGGGTGAGGGTACTGAGAGGTTATGCTAGGGGTGAGGAAATGTCTGAGGGAGGGGCATTTTGGCAGTGCAAAGGTCCTGTGGTGAGCTATGCCTGTGAGAGCATGCGTAAGGGACGGCCGGGCAGCCAGTGGTGGGGGGAGATTGGAGGCAGTGAGGACAGTGGTAAACAAGTGATGAGGGGTTGAAGATGACACAGGCTCTTAGAAGAACTTTGTGTTTTGTTCTGAGTGAAACAGGAAGCTGTTGGAAGGTTCTGAGTGGAGAAGTGATGGGATAGCTGCCATACTGAGAACAGACAGGAGAGGACACTGGTGAGCAGGGAGGGCATTTCAGGGCCTACTGCATCAATCCAGACAGAATAACATGCTGGCTTGGACCAGGGTGAGGGCAGATATGGCAAGAAATCATTGGACTTTTAACATATTTGGAAGCCACTGTGACAGAGCAGGGCTGAGACTCCTACTCTGGAACCTTCTTCCTGCATACAAGGATGGTCCCAGTGAGGATGGACCTATGAGCACGTTATCTAAAGCAAGTCCTGTGTCCTGATGTATCCAAACTGCAGGAGACATTATCTCTTCAAGGAGCTAGTGCTTCACGGTTTGTACAGGGAACACACAAATGACCAGGTATAGGGCCAACACGAGAACTGATATGGTAGTCTGGAATGAGACTTTGGAGCCAGACTCTCTGAGTTGAAATTCTAGCCCCACCACTTCCTAGCAGTGTGACATGGACAAATAACTTTATCATCCTGTACTTGAGTTTCCTCATCTGCAAAGTGGTAATAATAATGGAAACAATCTCATAAGATCGTTGTGAAAATTAAATGAATAAGTGTCAAGCACTTAGCAAACTGTCTGGCATGTAGGAAGCACCCAAAAAGCATTAGCTGTTATTTTCATCTCTTGAGGGCAATGAACAGAAAGGCACAGGTTTCAGACATTAGGAACTCACTCAATCTTAAAGTATGAAAACAAACTCAATGTTTCAATTGTCTATAGCCCAACTCTCGGTGAGATGCTTCACAAATCCTAGGTAAGCTCTGAGACCTTTAATGTGAAGAATCACATCAAATGCAAGGACACAGTAAACACAAATATATAGTGATATGCACGAGGCAAAACAATACCACAATACAGTAGAATAAAATCTAGGCTTCTCTAGTGACTGAATCATGATTAGTAAGTTTTCCTCTGCCATGTTTCAAAGACTATTAAGTGACCTTGGAGTCTAGGGCTGGGGAATGAGCCCGGGTCATGGGGAAACTGAGAAGCACTAACTCTGTTGTAAGGAGTAAGACCCAGGAGCAGGCCCTTTCATCTCAGATGCTGCCATCCTGTGTCAACAGAGAATCTGCCCTTGGTCCATATCACTTCCCCACCCCAACAAGGTTGGAAACTTATAAGCACATGCAGATTTTGTGGTCGCTGCCTGTTCTAGTATTTTCTTTTTTATGATTTTTTAATTCTTTTTGTTTTGCTTGCACTTTGAGGATAACCTTCCAATGGCATTATCATTTTCTTGCTAAACAGGTTATATTTTCAGAATACATTATCTAAAAATAATCAACCCCTGTCTCTTCCAGTAAGAATGGATCCCCACTAAAATGTTCCCCCATGAAACATCATTTTGTTCTTTGTGTTAGGCAAGTACTTTTTGGCTCTCTCCTTGCAATATTTTTATAAAGATGCTTGAGTTCTTTTATAATGAGCTGAAAAAGCAACATCTTTTTACCTGCTGAACATGCTTCGGTGAATTCTGATGCTGAGCCTAAAAGAATACAACTGACGAGCTACACAAACTTTCAGACCCTGGCCCAACCTTCTCCAACAAACACAAACAGATTGGCCAGAAATCTCTGACCTAAAAATCCAGCGTGTATTAATTGATATGGAAAATGTGTCCATTGAGATCGAAGGAGCAATCTTCCTATTTCTGAAAGATTCATTTCAAAAGGAATGATGGGAATCCTGCTGCCTCATGCCCCACAATAAAAGGAAAGGGTTTTCTTTGAACTCTGGGAGCCTTTCTTCCTTAGCAGAAATAAAAGACTGATACATCCAATGTATCACAAAGAATTACTTTGACTAGCAAAATGTGTCCTGTAAGAAACCTAAAGTAATTTCAGTTTACCACACACTCATTAGAGCCAGTGAGGTCCTTTTTTGGAATATGTGCTGAGTGGGAAGATTCTGGAAGGAACAACCAAATTTAGAAGCCATTACCTTTGGTGTGGAGTTAAAGAATCTAGGAAGATGGTGGCAGGTGGGATCCCTGGGTAGTTAAGACTGGAATGAAAGGAGTATAAATAAACATACATGTCTCAGTTCTGCCTGAGAAGGTCATTGTTGGTGTCTGTTACCTTTCAGGGATGGGCAGCTGTGATTCTGTGAGAGCATTAAGCATAAATATATAATATTCTCATCTTGGTAGCACTGGTGTGGGTCACAGACTAAGTTATTCTTCATTTGCTCCCCAGGATGTGATTTGCCACTGTACACCACACTGCTTTTCAGTACTTTTCCACTGGACACAGTACATACATCTCTACCCCTTGACTCTGTTAACATCTCACAGCCCAAAGCATGTCACATGGCTCAGCCCAGAAGTGACAAGCAAAACACAGTTGTGTAGCTGGGCATGAGCTCTTGCTTTTCTATTGTCACCATGAGAAGACCTTTTCAAGGTAGCTGCCACCCCTTTTGCTTGGGCTCTGGAATGGACACGTGGAACAGACCAGAGCCAGCACTTCTGTGAGAGCCAAGTGGAACAGAGATGCCCAACCCCTCAGCCTAGATCAGCCAGGTGAATGAGGGGTAATAAATGATGATTGTTTTATGACACTGAATTTGAGGGATGCTTGTTATGCACCAAAAGCTTACTCATACAATCTGTAGTTAGTGTTTTCAATAGTATTTAAAACCCCTGAAATTCCACATCCCAAAAGGATTCTCTGTACCAACCCTATTCTGCATACCATTTACAGCTAAAAATGTTACATTTTACAAACATTACAGACACTTCCAAAGGAAACTTCTCCCCTCACTATCCCAGTTGACATGGCAGTCACAGGCACCTCATGATCTATTCTTCTTGACTTTCTCATATCTCTGATTTGACTTGGGTAATCGTGGCTCCCAAGCCAACAATTCATAAACCCTGCTGTGGCCTGTGAGGGGGCTTAATAAAAAAGGCTCTGAGCAAAAGTGCTAAGCCAGGCAAACTGGAGTTCCCCAGAATAAGAATGTAAGTAGGAAGGAAAAAGAAAGCAGAAGTGTGAATTATTGAAGTTGACAGGTCACAACTGAGAGGGATCATGAGGTAGATTAGATCCCAAGATAGGTTTCCAGCAAGTCAAAATTATGATGTGTGTGGCAAAATAACACATTGAAAAGAATTTTGGCATTGTTCTCATTTGAGTTTTTTCCTCTCCCAGGTCTAGTAAGGTAGACAGGCTTAGTTCAGTCCCTTGCCTTATTAGGGAAGATGCATTTACCAGGGCTGACAGCAGAAACCCTCTCTCCTGACTTGTTTCCCCAAAATCTGAGCAACTTGGCTTAGGAGTCAAAGGTAGAGGACCCCTGTGAGGTGGCAGAAAGTTCAGGAGACAGAGCCTGGTGGTAAGTCTAGCAAAGTACCAAGATCCATAGGTTGAGCCTAAGGAAATGGCAACATCAGTGCGTTCAGGGGACCAAGCACACTCAGACTCCGGTATCTCAGGAGTGAAGAACACAAAGGCCTGTTTGAATTTCTGCTCTGCAGAGATTCCGAGGACTTCTGAATATTTGACATGATTATATTCAAATTGCCAACATGCAGAAATGTAACATGATGATACTCACACATGAGTTTAAGGATAAGATTTATATTGGCTATGTGAGAAAACAGAAACTCAGTAAACAGCATCTTTGAAGGAAAGGAGAAAGGGGAGTTGGAAGAGAAGTGATGCCACTTGAAGAGAAACCATACTGTGGAGTGACATCATGCTGGGAGATCCAGGAAGTCCTTGAAGCTTCTCTGAATCTGGAACTACCTCCTAGGGCTGCTTCCCGTGAGGCTAGGAGGCGAAGCCACACGGCATTTCCATTCTCATGTGTCCGTGGGATTCCATCTCTCTCAGGATATACAGCATGTATTTTTATACTTGACTCCCCTTTTCCCCCTCCCCGCTCTTTTTTTTTAAACAAATACCAGCAAGCCTCTGTCCTTTGGGATCAAAAGAGCCCAACCAAATCCCACCCCTGGAGAGGAGTTAAATTTCACATAAACATAGATAACTGGATATGATGTGTTTCCGGGTCACAGAACACAGTGAGTGTCAGGCTCTTTGCCTTCATGAATATGCAGATTATGGGTTCAGAGGAACTTAACTTTCATTAATCAATTCCACAGGCCACTGTCAGTCAATTCCCACAACATGTCAGGAGCCTTTAAAGATCAAGAACTGTTTAGTCAAGCTTGGAAACTTACATAGTACTTGAAAAGCCAAGAGAATCTGGAATGCTTAAACTTAGAAACCACAAAATGTTTGGAGGAATCTTGTTAGAAAATTTTAGGAGCATTTGAAAGAAATAGGGTTTTTCCTTAATGGGTAGACTAAATATGAAAATTTTCAGTTCTTTTCAAATTAATTTATAGATTTAATGCTGTATAATAAAGATATCTCAACAGTCTTTTTAAAGAATCCAACAAAGAGAATTCTAAATTTTATATAAGAACATAAAAGAATACTCTGAACAGGAAGAACACTCTGGTTGTCGAGTCCTACAAGATACTAAGATACTGGGACAAATACAGAAAAGTATAAAATGATGGAGTAGAAGCTTTGACTACAACAAAACAAGGGTTCCAGGGTAAATTTAGAGATAAATGCCCCACTTGAAAGAATTCAATGCAAGCTTTAGCACCAAAGAAAGTGAAGTGCTTTAGCATGTCAACAATATGGCTGCTTTTGAAACAAAACCATTAAAGTACAGTAAAGTGACTATGAAAATCTTTTGTCCTACACAGGGGTTGTTAGCTACTTGGTAACAATGAACTAAAAGAGCTGTCTCTTCAGAGTGAAGGAGACATAGTAATAATGAATGAGAAAGTAACTTATTTTTTAAAAGAAACTCAGATTGTGGTAAGAATACAGGGAAACAGATGTTTGGAAATGATTCTACCATTATGTGTTTGTTTTATTGAAAATTATGCAAGTATGTATCTATCAAAACAGCAGCCTTTGAAAACTTGAAAATGAATTTTTCTAACCTGTTTTAAAAACCTCCAAATAAAGCATTTCAGTGAATTGTGGACTCATTTGTTACATATGATAAATGGCAACATCTTCCATTTGTGAGGACAGTTGAAGGACATCAAGGAATACAGAAACTTTCCAGCTGAATTTCAACAAATCTCTTTCATGCATGGAATTGAAAAACAGTATTTCCTGATCTAATAAGCAAGCTGGTGACACACTTTGTCCATTTGCCTCTTCATATGTTTCTGCAGTTCCCTATTTTCTCCAATGACAATGATTGAAACCAAGTAAAGAAATGAGCCGAACTTGCAACCAGACCTTCAAAATTTATCCAATAAAGTGGAAAACCAAGATGTTCAAAAATAAATAAGCACCCTCAATAACTTTGCTGTCGTTTAAAATATTACATAAGTGTTAATGCAGCAGTGGTAACAAAAATGTTTACAAGTGAGTAAAATGTACATTTCACCTTCATCTCATTTTGACATCTATCCTTTATAGCCACGTATATATACACATAATATGAATTAATGAATATATATTAAGGGGGTATGTGGTCAAAACTTTTTTTTACTAATAGGCACACAAAAGCAACGAATGTAAACATTTCTGTTCTGTATGATCCAGGGTGTTCCTGACTTATGGTGTGGGCCCAAAGGTGTTTTATATACTCAAACATGATGGACAGAATCACTAATATCACAAAGCTCATTACAGCTCTTGAAAAGTCCAGGTCTCACATTCAGAAATATTCAGTGGTGTTTTCAGATACCTAAAAATGAAGTTCGAGCGCTGCTGATGGGAAACAGTGCCTTTCCATCCAGCTTATCTGATCCTGCTCCAGCCACCAAGATGAGACAGAATGGCCCCAGGTTTGAGTGACTAAGGGACAGACAAATTGATATTTTTCACATGTGCTCTTGCTTTGGGTTCCACTAGATTGAACCCTTTGGGATTAGGAAATCCAGCCATCCCAAATCTAAGATGTCATGGATACCTGTTGCTTACAGAGCATGAAGTACTGCATGGCTGGGCAGACTTTTTCTTCTTGATTGGTCACCCTTATTTTGGATGCCTATAGGAAAATATATTTTTGAACAAAAGTCTTGGTAACAATGAGCAAAGCCTTTCTCAGACACGTTAAAGTCATCACTTTAGGTCTCAGAGTTTGTCTCCATCAAACTGGATTCTACCCATATTTTAGTGCAGTACTGGGGCAGGGGGGGGGCAAAGACACAGGAGTTCCCCTCCCCATCTCAAGGGAATGTTGTATATTCCTGTGATCTACACATATTCTTTGAAAATTTATATTATAATTTTATACTTAGAAAGTGAAAACAATCCCATGGTTCTTACAAATTCAAACTATAAGAATGTGTATTACAGAAACCCTGGTCTAAGACATTATTTTAAAACATGAATACATGAATTGATTTTTATAAAAGAGATGTTGCTGGAGAGATAATTTGGCGATCTTTATAAATTTCATGATTTTCTAATCTTTACACAAAGGATTTCAAAAAGTGATTAAGTGGTAAGGGCTCACTTTGATGACTAAGTACTTCTGATGGAAGTTAAAAGGAACTGGTAAGGAAATCACAGAATCAAAGATTTAAGCTAACAGTCCTGTGTTAATTAAAAACTTGTGATCTCTTTATCGTTTCTTCATTAAAATAATTATTCCTACCCCCTACCTAGAGTATTTAGTTTTCTTAGACATAAAACTGCATGACTGCCCAAGGTGACACATCTTTTCTGTTTTGGGTTGGCTTTGTTTGCTTGTGTTTCCCTTGTTCTAAGCCCCTTGACAAGGGAACTGAACCTCACTCCTGCACCCCCTAGGTCCCCACCTGGCTCCTTTACTATGAGCTCTGTGTGTCGGGAGCTTTGCTCCCATGGGCGGCCCGCTGCTCGGGCCCGCTGCTCTCCGGCTTCCATTGGGTTCAACCAGTGGGAGGTGCTGGCAGGGGAAAGTGGGGTGAGGAGGAGAAAGAGATCAGGGTATTTCACCCTCCTACTCCCTCCTTGGTTTGGTGCAGGTCTGAAGTGACTTCATGCACTCTGATTACTGTTTCTGTCATATCGGGCCTTCTTGCACAGATCCAAGCCTCACTGTGTTCCATGTCAGGTCCCCTGAGCCTCGTGGTGCTAACGGGTCCCAGCTGCTCCTAGTCCCTGGGTGCCTCAAGGAGACTTGTTGGTCTCCTCATCTGAGCCCACATCCCTCCATTTCCTGCCAGAGCCAAGCACCGTGTCTCTTTCTTCTATGAAGCAACACTGTTAAGCCCCAGGAAACAAAACCTGTCCCTTGGATGGCACTGATGGGGAGTCTCCTTGTGCTGGTGTCCAGTGAAAAATGTAATTCTAGCTTCTTTTTTGAGTCTTAGCCAAGAGATAATAAATATGTCTGCTTTGAGAGCAGCATTGAGATCAATTATTCAACTAATATTTATTTATAACAACCATACCTTTATTTACGTGAATGGTTCTCAAAAAAAACAAAACAACAAAAACCCTTCCCAAAATATCTATGAAATAAACATTTCTCTAATGAAAGATATTTTCCACATATAAACCTTTAAAGACAATGAAGACTTTGAATTCATGTATTGACCACTATGGAATCCATTTCTATTGGCCTCATTTAAGTGAGATGCGATCACTTTTTACCTTTACTGAGGCATGCTCTCTGCCTTTCTGTCAAAGTATTCTTAGCAAACTTTTATCTTTGGTCAACATTATATACAGTAAAATTTGCAAGAGAGACAATATCACTGAATTTGAGAGCTAAATGAGATCCTGGCTAATGCTTTAATGTTTTAGAAGAGTTGATATGTTCATTTGAAGATTTTTGTCTGCCATTTTCTTGCAAGTTGGCAGAAACTGACTTTTAAAGTTAAGTCAAAATCAGTCCCTTTTGTTATTTATGGTGGATCAAATTTATCCACCATTTTTTCAACAACTATTTAATAGAAGCTTTTTATCTGCCTGGTACCCACGTATTGGCTGTGATTCAGATGAACAAGCTTATATTCTAGTGCAGGCTTCAGCAAACTATAGCCCATAGGCCAAATCTGATCTCTGCCTGCATTTGTAAATAAAGTTTTATTGGAACACAGCCACGCCCATTTATTTATGCATTGTATCAACAGCTGTTTCCATGCTATAATGGCAGAGTTCAGTAGTTTGTCTGACAGAGACTAGCCCACAAAGCCTAAAATATTTACTCTCTGGTCCTTTACAGAAAAAATGTGCTAACCTCTCTTCTAATGGAAAGACTGAGACAATAAAAATCAAATAAACATAAACTGTATCACATATTGTCAGGGGCTGGTAGATTTTATGAAGAAAAATGCAGGAGGATAGAGAGTGAAAGAGGCAGTGGATTGTTTTAACAAGATGGGAGTGGAGGCCTCTCTAAGGAGGCTTTTTTTGAGATCTGAATGAAGTCAGGGTCTGAGCTGGGAGGATACTCATGAGAAAAATATCCCAAGCAGAATAAACAGATGAATAACGACCTGGAGAAAAAAGTCTTCAGGCCATTGTTTTAATCACCCATTCATTCCTTTATTCAAGAAAGCTTTAGTAAGCATCAATTTCCTATGAAATTCTCCTTGGTTCTATGCCTTCAAAGAAATTCCCTGCCCTCGTAGAAATTCCAACCCAGTAGAAGGAGCCAGATATATAAGCATCTGAGTATAACAGACTGCTAGAGACAAATGTGATGGAAAGGTGCACCTCATATGCGGGTACAATCCATGAGGTTGATCAGTCTAACCCAAGGGCAGTGAATGGGGACCAGGAAAGACTTCACACAGAAGATGCCCACGAGCTGAGTTCAGAGATGTGAAGTGGTAACTACCAAAAGGAAGGGAAATATACTGCAATCCAAGGGAAGAGGAAGTAAAGCCATAGAGGCATAAAAGAAACTAGTGTTTGGGACAACTATAAGTATTGCTTGCCAGGTAATGGAGGAGAGTGTTTAGAAGAGAGCACAGTATCGAGGACAAAGGAGGTTACAGAGGAAAACTACAAGCTATGTTAGAATGCTGTCCAATATCAGCCGTTTACCCTTCATGTAAGCAAGAGCATGTCCTTCCTGCAAAGGTCAGAGGCTCTAAAATCTATCACGTGATTAGGATCTGGAATGCAATGGGTTGAGGAAGAAAAATCTTGAAATTTGCTCCACATTCTAGGAGACTAAAGTAGGATATCTTAGAAA
This sequence comes from Hippopotamus amphibius kiboko, assembly GCF_030028045.1. Classification (NCBI taxonomy): domain Eukaryota; kingdom Metazoa; phylum Chordata; class Mammalia; order Artiodactyla; family Hippopotamidae; genus Hippopotamus; species Hippopotamus amphibius. The sequence goes on from NC_080203.1 coordinate 126,737,800, forward strand.
ATAAGGTGAACATAGTTCTAAAATATTAACTTGAACACACATATTATTAATTTTATTTATGAATCAGAGTATTATTCATTTTGAAGGTTATAGTTCAAAGGACCACAGAGTTTAAACAGAACCCAGACTGATATATTTTTCCAGTCATGCTTTCAGCTTTAGCAAATGAGATGTAATAAATCAAGGATCTATTAGGGCTTGTATAAATTAACATCCAAAAGAGGTTCCACTAATTCATGATCAAATTTATCCTTCAAGGACTCAGTTCTATTTGTCAATACCACCACTGAAAACCATTTCAACAATTAGTCTTTTATCAACATCCACTTCACCTACTCAGAGAGATTTTTGTCATCGTTAAAGACGATGAATTTTTAGCGCCTGCAAAATGCTTATTGACTGTGCCGTGTGAATCTAATTGTAGGATCTAAAAGGGCAAAATGTTTGTCAGTTTCTTTAAAGCTGCAAAATCCCTACAGCTAGGCTGGTAATCAATTACATTAACTGAGTGCAATTCAATGTGTTTAAGAGATGACTTTTATGTTAATGACACTCATGTGTCAGAGGCAGTAACAGTCAAATCACATCCTTGGGTTGATTGAGATGCTGAGCAGAGCTGGTAGCTCTCAACCTCACCTCACACCATCAACTCTAGACATGCATTACTCCCAAGAACACTCAATCTTAGGCTGAGATTTACTGCTGATTAAAAATTTAAGACAGGTAATATAGGCAGGTAGTCACATAATAAACACTCAGAATCATATGCTCTGGCAATAATTAATATGAACAGTGTGAGATCTGGGTGAATGTAAGTTAATGAAAATTGAATTCGAGAGAAGGCTATAGAATACTTCAAATACCACTAGGGAAATTTCTGAAGAATTCATTGGTACAACCACATTAGAAAATAATTTAGCAGTAAGCCCAAGCTTTTTTATTCTCAACTCTGGCTTTGGAGCTACTGGGTAGGACCCAGGAGCATGGATCTTCAGATCATGTTAATGGTCCTTCGATGACACTTGCTGGGTTGTCCTGTGGTTTCAAGAGTGCACTCCAGCTAGACTAGAGGTGCTGGTGAGCAAGCTCAACCTCAGGAAAAAGTGCTGGGAGGAAACCAGAGTACTTCATTGCTCAGACCCCATTCAAGCAGGGAAGGACTTCCATTTCAGTATCTTCCAAGATAATGAATTTCCCACCACCTGTCTCCATTTGAAAACAAAAATATTAAACTTAAAATAATTAAAGTGTAACAATGTTCTGATATTTTCCATGATATCTACTTTGATGTAGATATTTGCTTAAAAATATTTCATTTTTCAGACCCAACTTAGATGATAACCTAAATCATACTTTAATTCTTCTCATTAGTTAATCTAGTACTACCTAGGAATCTGTGTTTTTTAAAAGCATTCCAGGTGATTCTGGTGCAGGGTTCAGGATTATACTTTGAAAAGCCCTTGCTTAGTGGGAGACATCCAGGGAGAGAGCTCAGGAGATGAAATAGGCAGCCAATCTCCAAATATCTTGTACTTTACAGCCCCCTCTTACTACACAGCTGGTGGGAGTGCCGGCCTCTGTTATATCATCTTAATTCCCAGTGACCTTCCTGAGAATCTGAGTTCCCAGATGGAGGAGCATTGATGGGAGGCAATAGCAATTCTTGATGACAAACAATTTGATGATTTGAATAAACATTTGCCATTATGTAGGTATGAATCCAGACCTCTGTCAAGAGTTAGAAAGCATATAGATTACAGGCACAGGTTTTTAAACTCTTTCTTATGTTGCACTGTTGATAACTGATGTACCATCATCTTGTGGACAAAGAAAACAGCTCTTCATTGCTTTATTTTAATTTCCTGTGCTGCTCACACACAGACTGGAGCTGCTGGGACTTGGGAACATTCCTACCTGAACATCTGGAGTCCAAGCCAAGTTTATTTAATAAACCTTTCGCTATGGCAATTTGCGTTTGCCTTTTGTCTCACTAAGAGAACTTTAGGGAAAATTTTACTTCATTTTATATTGTTAGATTCATTGGAATGAGCTCAAAATAGCTGAAGCTTTCAGAGGCCATGCATGCTTAATGACATATTGAAATTTTTAAAGAGCTCAATTATTTTTCAGAATAATTAACATGTGTCAGCAGTATCCATTCTACTAAGATGCAGATTTCTTATGCTCATAATTGATGTTTAACAAAATATGGAACATACGCATTTTCAGTGACATATATTTAGCAATTTTATGCATGCCTAATAAACTTGTCACAATAGTATTCACTTAATTCAATTTAACTGAAAACTACTTTCAACCTTTATTAGTGTGACACTTATTTTCTGGGCCACACAAGCCATAGGGGAAAGAAATCAAAGACCCAGGATAAAACTCTGGGAGATTTTGCCCTAATCCCTCTCTGCTTTTAAAAAAGGGCACTAAATCTGTATACTCTTCTCTCTTCCTCACCAGTGGTTTCCATTCTCTTCAATAATTTACATTTATTTATCTAACTCTTACATCATAATTTTAAAATCAGGCACTGTGCAAGGCCCTGAAGAAAAGAACCAGTATCATTACAGCAGCAAGTGCTGCCAAGCTTGCCAAGCACTGTTCTTGATTATATATGTGTATTAGCACATTTATTTTCACAACGAACCTACTAGGTGTATAGTATTCTTATCAATCATAGTTGAGGACACTGAGGAACAGAGCAGTAACATTTAAGCTATGAAAGTACTAGAAGAAAATACTAAACACATTTAGTGTCTTGGGGTAGGAAGGGCATTTCTAACTAACGTGAAATCTAGAAGCTACAAAGGAAAAGACAAACAGGTTCAACTACATAGTAATTAAAAAAGGCAAAAAACATAAGCAAATTTATCAGACAACACACCGGAAGAAAACATCTGCAACATGTAGAACAAATATATATACTATACACAATAAAGAGCTTGTACAATTCAAAAAGGAAAGATAACCCAATAAAAAAATGGTGAAGTAAATGATCAGGCACATAGATAAAAACAATGTAAATGGCCAATAAAGTTCTGAAAGACACTCATTCTCACTAATAAATGCAAATTAAAATGATGATATACCACTTTTTCCCCCTTAAAGTAAAAGTGTAAGGTGGCACAACCTGTTTCTGAAGGGCCATCTTAAGCTTTCAGAATTTAAATGCATATAATATATGTCTTAGCAATTTCATTTCTAGGCCAGTATCCTATAAAATAACTGGGTAGAGATATGTGCCCAAGGATATGCACTGCAGCACTTCATTGGGGACGAAAAATAGAAAGAAACATGAGAATGAAGGAGTTCTCTTGGAAAATGAATATATAATTTCATAGACAATTTAATAGAAAGCTTGAAGGATGGATTAAAAAAAACTTTCAGAAAGCTGAACAAAAAGACAAAGTGTTGGAAATAGAAAAAAATTACAGATGATCAATTCAGAAGATCTAATATATGATTGATAAGAATTTCTAAAATAGGTGTTAACTCTTCTCTAAATGTTAAAAAAAAAAATAAAGAATTCCTAAAATAGAAAAAACAAATGGGAGGAAGGAACTATTGAATAAATGAATCTGAATAGTTCCTAAGCTAAATGACCTGAGAATTTAGCCTGAGAGCCCTTAGCCTGACAATAAAAGCACCTTCACACCTGGATGCATCACAATGAAATTTTAATATACCAAGGATAAAGAAATTATCTTTAGAGCCACAAAGTGAAAAGATACATTGAGGATAAAGGAATGAGAACCAGATCATTATCTGACTGCAGGACTGGAGGCGTGAAGACAATGTAACTTGACAAATCTTCTGTCGAAAATCATTTTCAACCTAGATTTCTATGTCAAGTGAGAAGGCAAAATCAAGATACTTCTAGACATGCAAAGATTTAGGAAGTTTACTTCCCAGACATCTTTTCTAAGCAAGTTATCTGAGGATGTGCTCCAACAAAATCCAGAGAGAGAGAGAGAGAGAGAGACAAAGGGAGACAGAGAGACATGGGATCCAAGAAACCATGGCTCCTACATGGATAAGAAAGAAGAAAAGTCATAGAACAACAGTTTTGTAGTGGTCTAGGAAGTCATCAATCCAGATTAGAGTAGGAGGAGAAATTGAGGAGGGAGTTGCCTGGGAAAGAAAGTGGTTTGAGAGATTTGACTCTACTCTTGAGAAGGACAAAGTATTTAAGGCAGGACGTGCAAGGGGGAAAATGAAAAACAGTCAGACTGCTAGAAAAACAAAAAACTGTAAAACAGTGGCAATATAACCAGCAATAATTAGCAATACACTGAATAAAATTTTCTTAGTAATAAAAATTAAAACTCTTCATTGAGTTATAAGATTTAGAATCAACCTATAGATAAGGCCAAAAAGACTCAGTAATGGTTACAGTACAATTACACATGTTTCCAACCTTTGTATTATTAAAGACAAAATATGGAAGACAAAAAGGAGGGTTAGGGGAAGTAAGCAAGAAGGGTGCATGGATTATATTTTCATTTTACTAAGTGAAAATTACTAGTATCACAACATGCTGTTTTCAGTAGAAGGAAAAAGAAATAAAAGTATAATCAATCACTTAAAATCACAAAGGTAGCTGGCAATTACAGAACTATATTAGAAAAAGAGGTGTGTGAGGAGGTGGGGGCTTGTACAGCCAATCTAGCTCTTATCTGGCAGAGTAAGCAACAGTAGATAAGGTCTAAAATTAGTAATCCTAGAAATACCAGTTTATTTAGATAAGGAGTTGGCAGGTTTTTTCTGTAAAGGCCCAGAGAGTATACATTTTAAACTTTGCAGGTCATATGGTCTCCATCACAACTACTCAACTCTGTCATTGGAGCACAAAACAGCCATAGAGAAATGTATAAAGAATGTGTATGACTGTGTTTCAATAAAACTTTATTTATAAAATCAGGCAGAGGGTCAGATTTGGCCTATGGGCCATAGTTTGCTGAGCCTAGATTTAGATATATATGGGAAATCACAACATTTACAAACACAATAGAGCATAATTTTCCAAATGATCATTAGGGACACCTTAAAGAAGAACAACTCCTTCATTTAGTACCTAGAAGGAATCCTCTCTCCTGATTCTCAAAGACATGTCGAAAGCACAAATGCTCCACTAAGATTAAACGATGGTAGCCTTTCCCCAATACTTAGGGCAGGAAAGGTCAATGGGTGAAATGCACTTAAAATTGAAGCTTTAATCCAGTATTTCTCCAGGTAAATCAGTGATAAACGCATCCTCTTGGAAACTTTAGAATCGAATACTACTGAATTCTGAACTCCTGGAAGGCTGTGTAATATCTTTTTATTTTCAGTCTGCCACAATAGATAGCACAGAGTTAGTGTGCAAAGAATACTTGGAAAGTATAGATATAATTTAGCCAAACATACCTGTTCAGTTATTTTAAGTTTCATTTGACAATGTTTCATGGGGTTTCACAAAGAACTCCAGAGATGTCATGCCCCATTTGAAATTTTAGAACCATGGTTTTAATTTTAAACTTGGTATAGCCAACTTGGCTTTATCTAGTTAGGAGAACAGAGAAGCTATCCATCAAGATTATGAATTAAAATTAGAAACTTTTGCAAGGCTCCTTTCAGCCTTTAGAATTGCATGATGAATAACAGGTCTTTTTGTACAAGTATTTGAAAAGCTATTAAAATATTTAAAAATATTTTAAAAACTGTTACAAATATTTTAAAGACAAAGCTCAAAATGCAGTTGTTGATAGTTGGTACTTTTGAAAGTCTGTAAGCACCGTCTATGACCATGGAAGAAGCAATCATATAAAAGTTTCCCATTATTTTTTAAGACATTGCCTTCTCTCCTGAAATATGGAGAAAAAAATAGTTCCCATGGGAATTCAAACTCTAGGAAATGAATTGCTTGTTTGCATTCCCTCCACAAACACCAGATCAGAGTTAAAGTGAAGAAATAAACCTTTCTGGTTTCAGTTCACATAAAGCCTCGTCTACACACTGGAGCATAACCACATTTCATCATTTAATTATAGATGGTCTCATATGATAATTATGCAAAGTAGACTTTCATTACATCTCAAATTGAGCCCTGACAACTGTGGGTTCGGTAGAAATACCTGGAAATCAATCTACTCCTTTTCTTAAAAGTGCTGCCTTTGAAATGTTACGAATATAAATATTCTTTCATGAGCATTATAAAATCATGCACAATTAAGAAGTAAATTAAGCATGGAAAGGCCACAACTCACTTTTGATAGCCATATCTCGGAAAGGGTAAAATTGTACAAAAATGGGGCTTGGGTATGCAAAGGGTTTGAGCACTTGTTCTCTCATATCGGATTTAAGGGTTTAGAGATAATAAATATTTTCTGTGTGACTATTTCTGCAAAACGGAATGTAACCCTTCCTGTATTCAATTTCAGATATATTAAACTCTGAGATTGTTCACACCTGTGTGCCTGGGTTTCTCTCCTCACAGTGTTTTCCTTGAAATCTGAGAATTCGTGAAGGAGCAGCTGAGCGGATGGTGGCTTGATGTCTAGAAAGATAACTGTGCCTGCCAATTTCACAAATATTACCATTAGACAATAAAAGGTTCAAGTGAAATACTCAGTGGTGTTGGAGAATTATCTGCTGTGTGGGGAAAACTCCCACACAGCGGAACACAGTGCAGAATCTTAGTTGTACACATTACAAATGTACTAAATGTCACTAATGGTAAATTTTAGGTTATGTGTATTTTATGACAATAAAAAAATGCACTGAAATATTTCCTTTTGAGGGACTAATTTTCTCCCTGAATCACCCTCATTCCTTTCTAGGCTCCTATGGGGCATTGCCTGGGAGGAAGGATAATATTAAAAAGAAATGAAAGCTCCCTTGCAAAGTACCAGCATTACATTTCCTGAACCATTAGGCACATGATCTCTTCCAAGGGAGGGAGTGGGAGAGGAAGGGGAGAGCAGGGTATGTAGGAAGGAAGAATCTGAAAGACAAGAGGGTACAATGAGTCTGACCTGGTAGTGGAAGGTTTTGCAACAATGTTTGTGCAGGTTCCTGGTCTGATAAATCATGTTTGTGATTCTGAGCAGCGGACTCCTTGCTGCAGAATTAGCTTTTCGTCCTTGTAGTTCTTTATATCATTGAGCCAACAAGTGACAGCTAAAGTCTATGGCTACAAGGTCTGGTTTATAGTTTCAATAGCTCAATTAAAAAAGATCCGCCACTGATCCAGATCAAACTTGCTGGCACCACCCAGCACTGATGAATGTTCAACTCTGCAGTCAACACTACCGGCATGCTAAGAGACCAAGACGCAAAATAAGATCCGAAAGATGTCACTCTATGTGAGGAACCATAGGAAACGATCTCCTTCGCATTGGATCCATACTTCCTGGGTTTAATGACAGCAAAGACCAAGCTTTAAGAGAGGTTGAGACTGAAAGCTGACTGCCTGGAACCAGCTGGTTGGCAAAGGTTCTAAGTGACTGGGCTTAGCTTCCAAGTGGATTTTTAGCTCTTTGAATATCTGCCCAAAGCCAGTTCTCCAGTATTTCATCAACTCTTGGCTCTGGCAACCTGGAAGAGGAGGATGGTCACAGCCTGCACTGTGAGGGGGCTTGATGGATTGAAAACTGATTTTCATCTACAAAATCCATGAAACTTTAAAAATAAAGTATCAAAAGCATCCTTATATAAGGATGAAGACGTTGAGCTAAAACATCAGCTCCCAGGTTGAACAGAGCACGCCCAGTCCAGTTCCCGACTCATGATCACTGCACCTGGGCTCCACGGGGCGACCACAAGGATTTGGAGACAAGGTCAGAAAGAGGTTTCCCCTGAAGCTGCAACTAATGGAAACAACACCTAATAGATCTGCTGAAGTAACTCTCCTTAGTAGATGGCTTTGAAATGTATCCCTGATGAGACTAGATTCTGGAGTCTAATCCAATTAAGAAAACTAAGATGGTTCTCAAGGGCTATCAACTACTCAATTGCATTGTAGCAAGTATGAGACAATTTCTGTATTATCATAAAATCGGAAGCATGGTCTGAAGGGTGTTTGAATAAAGCAGGGCAGAAAAAACAGATTTCGAGACTTCATTCAGCATTGTCAAAGAGACAGCAATATTTTATCTATTATGGGGTTAGATATATTTTTTCACTAAAGGAAGGATTTATGTGTTAGACTGAGGTATAGTTCATCAGGCATTTCTATACGTTAGATAAAATATTTCCATGACTATCCAATTTATTTTATTTTATTGTATTTTACTTGAGTCAATGCTCTTCAAGCAGTTTTCCACCCCCCACTACCTACTATTTCAATTCTCCTGGTACCTGGATGGAAGATGGGAATATTCATTCCTTGGAAAGTTACACTTTTCACTGTGAACAAATAAATAACATCTGACTTGGCATCCTAATTCTTTTGTGTAGCAAGATGACGTATGTATACACAGACACACAGCCATATAAATATATATCATGACTTCTCTGTGGAGGTGTTATCACTTCCAAGAGGGTGCAAACTGGTTCTTGGGGGGAGGAGGCACAAAAATCTTACTCTTTTTATATATAAAACACCAATATACATGTCGTATATAAACTCATATACGGGATAAGTGTCCATGGTATTAAAATTTCATTGAGGGGCAATTAGGGAAAAAACATTTAAAAAGGCTCCTTTTGGTGGCGGAGATAATAGAAAAAAAAAATCAAGAAACAGTGATACAAATATATACACTATCTATACGTATGTATGTATGTATGTATATATTTCTGAATACATACTAGGTATAAACATTTACAATTATATGATCAACTGATAGATACAGTGATTATATATCTGTAACTATTTCTGTATCAGTTTAGAATTTTGTGTGAGTCTGTCAGTTCAATATGATGATCATCTCACAAAGCTATGCCCCAACTTAGATCTGCTAATGACCCACTTAACACAGTGGATAAAACCACACAACACTAAGGCACATCCTGGGCAGATCTCAGTGCAATCTCATCTCATCAGCAATGCCAAAGAATGGGCAGTCCTCACTCCCATCCAAGCAGCTCTCCTATGTGATGCTGGATTTAAATGGCTAATGACTCTCTCTTCCTTGCCCATCTTAGTACCTCAGCTTTGGCGAAATTTGATGGCTTCAGGCCCTCCACACTCTCTCATCTCTTCGTCCACACAGCCCTCTTGTGGAACGGCTCTCCCACCATCTTCATCTGAAATAAAATCCTACAGACCACCAACACCCAACTCAAACAGAGCCTCTTCTCCAAAGCCTTCCTAAGCCTCACTTTAAAAAGAATGTCTCCCCACTCCGCAAGACCCCCTCACTTTGTTTCTACTTTTCCCACTGCACTTATCATATTTTGCTCACATGACAGCTGTCTGAATAAAGCTCTTCTCTCTTCTACTGAAGTGTAGGCCTCTCTACACAAAGAGAAAACTGGTTTTTTTTTTTTTTTTTGGTGATTTATTTTAGAAATCCAGAGTACCTAACAGAATGCCTGGAATAAACTGTTGTGGATTAAAACTAAAGTGTCATCTCTCTCCAATAACTAATAAACACCTCCTGAGAACCCACTAAGTATGAGGCTTTTGCTTCTGTGCGAATAGAAGAATAATGACTCAGATGTGATTCTTCTCTTCTTCAAGAGGTTTAGAGTTCAGTAAGCGTCTTAAGACAAGTCCATGGATTGACGATTTCCCAAGAATCAGAGGCTTAAAGTGGCAGCTATCATGGAATTCAGGCCATCGTTGGTCCCTCAGAGACCTCTGGCAAGTCCAGGTGACAGACACAGCTCATTAAACTGGTCTCAGAGCGAACACCCACTCCTACACATTTTCTAACTACAGACAGAAAGTGGCTACAAAGTGGTGAATTCTCCAAATTAAATGATCTTAGTCTCCTTTTCAGTTTCCAAACAATATGCTGAAGCTGATTTCTAAACTTTTAGACTCAACACCTGTAGCAGTGGGTTGGAGAGAGCTGGGGTATGGAAAGAGCTCCATCACTGGGCTGCACGGACACCACGGAGAAAGCACCCTCCATTCGCTTCATCCTGCCCTCACCTACAACCTGCTTCCTATAACCTTGACAATGGATTTGTTTTTCTTACTTGACTTATCACGGAAGAGAGCCTGAGGGTACCAATGTGCAGGAAGGGACTGACAGGTTTCTACTTTCGCAAATTTAGCCTGCAGGCCTTAAGCAGCTGAAGATGCAGTGTGGTATAAACAGAGATTCCCCTGGACAGATGGACTGCCTCCTGTATCCTCCCAGACCCTGACACACCCCAAGTATCTGTGTTAATGGAGGCACTGTTCAGAGGAAGAATCTTTTGTTTTACTTTTCTTCCTCGACTTAAGCATGATTAATTAGATGTTTGGATTGAACCTCTTTTTTTATTTTGGTTGCATTAAAAAAAAATCCATCCAAGTTGAAGTCAAAGCCCTTATTTCACTCTGAACTTGGCTGCGAGTGAGAAAGTAAATGTTTTACTTTTAGAAAGAAAGAGCATTGGTGACTAGAAGTTAGGGGTTTGGGGTCTACTGCCATCCATTAAATGACGTTGGGGAACATATCTGGGGTCAGTCCTCCCCAGAATTTGACACGAAGTTGGGTCTATGAGCATGGAGGTGCACTGTTTAGCTTCCTACTGCTGCTGTGACAAATTACCATAAATTTAGTGGCTGAAAACCATACATACTTATTATTTTATAGTTCTGAAGCTCAGAAGTCTAAAATGGTCTCATGGGCTAAAATCAAAGGGTCAGCAGGGCTGGTTTCTTTCTGGAGGCTACGGGACAATCTGTTTCCTTGTTTTTTCCAGCTTCTAAAAACTGTCTGCACTCCTTGGCTTGTGGCCTCCTTCCATCTCCAAAGCCGGAAATGGCTGGTCAAGTCGTCTTCACATTGCATCACTCTGACACTAACCCTTCTGCTTCCCGCCTGCACATTTAAGGAGCCTTGTGATTACGCTGGACGTACCTAGGTGATCCAGGCTATTCTTCCTGTCTCCAGATCAGCTCACCGGCACCCTCAATTCTATCTGCAAGCTGAAATCCCCTTGGTCATTTTACGTGAACTATTTACAGGTTCTAGGGGATTAGAGCAGGGACATCTTTGGATGGCTAACCAAAATGCATCTTCCTGTGGGGAAGGGGTTATTTGCTATCAACAGATTCCCAAAGGGGAAGTTAAGAACCACTGGATTCGATGTTAAAAGGTTTCTTGAAACTAACACAGCTGGATCCTATGAATGTTATTGACATGCTCCAAGGTAAAGGATTTAAGCTCATCTACCTCGGCCTCAACTTTCTCCAGACTGAGTAATAAAGAGGCGCACAAGAGAGATGAGTTATGGTTCTGAAAAAATGTCTTTACTTGTAAAAATTAATTTATTCCTTTTTTTGGCCCATCAAGAGAAAGTGTCTTGGATGGTTTTTACAACTAACTCAACAAATGAGGAAAATGAGAGGATACCTGACCTGCCAGATTCATGGGAAGACTTGAGAGGCAATTCTGATGATCCAGTACACTTTCAGCATTCAAATAATCGTGCACATTAATTAGATTCTCGATGAAGGGCATCACTGGAGGGACCTCCTTGATATGCCATTTCCAACAGGGAGCGATGGATCTGGTCAGGAGGAGAGCCAGACAGCCGAGCTGTTGTGCAATCAGAGCTTCTCTTTATAACTCTTGTGAGTTATTAGAAGGTGAGTATTGATACAAAAGCTGTCAGGAAGGGAGACGCGTCTTGGTAGAGTTTCCTGTTCAATGACCACCCTCAGGAGATAGAAGGGTGTGAGCAGAGAGGCCTAATTTTTCATGTGGCATTTTGTTGGGTTGAAGATGTTAATGAATGCCAGCTCTGAGGCTTCTAGCTACCTTTCACTGTGTATTTAAAACGCCCCTCCGTGCTGCAGGCTTCTTTGAGTTTAGTCTGACCTTTCCATGTCCCTGTGTAACCAACAGAATATTCTCATCTCTACCACAGCACTTCTTCAACTCTTGGTCTCAGGACCCCCTTACATGCCTCAGAATTATTGAGGACCTCAAACAGCTTTTGTTTAGACGGGTTATATCAACTGATATTGACCATGTTGGAAACAAAAACTGAGAAATTAAAAAAAATATTTATCAATTCAATAAAATAAGAAACCCATTATACTGTAACATAAGCAACATATTTATAAATTATAACTATATTTTCCCAAACAAGAAAAATTCATGAGAAGAGTGGTATTTCTTTCCATTTTCACAAATCTCTTTCATGCCTGGTTTACAGAAGATGGCTGGGTGCGCGTATCTGCTTCTGCATTCAATCTCTTGTGAGATCACACATCTAGAAAATGCCTCTGTATCTTTGTGACAGGATGAGACTGAAAAGGGCTACTAATGTCTTAGTATTATCACAAAAATAGTTTTGATATCACACACCCCATGATGGGCCTTCGGCACTCCCTGGGGTCCCCACTTTGAGGACTGCTGCTCGAATACATTTTTCACCTGGGAGTTAGTACTATACGGTCCTTGATAAATGAAAAACTTATGGGCTGCAGAGAATGTGTGCTGTAGCTGAAGTCAGAGAAAAAGTGAAGCTTTATTCTATGATTCCAAAACATTACCACTTTAAGTGAATTTAGTCTTTAAACCAGTACGAAGCAGGAACAGTTTGGGAGCTCTGGTCTCCCAGGCAGTCTCTAGCTGCTCTGCCTTCTTTCTCTTCAAGATTCCTTTTACATGGATCTGGTCTCCCTCTTACCCTTCATTTTGTTCTGAGAGTTTTCAAGCTAGAAGAGTTTTTAAGCAGTTATTAACTAGTGACCTAGGAATAAAAGCCAATTTCCTTTTAAGGTCCCTTTTAATAAGTAAAACAGGGAGAGCGCTATGATGCGTTAAAGGTACAAAGTCAAAGCACTTCATCAGTGTTCGCTTTAAAAATTTCCTGGCCTTGCCATTCAATTGCATTAAGCAACTAATTTCAAATGTTTTATTTTGTTTCACCTTGAGTATCAGATGCTGCTGGGAGTCAAATTTTGAACAATTTTAATATCTGATGTAGAAAATGAATTGTTAGATACTCACTGTTAGGAAGCTTGAACGCAGTGGTTCTCAAAGGGGGCAATTTTGCTCCCTAGGAGACCTTTGGCAATGTCTGGAGAGGTTGTCGCAACTGGGGATGAGGATTACTACCAGCATCTAGTGGGTAGAGGCCACGAATGCTGCTGGACAGCGCCCACGACAGAAACATCTGGCCTCAGAAGTCAACAGTGCTGCTGCTGAGAAGTGCTGCTCTAAAGAATGACTTTAATTTTCATCTTAGAACGTGAGCATGTGTTTTTCTAAAGGCAGCATCTATTCTAAATGGGACTCTAATCACTTCTCCTTCAATCATACCTTTTAAGGAGTTTTTAGAACCCCAACACGATTATCTTAATATCTTTATAATAAGATTTGAAAATGGTTGAGGGAATTATAAGCTCAGTTTAACCTATGTCACTTGAAAAGAGGGACTCACAATTATCTGGGAGGCCATGGGTTAATCCAAGGTTGAAAAAAGTAAGAGTAAACCGCACAGAGATTTTTGTTGTTGTTGTAAGAATCACCAGAGGTTTTAAAAGTCTAGAACACACACTGTAAACTTCCAGAAAAGGTATGCAATGCATGGCATTTGGGGACCAGGAACTCCTTTCTTTAGGGAGCTCTTTGGGCAGGAGTATCTGAGGAACACATTTGGAGAAACCCTATCTTTTCAAGATGAAGCAAGTCATTTCAGAATTTTACATATGTCAAGTGAAAATCCAATAAATCATAGTGATTTTTTCTTGCTATTTTCTTCAATTTATAAAATAGTCCCTTTGTTTAAAAGAAACAGAAATAAAATCATGATTATTTTATACCAGTGTTCACTACTGACCACACAAAGTAACTCTTTTTGAAGCAAATTAAAGCTTCGGTAACCTCATGATGAACAGACCATAGCTTTAGAGCTTCGAAATTTTCCATTGAGGAAAAACAGTAATTAGGCAATCCCTTTTCAAAGTCCTCCAAAGCTAGTAATACATATCAAATCATGTAACTATAGACAATCGTTCAGACAGGGATGAGTCAGGAATAGAAGCTTCTGGGGGAAAGGTAAGAAAGAGAAGGCCATGGGCCTCTGATGGAGCACTCCAGAAAAGCCAGAACACGGCCTGATTATGGGCAATTACAAAGTGGAATTAAAATTTATCATCTATAATTATGACACAGAATTGCTGTTCTGAGCTATACTCTCCAATCACTAAGACACAGTTCATCGTGATAGAGAGCCTGAAATGGCTCTTAGGAGGAAGGAGAAACAGAAAAGGAGAGAAGAAAACCAAGCCTTGTTTAATTCCCATTAAGCCACTGTCAAGTTAAATGTCATATAAGTGCACACTTAAAAAAATTATACACAGTCCATACTTTACTTCGTGTGCTAATTGTTCAAAAATTTTTTAAAAAAATTGTTGCCATAGCAACACCTATCAGCAACTAGCATAAATATGTTTTCTATGCAATTTAATAAGGGTTTTCTTGTTGTGATCATTTGTGTAGTTTTCATTTAATTATTTCACAGGGCATTGCCTAATGGAAGAGTGAATTATTCATTGTGGGGGAAGAGAACTCAGTAGTTCAATAAATTAAGGTCAGGCTTAATGACTGGGTAGACAATCTTGACCTCAAAGTTGAGGTTTGGATGCATATTACTTAAAGACATGGAAAACACAAATGGCACTTATGTTTATTTACTGAGATAACAGCACTTCTGTGTTTTGTACTGTGGTTCTAGGGAGAAAAAGTTGAAAGTAGGAACCTGTTTAATACGTAAAGCTCAGAGAGAGAAAGAGAGAGGAGTTGTGCCTTTTCAAAGAGAATACCAAAGGGTTGCTGTCCTAAGGGGCTGGTGGGAAAGGCTGGGGTGGGGGTGGGGGGGTGGGAGAGGGAGGAGCCCTGGACTAAAATCCTAGGGCAAGTGGCTTCACCTCCAGGCAACTCCTAGGAAATTTACATGTACCCAAATGAGATAACAATGTAAAAGTGCTTGGCCAACTACAAAGTGCTATTCAATTTTTAAAGTAACACAAAATATAAACATGAATTAAGAGTATAAGGCAAACACTTAGAGGGTAACTAAAGCGATTTAAACTTATTCTTTTTTTTCCTTTTAAAAAGTTTTATTGAGATATAATTAACATACAATAAACTGCATATAAAGTGTACAATTTGATATTTTTTTCTTATTAGTCATCTATTTTATACATATTAATGTATATTAAACTTACTCTTTTTAAAACATACCTGGTTTTAACTTTAGGCAGCTTGGAGACAGCGGCGGGCGGGGGGTGGGGGGGTAGGACGGTGGTGGAGAGGGGGGGCGGGTGGGGCAAGACCACAGAACTACATAGGAGTTGCTGGATTTAGATGAGTAAAAGGATGTGAGGAAGGGAGAGAGGTTATTTTATGCCATTTGGTAGGAGGGATTCCTTTGGTATTGAGCCTTAATCTATTTGATTGTTATTCACAATAGTTATTGCCAGTTTAAGGCTTATAAAGCATACGGAGTCTCTTAGGTAAATGAAGCAAGCTGGAAAACTATTTGAACTACAGAACTAAAAGTTAAAAGACTTTGAAATGCAAGGAATTATCAATACCATATAGTACCTTTCTGTGTGGATTTATCATTCTAGTTGCTATACACTGATGTGCTTATCTTAGACTCTTCCCACTGCTAATATTTTCTTCCTAAACAAAATAAAGTGTGTGTATGTGTGTGTGCAGATTCAAGGCTATATTTTCAAACGCACTAAGTCCTGGTGGTCTCTGGGGAGGAGCAAAGAGGCCTTTCCCTTTTGTGGCTGTCGTGACTAGGTTTATTTTTAAACAATCAATCTTTCTAGCAATGCAGGTAACTTTAAAATGTACATAATTAGGTAATTCTTGAAACAGTCAAGGGTAGGCAGATATTATAATAAACTGAGACCATCCATGTAACGTTACTGGTTAAAAATGTCCAATGTTTCACAAGCCACAGAGGAAAAAGTCCAGTGTCTTCTGTGTAGCAAAGTAGGCCCTTCGGAACCTGTCCCAAGCCATCCTCTTCACCATCAGCCTGTATGGCCCCTCACTGTGGTCTGGGGCCACCAATCCTAGCACAGGGAACACCTAAGCCCTGTAATGGTGAAATGGAGCAGGACCCTGTGGGGCTCCTGGGCATGGAAGACTTTTAGAACAGTTGCTACTTAGGAAAGGGAAGGGATGCAGAGACAAGGAAGGAGCAGTCAAGAAACAATAGTGCAGCCTCGGGGCAGGGTCTTGATTCCCCTTCAAGGGATACACATAACAATATCTTTAAGCTCTTCTGCAGAACTAAAACCTCCAACAAATGGAAGACTGTTAGCATTTTTCATTCCAGAGAGAAAGTCAGGGTTTGATAGTCTCAAGAACCAGATTAAAGAAACCAGAGATGCTCACCAGGAGACCACCTAAGACCAGATTAAAGGAGTGCAGGCCCTGCACACATCCTGCTCCTTATCAGCAACTCTGC
The DNA here is from genome assembly GCF_030028045.1 of Hippopotamus amphibius kiboko. Classification (NCBI taxonomy): domain Eukaryota; kingdom Metazoa; phylum Chordata; class Mammalia; order Artiodactyla; family Hippopotamidae; genus Hippopotamus; species Hippopotamus amphibius. The sequence goes on from NC_080203.1 coordinate 126,754,399, forward strand.
CCTTGAACCATTGCTATAAAACTCCTCACCAAATCCTCCCGGGTTAGGACACACAGTTTTTCACTGAATGAGCGTGCTGTGTCCCTCTTTGCCTGGCAAAGCAATAAAGCTATTCTTTTCCACTTAACTTCTTCAGGGTAGGGTTTCCTCATTTTTCAATCCTACTACTTAGCACACAGTAGCCCCTAAGTGTTTAAAGAATGGATGAGTGCATGCATGCATGAATGAATGCTGAGAGAGAGCTAAGATTCTGAGGTATTATTTTCTTAGAAAAATCAATTGCATGTCACAGAAACATCACAAGGGGACATAGATATTTCACTTCAAATAAAAACCTTATCTTATCTTAAATCCAAATGGCTCTGGGATGGCCAGCAGTGGTTGGTATTGTGCAAATTTGCTGCCCTCAAAGCCAGCAGTAGTATAAGTCCATCTTCCTCAGAAACCCAGAACAGTAAGAACACAGCGATTTACTGTAATAGCAAAGACAATGAAAATCCGCGGCAGTTCAGAATGCAGCTGTGCATGACAGAAACCAGCTGAGGAAGGAGAAAAAAACAATGTACTTCCTTTTAAAACTAGGGCAAAGAAGGAAATGGATAATGGCTTACCTATTTTTGTCGGAAGAATATACTGAAATGGAATGAAGAAAATTGGCATTAATTCCTATTTTCTATCTATTTACTGATCTATGGGTTCTAGCCAAGATAAGAAAAGAGTATGCTTATACCGCAAGTGAGAAGAAAGGTGGCTTTCTCATCACTCAGAGCTGAGTTGTGAGGGCCAGTTTGGTGTGTGATGTTGGGGAAACTATTTTTTGCTACGTTCTAAATGATCCCCAAATACTCCTAAAACAAAAGTGTTCGCCAAAGAATCATAATTCCTAAATCCAAAGAACAGTGGGCAGTTATTAATACAATATGCTATGTAAAAATCCCATCCTCCCACCTCAAGAGAAAGGTGAAGTAAAGACTATGGATACATAATTTCTTATCCATTTTAATCTCCAAGTTTTAGAAATTTAAGACAGTTCATTTTAGTGCTCCATTTCTGTTTGATTTCCTTAAGTTGCATGGGAAAATATTTATTTTTCCATTATTTCATTCCCGTCAGCTTGATGAAAAAAATCATACACTAGAAAATTCATATATTTAAAATTATGATATTGTGTTGCTTGTGATATTATGAAGTGAACTCTTTCATAAGAACAATGTAAGCATATTAAGTATTCAGGAGGCAATCACAGTGACAATGTAAGCAGATAGGGTAGCGAGCCCTGGAGAAAGAAAACCAGGCATGGCTTTCTTGACATAAGAGAATCCATTTTTGGCCTAAGCCATTTTGTGATCTAAGCCTGGCCACAACTCTTGCTCTTGAACAGGTCTAATTAATGATTTTAATAAAACAAATGAATGCAGGAACAAACAATTGTTACCAGGCAAAGAGAAGTAACAACAGCAAAGATTCCCAGAGTTCTGTTTCAATGGTAAAGATTAGTCTGAAGCACTTTCTTGACAGGGTTTTGCAGAATTCAACCCCTCTTTCCAGCTATCTACCACCAGATTATCTAAGGAATTTTGATGTTGACCTTTTCTTAACCCCGTGACTTCAATCAACTAAAGCTTGGACTCTGTCAATCTTGGCCCCAATTCTATGCCGAATTCTCCTCTGCTCAAGCCCCTTCATGAATACGCATGTACCCTTAGCTTAAAACTTCCCCAATTTTGCTGTTTGGGGAGACACAGCTTTGGGAAAGATCCTCGGTGTTCTCCTTACTTGCTGCAAGTAACAAACCCTTCCTTCTTCTGATCTTTGGCTTGGTTGAATTTTTTGGCTTGATACCCACCAAGAGGGGGACTCAGTTTTCAGGTAATAGTAAGATTAGAAATCATAAGCAGAAAACAAAATGCATGATATCAAGAATTTTCAAATTGTTTGGGAGGCCTGAGTCGTCCCTAGGGTTTGCTGGATGTTGGGGGTGGTCTAGGACCAGAAAAGACTCAAACTTGAAGCCAGTGACAAATCTTTTCCTGCTTTTGCTGCATTCCATTTCATTCCGTTTTCAAGGGCCCATTGTATTCATATTACCCCTTACTGGATGATAACTGAGTCCTATAGCTAGCTGACAGCCTGTGTAAGCCCCTGGGCTGTTCTACAAAAGACAGTTTTCACTCCCTGCCTTCTAGGTCTTCAGGAGCTCCTCATCGTTGATGGCCTTACACTCAGAACTGTTGCCTAGGCCCCCCAATTCATATGTCATCACTGCCTCCAACTGCTCAATGCCCTGCCTCTACAATGATAAAATGGTGAAGGAAACTGTGTTTCAGAATTAATGGGGTAGAGCTTCACTTCATTATTTTAATAAATTTTTAACTTTGGAAATGTTTTAGATTTGTAGAAAAGTTACAAAGATAGCATAGAGAGTTTCTCTTTACCCCTCACCCAGTTTCCCCCAAGTAAAAACCCAACAACAGTACAGAAGAATGAACTAAACTCCACAAAGCATTTGGATTTCATCAGTTTTTCCATTAACGTCCTCTTTCTGGTCAGGGTGCATTTCAGTTGTCATGTCTCTTTAGTCTCGTCTCTGACATTCTGCCAGTCTGTCCTTATTTTTCATGACCTTGACAGTTGAGAGGAGTACCTGTTGGGTATTTGATACAATGTCTCTCAAATTGGGTTGGTCTGACATTTTCCTCATGATGAGACTAGCTTATGGATTTGGGGAAAGAATATCACTGAGGGAAGTGCCTTTCTTATTACATTATGGCAGCAGTACATGCTCTCAAAATGACTGATCACTGGTGATGTTAACCTTGATCACCTGGCCAAGGTGCTTGCCAACTTTCTTCGCTGGAAAGTTATTATTTTTTTACTCCTTCACATACTCTATTGTTTGAGCTGACACTCAAGGAAGAGGGGGTGGCTGCTAAGCTCTATGTTCTGGAGGGAAGAAGTATTTAACATCAATTATTTGGAATTCTTCTGTAAGGAAGGTTTGTCTCCTCACTCCCAATAATTTATTTATTAAATGATTCATTTATAATACTATCGACTTGTGTCTACTTGCTCCAGGAAGATCCCACATGCCACGGAGCAACTAAGCCTGTGCGCCACAACCATTGAGTCTGAGCTTTAGAGACCGTGAGCCACAACTACTGAGCCCAAGTGCTGCAACTACTGAAGCCCACACGCCTAGAGCCCGTGCTCCACAACAAGAGAAGCCACGGCAATGAGGAGCCTGCGCACCACAATGAAGAGTAGTCCCCACTCACCACAACTAAAGAAAGCCCGTGCACAGCAAAAAAAAAAAAAGAAAAAAGGCCCAACACAACCAATAAAATAAATTAATTAATTAATTAAAAGAAAAAAAAAATGTAGTTTGCAGCAGTGGTTCATAACCCAACTGTCAGGACACGATGGGGTCAGAATTACTCGGGAAGTATTCTAGACCAAACAGAATTTAGGGGAATGTCAAGATCCTCGGGATTTCCATTAGACAGCTAAACTTGTGTGTCAACAAATAATGCTCCATGAACATTTTCATGCTTCCGCATGGTCAGCACTGGCACCTGAGTTAAAAGATGACAAATGGCAACCTTCAAGACTGAGGCCTTGGTAGTGATACAGTCTTGGGTCTCCCTGGAGCCCTGTGTTTACATTTCAGGGTGCTGAGGTAGAGACTGTCCCCTCTCTTCCCCAGAGAGGATTTTTCCCATTTCAGAACAATGCCATCAGCTCTCTCTCTAGAGGGCAGGATTGGATAGATGGGTCAGAAGTTCCTATATAAGCTCTGGGCTTCATAATTCTGGAGTTCTTCTCCTGTGATGCAAAGCCTGGATATACAGGTAGGCACATCTGGCTTGCACTGGTTTGCCCTGGAAAGAAGTGATGCTATGTGAAAAGCTTTTCTGAGCAGTCTGTCTCTGATCCAGAGGTCTGGGGGGAGGGGTGTGTGTGTGTGTGTGTGTGTGTGTACACTTACATACATGTAACTATAATAGGCTAATTTGTTAGGTTGAGAATAACATTTCAGACCCATCACAGTTTCAGACTCAACACTGAGCGCCAATACTAAAAGGAAACCAGGGCTGTGTTTCTGTAGGCACCCACTGGTTTGGTGATACCTGTTATTTTGGCCGTTATCTCCCCTGTTTTGTCTGTGCTCATATTATGAATGTTGTTAAAATATTTTGGATATCACCCCTGATGAGAAACACCAAACATAGTAAGCTCCAAGGTCTCACCTGGGAAATGTCTTTCCCTTATTACATGCAAAGAGAAAAGAGATCAAGATTTTACTTCTGCCCAGACGCCTCATGACAGCTTTTAGCCAAATCTGTTCTTTCAATGGGGCTTTGCTCTGGGTCTCAGCATGCAAGGGCAGTTCACAGGGCGTGTGTTTATGTGACTTTTCAACTCAATTTCCTGTGTTTCATTTTGTTTCCTCTTTCAACTAACACCATCTGAAAAGAATGAAGGATTTAATCATAACACTTTGTACTTCTTTTGCACATGTTTTCCTCCCAAGGAGCTAAAATGACTTCACAATGAGTTCCTCAGAGATCAAGAAAGAAGACTCTGAGGTAGTTAGACTGCAAGTGTTTTCATAATTGTCCAGATGAAGAAAATGGGACCAGAGATATGTTTGCCTATGGCCAGTATCAGAAACCAGCAATATGGGTCAATTTCCTGGATATCACAGTGGAGAGTAATGCAAAAGGGTTGACTGTATCATTTGGGTTAGTAAGAAGACAGAACCTTAAGCACCTAATATTTTCAATTTACAGAAAGATTTATTTGCCAGCCTCTCTGGGGAATAACCAGCCCACTCTGCCCCATACACAGGTTCATCTAAAGAGGAGGTGGGTTTTTAAGCCTAAATTACATATAGTATACTAATGGAAAATGAAGTGGAGTTCCGTGAACAACTCTGCTTCGCTTACCTAAAGAGACTGAACTGGACATATGCAGCCTTTCATAAATGAATTTAAGACTGGGATCTGCAGACAGGAGTTGGCTGATGTCTATCAGAGAAAAAAATATCTCCCTAGTTTCTATATAGCTACTACAACCGGGAGTGTCTACTCAGGCTTTGGCTTGACGGCTACTTAACATCTAATTGTTATAGAGTCAAATGAGAGCTTTTAGTGAAAGAGACATTCACAGGTCTAAGGCATGCTGTCTTGTTTGTTCTTCTCAAATATAATGCGCCATTTAGCAAGTCCTCCTAGTCTCCCCTTACTTCTGATCTGTACTGTGGATCACTTCGATGTTCAGCTTTGAAACACTACTTCCTCAGGTTCACAAAATGTGCTGCAAGAGAATGCTGTGAGAGCCATGAAAGTGCCACTCTTTTGCTCAAAGATTTTGAGGTTCACCATTCTTAACCTCAAACCAACCCGGTGCCTACAGCCTTAGTCGTGAGTGCAAGAACCTATAAAATAATACGCAAAATTCTATGTATGCATAGTCTTGGGGCAGGTTCAGTATTGTCATCAGATTCTCCAAAAGGGTAACAGACCCAAATTAATAACTTACGGTCTAAGGCAATGTTTTCTAACTTTAATTTCATAATCATCCCTAAGGAGCCTTTTAGACGTTTTATCCTAATAGACCACCCCCCCCAATATCCCATGAAATTTCAGCATCAAAGATTTACCATGTATCTGTTTATGTACCATAGTTATATATGTGCCTTATACATAAAAAGAATAAAACAAAACTTGGCCCCTAAGAAGCAATATTTGCCCACTTAGGGGGCGACATCAGCCTCCCCTGAGAATGCGAGGTCTACAGGGTCACAACCAAAGTCCTCTGCCTAATCTGCTGCCTGCAGCTTCCCCTCACTCCAGCTCCAATCTGACCCAAGCTGGCAGTTTATCACGGATACTGAACGTTCCCATCTCAAATTCACCCCCACAACCATAAATTCCACTGGCCCAGCAATTCTATGAAGTTGATGTTAGACCCTTTACTCACTGTTCCTTGAGCTATCTCAAGGCACAGCTTCATATCATCGTCAGCTTTGGCGTGGTAGTTCTTTTCCCCTTGGAACTCTCCTCTTCTTCCGTGACACAGTTCAGGCAAATGTATACTAGCAGCAGGGCACAATTTTTAAGAATTCATTCTTTGGAGCAGATGGTAGGCTTGGTTTGAGCAATGGCGAGAACAATAATGCTTATGCAGGAAATAGCTAGTGATTTCTCCAGGGACATTTCTCCTTCTCAGTCTTCTTCTGAGGAACCATTCGACTCACCCCTCACCCCATGTCCATAGTGAGGTGGCCCCGATAACCCGGCTCCTGTGGTACACATATGACTTAGGTCTGGCCAATGATCACATTCCCTCAGGACTAGCAACCTAATTTATGGGATGCAGTGAAAAATCAAAATGCAGGCCCCCTTGCTCAAAAATTAAGAATTTCAGCACAAGAGCAGCAGAGTATTAAAACGAGCACAGGAGCCTTCTACGTGCAGAGTCCTGTGAGGCTGCACAGATCACACACCCATGCCGCTGGCCCTATGTCTCCTACTTCCAGCCACAGCGAATGGTTCAGGAACAGACACAGAAGCAATAGAGATGACTGTTAGACGTATACTTCGTGTAGGAGTAACTACTAGGAAAGAGAAGCAGTCTTGCTCTCAGTCTGAAAGCTTGGTGGCTAAGAGAATGTGCCTGAAAATGAAGTCAGCTGAGAGGAAAACAGGCCTACTAGAAAGAGCAAGAAATGACTGAATTCTGATAGCATTGTTGTAGCCCTTGGATCCAGTTCTATCCCTGACTGTAAGCCAGCAAAGCCTTCTTTGTTCCCAAACCAGTTTGAGTTGGAGTTTCTGTCACCTGCAACCAGAAGAGACTTGACTAACAGAATTATGTTTCAGGGTTGTTGGGAGGATGGTCCCTGGAACAGATAAATATTAACTATTATCATCATAATGATCTTTTCTTCAAACTCCTATACCACTCTGCCAATCTTCTGCACTTGGTATGCCTCACATACTGCTTTGTATTGTTAATTTCTGTTTATAATAACTAGATTTTAAGCTTTCTGAGAACAAAGGTTATTTTAAAAAATATTTCATAGGACCTAGAATTGTACATGATTGTGTTAAAAATGTCATGTGAACTGACTGCTCATTTAGAACCCTGCAAGAAAATTAAACACAGATAAGTGTGTTTACAGTAGATAATATGACCTGACAGAGGTAGAAAATTCCCTGAGCTGAAATACAAGATTTTTGAAGTTTGTAATTTATTATGACTTGTAGCTAAAAAAGCTTTTTTAGGGATATACCTCCAAAGGGAACATAGGATTCAATGGGAAAATATGTTTTAACCGATAGATGTATTTTTTAAAAAACTGTTTCAATTGTGAATGATATATTGAATTTTTTCAGTCTTCAACTGATTGAAAAAGTAGAAATATTTAAAGAGATTTTTAGATATTTATACTTTCTGATTTCCTCAAGGCCCGAGAAAAGTAAAAACAGGTAAGTAACATTCACAATTTCCATTTGAGAAATTAATTTTTAAAGCTGTTTAAAAAGATGAGGGAAGATGCAAACACTAGGGAGAACTCCTCAGATGCTAAGAAGTGGCAAAAATATATATATATATACACACACCAATTATTGTTCAGACACATGGCATGCCAGGTTTATAAAGATGCAACAATAATCTATTGAGACTCACAGGATGTAAGATTTGCAGCTAATGAAACTATTTAGCTCCACATTTTTATTTTATTTTCCTGTTTTGCTGGTAGTAATTTCCAAAAGGTATATCATGACTCCTTAGCATTTTTAAAGAAATCATAAACTATTTATTTTTTTTCCTTAGAATTGAGTGATTATGAAATTGAATTGCTATAAAGCCTTGTCAATATCCCTCCTTTGATACATTGTAAATCAACTATACTTCAATTTTTTAAAAAAAGAAAGAAAAAAAAAATAGACCCTCCTTTGAGGTCCCTCAGGTGACTCTGGTTTGTGTGTGTGTGTGTATGTTTGGTCCCTTCTAAATTCTCTCTTGTTGATTTCCTTTTCCCTCCATCAATCCAGGTTATTCATTTTTGCAAACCTCTGGGTTTGCAACTCTGTGGTTTTGGCATTTCTAAGAGAAATAAACTTCAGATAAGAAAACAGACGTATATATTTGAATATAGGTTTTGACAAGGGGAAAAATATTAATTATGGAATCACAGACTTCTATATTCAAAGGTGAACAGTTTCCAATTGAGTATACACAGTCTGATATTTTACTGTGAGAGTTAAATCGATATTTTCTTCAGTGGATTTGGAAAAAAGTATCATGAATTATTACTAAATAAATTGTCATTTCTTAAACTCAATAAATTTGAATGCACTCTGTAATCGCAAAGCATTTGCAAAAGAAAACTCTTATCTTTTTTCTCAAGTAAATACTGGGTTTCCTGGACTGAAAACAGGGAGGGCATATTGAAAACAGAGTAAACATTTTTATTCTTCAGAGAACAAAATCTAATTTGTACACATCAACTTTCTCTTCCCTAAATTTACAATTTAAAATAACTGTCCAATGAAGCAAGTCACAAGCCCCCCACACCATAAAACTTTCTATAACTAAATGTTTATTTGAGGAAGGTACATTCTTTCTTAGATTTACATGACAACTTCAACATAGTGTACAATTATGCCCTAACTAAAAAGTTCTTTTGCCACTTTTCCAAATCTCCGATATTCTTATTAACATTTTCCAATTAACTAATTCTTTCTATAATAATTCTTTCCCTTCCTCTAATAGTTCTCTTTTGCTTTTGTTTTCTCTGACCCACTACTGATTTGCTAGAAGGTATGTTTATTAATGAGCCAATTAACCAGTAAAAGATTTCTCAGCCTAAATGTGGCAGGGTAGAGGATGTGGAGCCCAAATAACCTTTCTGTGCTTAAGAATTATCTTGGGTAATGGATAGGTCATTTTCGGCAGTTTCAAAATTGGAAATTCTGACATATAACTGATTCCTCTCGGTTCAAATCCGGACGCCAGTATAAAATTCACGCATAACACCTATAAAATAGTTCCATGCCCTGAACTTGGCCTTTTTATTCTTGGAGGCTATTTTAATGTTTTCCTTCTATGAATAAGCCCATTTAGTCACTAAGGCTGCTATTTACTGAAAGACACTGCTTTTGCTCAGCCTTCTTATGTGTAAGGACAAACATTCCCGTGCTTTTTCTCTATCTCCTTTTTAAAACAAAATGACTTTTGAAAAAAATTGATATCTATTGTGCTATAACAGCCATCATTTAACAAATACAGTTTGTATTAAAGACAGTACTTCCTGAGGATATGTCTTAAATGAAAAGCACACAATACCTGGTTTTCACTATAACCTTACAGTTGCATAGACAGATAATATGCATTGCTAGTGTCTTATTTACAAAACAACAATTTCAGTTATCGAGACGTTTCTAGGTCATTTTATTTTCTTGTTCTTTTTTAATCAATGACTTATTAGGTGTGATCCTGTTCTTTTTCAATTCCAGATAATGTATCTTTAGCTTTTTCTTAAGGGGAAAGCATATGACAGTTTCGCATGAGCAATCAACCTTGTGAATATCAAATAAAAGACATACGGGTTTACTGCATCCCATAAAGGGATGTACAAATGGCAACCGTTATTATCATGCACCAATGGTTTAGTTGGTGACTTTGGGGAAGAATGTGCAAAACTTGATGTACTGTTCATCTCTAACTGCATAGGACATGGAGGCAAGAGAGTGGCCTTCAGACTTAGAATCAAATCTTGTTTTTAATATATACTAACCATATCACTTCAGCTGACTTCACCTCTAAGTCTTGTTTCATTCCTTAAAAAGGGGGGGAGAGAGGGGCAAATGATGCCTAACCCAGAAGATGCTGTTAAAATTAAACGAGTTCACTCTATGTTACAGAACTGGATCTATAGAAGGCTTACAATAACTACGTAGTATCTTCTACTTCCACGTTTAGCCCACTTCTGAACAGGTAAAATCCCTGGTTCATGAGATAGAAGGCGTTAAATTAATGAAACAAGGAGGCCATTAGATGGAAGTGGCTCTAATGCCGTAGAGACCAACGTAGGCAAACCAAAAGCTAAGCCTGTAAATGCCTTGAGTTTACAAAATCAAAACCTAAGGACAACAAATCACAGTCACCTAGGTTTTAAGCTATAGCCAATCAATAATTTCCTTACTTTGGTTTTGGATGTTCTCTAAGTTTTTCCCCTGACTTCTGTCAATGGACTGCTCCTAGGAACTTTGTGATCTAGTGTTGCCTGATTCGAATTGATTTTTGCTCAAACTCTTAAAAATTTTAATATAGGTCAGTTTAATTTTTAACAAAGGCGAGCAGAATATGCCACCCCAAAATATGTTTCTTTGGGATAAGCATTATTTTGTGCCGATTATTTTTGAGAAAAAGCAGACAAAGAAAATCTCTGAAAACAGAGCAGAAGTTACTCTTTTGTAAGAGACATTTACCTTTAAAAGGGAAATCTCCACTTGTAAGGTTGCCCACCTCTTGGTACCAGAATGAGGAGGGTGACCAAATCACAAGGACTCCTGAACCAGAAGGCTAGGACTTAAACCTGCATAACAATCTCACCCACCTTTACAGTGCTTTTCCTGGTTGCCTCCCACAACTGGCCTTCCCCCATGCTCAACATCTTTTTTTTTTCTTTTGGGGTGGGGGGGGGCGTCCTTTAACTTTAGATGGCATGGAAGGTGATGGCTTGGGTCATTCTGGGGAGTTTTACTCAGTTTTCCTAGGTACTGTCCATGTATACAGGAGACATACATGTTATTAAACTTCTGTTTGTTTTTCTTCTGTTAATCTGTCTTTTATCACAGGGGGTCTCAGCCAAGGACCTAGAAGGGTACAGGGAAAATGATTTTTCCTCCCCAAGAGAGGAATGCTACTGAATCTATCAGTTTGTCTTAAGCCATACACAATATATTTTTCCAATATATTTCAATTTGACTTTTAAGAAAGGAGTGATATATATTTTACTGAAGTTATATATTCAATCTCAAAATATATATCATATTATAATGAAGTCTCCTGACATTCATAATACCATAAATACTGATTTAAACCAAAAATAAAAGCAGTTCTTCTGCCCCCTTCCCGTTTGCCCATTTCTGTTCTCCTCTAACCTTAAGAGAACTTAATTACAGCAATGAGATCACTAGGCAATTTAACCTAACTTCTGACTTATGCTTTCTTGAATGCATACCATGCCTTGCCTAACCTGCTGATTCTTTTCATAGATTAAAAGAAGAATGAAGAATTAAGTAGTTAAAGAATGATTAGCTCTGTACCCCAGGTATCCTGCAGGCAGATCACCTGGGCCAGATAACAGCTACAACTGAAGAAAGAGTCAGTCAGTCTGCACTCAGTGGAGAATGATGTAGAATCCAACCTCTAGCCTAGATGATTCACTGTCATTCTTTCGCCCCCGCCCCCTTTCCCTTTAAAAACTGTCCTGGCGGAGCAGAATCTTGGGAGTTGGTCTTGGGACACCTTCTCTCCAGATTGCCGACTTTTTTGACTAAATCAACTTTCATTTCTATTGATACTGGCCTCTCAATGTACTGGCTTTTGAGCTATGAGCAGTTGAACTTGAGTTGAGTAACAGAAGGAGGAAAAAGGAGCTTTTTAGTTGTGTGGACTGATAAACACAGTAGAAGAGACCCAGAGGGCCCCAAATCCACCCTGACCTCTATGATTCACCAGTTATGTGGGAGTTGAAGGTGGAGGTGAAGTGATAAGATGCAACTTTTAAAAGAAAGAGGAAAATAAGAAGAAGAAGAGGGAAGAGGATGGAGGGTATTTTGGATGCAGCTCTGGCCCTGAGAGAAAACAGCCCACACAGAGATGAAGCACAGCATCCCTGTCAGGGAGTGGGGTTGGTTGTGAGCCACGCCCACCCAGAGCAGGGGCCTCCTGTCTTTCTTGATTGCCACCACCATGAACACAAGAAGAAATACATTTTCTTTTCTGACCTAATATGCGTGTATACATATATATTTATTTATAGTCAAACAAAAGTTTTTCAAAACAATATTTATACTATGCACAATGTACTCTTATTTTCTATTTTAATCTAGGTTGTATTTTTAAAGGCTGGTTGTGACCTGATGAATTGATTTCATGAGTCACTAATGGGTCATGGCTACCTTTTGAAGAAACTGACGATCTAGACAGCTTTTGGAAATCGTCCATAGAAATGCTATTTTAGCAATGATGCTAGATAATGTTTCTATATGACAAAAGGCTATAATAACACACTATATTACACAAATGCAGATTTTCCTCTACCATATTTTTGATATGAAAATAAACAAAAACTAAAGTGCAATATTAAATATAAATATACATACATGTACATGTTTTTCTCTTACAAGCAATGCATTCTCTAAAGCAGAGTTGACTCCTTGCCAAATTCTAAAATTTGTTTATATGTCTCTTAATATGTCTTTTGATTTACAAATATATAAATTTAAGCACATACTCACAATAAAGAAAGAAACCCAGAGATAACTACTTCTGTTTTTTTCCCCCTCCTGAGATGTAAAATTATGAAGTAGGGCTCTGTCTTCCATGGCTTATATTTTCCCATATAATACCCCTGACCCCAGAGCTTCTTGGGTCAGGTCACTGTTTCTGGAATCCCTTCAATATGTCATCATGGTAGACAAATACACTTTAGAGACTACTGGAAAGCTGAAGTCAGAAACATTTTTCAAAGGCACTGATGTTTGTAAACATCCTGTTAAGTGAAATAAGATGGTGTGTTTTCACGTGTCCTTCTAGAATGCTGACACAGCTTGGATACAAAATAGGTGTGTGGTGGCAAGACTTGAGCTTTGCAGAACTAGAATGACTTGATATTGAATAAAAAATAAAAATAAAAAAGTATCTACCATCATGTTGGTTTTTTTCAAAAAATCATTTTTAAAAACAAGAAAAAATATAACCATGTAGTTTTATATACTTGCTATAAGTGGGTCATAAATTAGGTACTAAACATTTTGGAAGCAAATGCCCAAGTTACAGCCATGTATATAACTCACGTTGCCTATAAGATAAACTCAGACCATTTATGAGACAAGCAGCTACTTTGAACATTTAAATTATATACAAGTTTCTCCTGAAATGCTTCTTTATGAGGAAGCTGGGCAAGATTATAGACACAACTAAGACTCCAGTTTTAATGGAGCTGGTCTTTTACATGATCTAGCAGGACCTGGGCCTGTACAGACAAGTGCCACCTACAGCTTTGGAAGATTAGGGTATGGACCTGGGGACCTGGGTAAGCAGCAGGGGGTTGAAGGCTAGTGTGAGGGGAAGGGACCAGAGGAGAGGCATGTGGCATGTGTCTACACTACATGAAGTACACTGCTGCACTTAAAAGCAGTGGACTAGATGTACCTTGGAAAGTTAGGGTTGCATGGCACTGTTTGTAGTAGCATGAGACAAGAAACAACCCAAATGTACATCAGTGTTCTCTGTAGCTGCAAAATGGAGTGAGGACTGTGCCTACAGATCTCTAGAAAGTGATCTCCAGAATATATTGTGAAGTGAAAAACATGGTGGAGCAAAGCATCCTTTTTACACTTCTGTGTATTTTCATATACACATACAAATACATATGCCTGCTTATGTTTAAAAACAAGGGGAGGATATAATAAAAACTAGGAAAAAAAATATGACCTATGAGGAAGAGGCTAAACAAGGTGGAGAGAACACGAAGAAAATTTCATCTTCTCTGTATACATCTTATTTTGTAGATGTCACTTTGAAACCAGGTAAACATTTTAAATAGTCATAGAACAAGATTACATTTAAAAAGGAATTTTTATAAATAAAAGCAAAGTGAAACAAAGGAATCTAACTGTGAACTGGGTTGCTGACATATGTGCAAAGAAAGAAACATTTCAAGTAAATTTAAAGCACAGAAATTTGACTAAACACCTCTAGTGTTTTCCTTGGGGGAGAATAAAATGAAAAATATATATACATATATTCACCTAAATACATATGTATATGAGATATATGCATGCAGTATATATTCATATATAATATAAAAGGGAATATGTCAATATATTAGAATATATGTATTATATTCACATATACTTAAACTCTCAAAGAGAGAATATAAACACACAGATGTATACATATATATATTTGTATCAAGAGGGAGACTTATGTGGATCAAAAATGATTAATGTTCTATGAGATGAGGAATATTATTAAATCAATCTTCTGTACCCAAGGTCCCAAAGGAAAAAAAGCGCTGTGTATATACAGAGAACAACATTTTTTTGCTACATCATTTACCTTAGAAAATGAATCCTCTTTAATAAATGAGTTGGAAAAGTGCTTTCAAAGTTGAAGCTGCCAACACAGTACTATGGTTCTTGCACTTGACATGCTATTCTGAAATATTCAATGGTACACCTCAGTGAATCCAAAATAAATCATTCCCCTCTTTTCTGGGGAGAGATATCAGATATAATGCTCTTCTTTCCTTTTTTAAATATTCATGAAACTTTTATTCTTCAAAGAAGATGCTAACATCTTTAAGGTCATTACACATCAGTTCAGCCTAGGAATTTTTTTTAACACTTTGGCTTGGTTATTTCCCATACCTAGCACAGAACTCTACTCTAGAATATTAACAGAACTTATTGTCTATTGATTTCATAGGTTTTAATTATGTTTTGAAAAACTCATGAGTCTCAAGCCTCTACTACACACCTGCCACTGTCAAGTATGTAGTTATAGCTTGTTACTTTCCTATTAGAAAATCATTTCTCCAAGGTCCAAAGTGCTCTACTTAAGAAAGACATAAATTCAGTACTTCTGATTCTAACTAAAATTGCCCCATCACATATGTAAATATTTGTTAGGATAACAACAACAACAAAAAATCATAGATCCTCAGGTTAGGAGACATAAACCTCACTAACTAACCTGGTATATGAGACACATCAGTCCCTTCAGTGGTGTCCCCTGGAAACAGACTACATCTAGAAGTGTTTTACAGTAAATAATACATCAGGGAGATATTAATGGGCACTTCAAAGATAAAAGTAGGGGGTTCTGTGGTTCAAAGAATTTGGCAAATGATGGGCTGAAGAGCATGAAAATGCTTTCAATACTCAGAACATATCATGCTAATGAGCACTGTGATTTTCTTTCAAAAAAAAAAAAAGGCAAAAAGTAAGTCAGAATTTTCCAAACTTGTCTTCCTTGGAATCACTTCCTTTCACAGAGTTTTCTGTTGGAGCAGTGTTCAATGAACATTTAGGATAATGCTGGTCTGTTGGTGCCTGGATACTGCCAACAACAGGCCATTAGATTCAACAGCATGGTGCCCATTAAATCTTTTTGTAGCTCTGATTCAGACTTCCATTTTCTGAACCAGATGCAGAAGTTGGCAAATTTAGAGGAAAAAATAAATCCATCTATGAAGACACACTCTGGGCTTTTGTATTAGAGACCTTATACAAAATATACACTCATTTTAAGAATTAATCAAGAAAAGGTACACTGATATCCGCTACAGAAGATAAACGAAAAGTATCTACAATTTGAGTAACCTAATTTTATGGGAAATTAAGAACCATTAATATCGATATAAGAAGCAGAGAGTTTTTGAATGTGCAAATCAGATTTGTGAAATAAATCACATTGTTTTCCTCTCACAAATCTGGAACTAGGCTAGGTTGTTAGTACCTCACAGCTGACCTAGGGGAGGAAAGCTCTGGGGGGACCATATGCCGTCCCCCCAACCCAGCTGATGGAATCCTTAGTTGTACTGACTAGAAGTGGTGGCTTTTCTTTCTAATAATCTGGGACTCTTGTGTGTGGACACCTTCAAAAGAAAGCTGACTTTGCTGGTTACAGCTTCATTCTCCAAGTGCTGCACAGAAGATGCCTGAGGACACAGGACAGAACAGGAAGCTTTTCAAACAAGTACAAGTTCTGCAAAAAAATCAACCTGGGACTCTGAAGAAACCAAAGTCTCCTTCAGAAACAGTTACTCTGTGGGAACTATCCATGGTCCTGAGCTGTTTCCATGAAAAACTCGTGATGAAGGGTCAAGCCCCCTAACTGTCTAGGCCTTATTTGTTTTTGTTTTGGTTTTTTTAAAAAATCAACCTTCCCCAATACATGCCTGGCCTGACAGGATTAAAACATACACCTTCTGCCTGACCTAACTAGACAAGACCTAAGCTTGTCTACAATGCCTTCAATTGCTGACTGCCACGCTCTAGATTAGTCGCCCAGTTCCTTACTAGTTACCACTATATTACTTCTCACTCATTCAAGCTGTCCACAGAGCGGTGGAGAAACAGCTGACTGGGATGCCATGACTTGTGACACCCTCTAATGAGAACCAAGAGACTGGAGTGGGTAGAATTCTGTCTGGTCTATTGGACTTATGATGGATGGCAGCATATTGGCATGTTGAGAATCACGTTTCCCATAGAACAAGATATAATGCCAGACTAGCATTTAGCAGCTACATGACTTTGAACAAGTAAGCTTTTCTGAGCCTCAGATTTTAAAAAGTGTTAAACCACCAGGTTGCAATGACTGACTCGCATAACATGCGAAAGCATACCGCAGAGAGCTGGATTTGTACACTACTAAAGGAAGGCTCTCATTGTAACCATTTTAAGGGTTATAAAGTCCCTTAGAAAATCCTTTTCATTTAAACTCATTATCCCCCATCCTACAATGCCCAGATATCAATGAGAGCCCTTCACCTTTAGTTATGATTTAGTAAAGCAATACCTTGCAGACATCTTGCATTTCAATAAAAATAATAATGTAGCAGAGCAGTATAACTCAGGAGGCGAACTTTCACTTGAGGATATCCACATGGAGAAGTAATCAATGAGGCGACAAACAGAATTTTAAGGTCTACATTTCCCCTTATTTAAGAATTCACAAAAATATGGAAAATAAAGATGCTGATAAATATATGAAGATCATAATTATGGGTCTTCCTTTTAAATTTCCTGTCATGTAACTTTGATAGTTCTTAAATACGCAACAGTGATTTACATTCAGAAGTCATAAAAATGGACATAGTGTAGTTAGAACTTCTGATCTTAGAATCTTCCATTAAAGGTTATTTATTTTTGTCATTTAGAATCCCTTCTATTCTTTGAAAAATTAATCTATCCTGTGCAACTTACTTAAATTTTAAAGCTGGCTTTGTTATCGCAAAAACCATACTTGATCATTACAAAGAAAGTAGAAACTATAGATTTTTTTAAATGTCACTGATTTTCCTACAGCCTATTTTGAATTTTTTAGAGTATTTTCCCTGTTTAAACATTTTGCATAAATTAGTAGAATCATACTTCCTTATGTTATAAATATTTTGCCATAAAATTTAAAATTCTTTATACTTTCAATGGTTGAAAACCAGACTGGAACAGGTCTATCACAGTATTTAATGTTTACTGTAGACTTGTGTATTGTTTGCTTTCAGTTTTCTCTATTATTAAAAATATTCCAATAATTAGTTTTATACATAAATCATTTTTACATTCATGATTATATCGAGGATATATCCCTTGAAGTAGTACTACTGGGCCAAAGGGAATGAATTATTTTTTCTTTTACTTGTAATATTTTTTATATTTTATTCATGTAGTATCAAAACAGTCATTTTAGGCCACAAAATTTTCAAAACTCTTGATAATTGGTTTATAAGTAAGAACTCTATGTAAATGACTTCACCCATCTACTTTGATTTGCAGTATAAAAAAGTTTATCTGGGGAATTCCTTGGTGGTCCAATGGTTAAGACTCTGCGCTTTCACTGCCGAGGGCCCAGGTTCAATCCCAGGTGTGTGTGTGTGTGTGTTTGGGGGGGGGGGGTTCATCTGGGGAGAGGGGGAGCCCAGAAGAGAGTGGCAATACACAAAGCTCAGATATTTAGTGTTATTTCATTAAGATAATTTTGATTGAGGCAAGTTACATCTGACATGAAATCTTTAGTGTGTTACATTTCAGAGAGCTTGCTGAGCAGAGGTGAAGGGAGCAGTCGACATGGCCTCCGGCTGGAAGCTGCAATCACTGTTGACACTGCATCCATGGTCCCTGGGTGGTCACCTTACACTAAAACTTTCTGCCTAAGGGCTTTTATTTTGGAAACAGGGGCACCTTGGCCTGAGAAGAGTACAAAAAGGTGTCAAAATGTTAATGCTAACCTAAATGTCCATCAACAGATGAATGGATAAAGAAGATGTGGTACATACATACAATGGAATATTACTCAGCTGTAAAAAGCAATGAAACTGGGACATTTGTAGAGACATAGATGGACCTAGAGACTGTCATACAGAGTGAAGTGAGTCAGAAAGAGAAAAACAAATATCGTATATTAACACATATATGTGGACTATAGAAAAATGGTACAGATCAACTGGTTTGCAAGGCAGAACTAGAGACACAGATGTAGAGAACAAACATATGGACACCAAGTGGGGAAAGCGGGGAGGGCTGGGGGGGGAATGAATTGGGAGATTGGGATACCAAATTGTACACTCTAAATATATGCAGTTTAGTGTAAAAAATAAAAAAACAGAAAGTTAAAAAAAAAAAAAAAGCACAGATGAAAGCATCTGAAAATGGAAAGAAAAAAAAAAAAGGGTTAATGCTCCCCAGGAGTCATCCTTCAATCAATGACAAAAGCCCTGCATGCCTGCCCCTTGGTTGGATGGATAACTGTGAGGTCTGTTCTACACTGGCTCCAGAGGCCCCCAGAGAGGGATTGAGCCCACAGAAGTCATGTATTTGATAGTGCACCTTTAGCTAGTTCATTTCCCTCTTTGTGTGTGTGTGGGGGGGTGCTCTTTGATAATACAACAGTTGAGTAAAGATCTGAAGAATCATTTATTTATTGACTTATTCTCCTGCCCATCAGCATTTGGGTGGTCCCTAGGTTTTTGCTATGTGAGCGCTGCTCTGAATATTTTTGTGCAGTCTCCAAATACACCCGTGCAAGAGCCTCTCACCTGTACATCCCTCTTCTGCCAGATGTCAAGTTCCTCGAAGATACAGAAGCAATCCCTACAGGCTGGGGAGGAACACTCTGGTTAAGAATGGGTCCCAAGTGTCCCTTGCTGTAGATACCTTCAGCGCCTCCAGGATGCTGGATTTTGAGTCCCTCCAGTCCCCCAGGAAGATGCTGTTGGTCTACCTGGAGCCCTTACTCCTGACATGCCACTAGTGAATACTTTGGGAACTGCTGATATTCTGGCCTCCATGTGTACACAAGCAAAGCCTCCAAGACAAAGCCTTTGATAGAGCCCTGACCTAGCTGGCCAGTGGGACTTATAAGCAGGTGCTGTCACAGGAGTCCTGAAACTGGAGACTGGGCTGTCTGACATCCTCTGAATGAGAGAACCTTGACATTGCAGCAGGAACCCTGGTTACAGCAGCAGCCTCAGCACTGGGAGGAAGACGAATTTATTTTTCTGAATGCCAACATTTATTGAGGATTTACAATAACATAGACATTGGACCTGACAGCTTTTTGCGCACTAAAGCAGAGATCAGCAAGCTTCCTGAAAAGGGCCAGATTGTAAGTATTTTAAGCTTTGCAGACCATAGGGTCACAATCACTCAACTCTCTCATCCTAGCCCCAAAGCAGCTATAGACAATATGCATACAAACAGGTGTGGCTCTGTTCCCATAAGACCTTATTTAAAAATTCCTTATCAAAATATGGGACAAAATATTCTTCTCCACTCCCTCCCAACTCTTTAAAAATGGTAACAGGTGGTGGGATGTAGGTTGTGGGCCCCTGCACTACAGTGGTCCAGAGCATGGCTTCTGGATCCAGATGACCTGGGTTTGAATCTGCTCTGCCATCTGCGAGCCACATGGCCTTGGGCAAAAAGCCACTTAACAGCACTGGGGACGTACCACTGCTTGGGAGGATTGTTGTGAAGGTGACTTCATTAGCGAAGGATACATAATAAACATTTAATAACTATTAACTTTTTGAATTGAAGAATATGACCTGTTTTTATTCATTTGTCTTGCCATATTTACATGTAAACCCCACCACAATCACACAAGTCAGGTACCAGTGTTTTAGTGAAGGACATGGTTCAGCTGGACCCAGCTCCATGGTGTTTTCTGGGTGGACACATCTGCCACTTCTGCCCCTGGGGTAGCAGAGTTGAAATTAATGGATCATAATATACTGTTGCATGGGAAAAACATGGGGAAAAATCTCTGTGTTCCCAACTACAGCTAAATTATATGGTAACTAAGTACTTTTTGTGGGCTAGTTTGGAATTTTGCCACCACTTTTAACATTATTTCTATAGCAAACTACATTCCACGTTCCAGTTTCTGGCCCACAAACCAATAATTGGGAAACATTCTAGTCATAAGAACAGACTACAATAGAGCTGCCTTGTGGGCTATTGAGAGAACAGGAATAAAGACAGTTGGCAAGAAACAGAACTCTCACAATTTGGGATACAATATATTTCACTAAATGATGGCTATGATACAACTAAACTTCATTAGGAAACGATATGCCAAAATTTGGACAACTCATTGACATATTGAAACCGCAGCTCAAAAAAAGATGGCTTTAAATGGCCCCTTTCTTCACTCACCCTTTTTCCAGCTGTTACTAGCAGCAGTTTTAAGCAGAAACAGCTAACTGTTGTACAATAAACATAAGTCAAGTGGCTAAGTGTTAATTAGGGAGTATTCATTCCTGCTTGCAAGATGTGCCAGTGGCTGGGTCTCGTTTAATTTTTCAAAATTCTCTTATGCTTTGGAGCCTACAATGGCAAAATACTTACATGAAGGGTTGGCCCAAGCACTGAAGTGCAGAAAGATGACTCCAAGGTCCCTTCCCTTCCTCCCTGCTGGTCTCCTTGTAGTTTACCATTAAACATCATTATCTTGCTCTTTGCAAACTAAGCCGCTATGGGAGGCTGTAGCTTAGACCCCACATTAAAATAGCACACAGAGCCCATCCCCCACCTCTCCTCCCTCCTCCCTCCTCCCTGCCTGGCAACTCAGGCCACACAGTTTCCAAAGGGGTTAGGCCCATTTGAATTAATTCTGGAAATCTCGGGGGTTTATCCCTTTTGAATGTTGTTCACTGCCACTGCCCTAAGGCACCCACCATCCAGAAAGACTTTGATGTATCTTATACTTTGGTCCTGATGACAGGAAGACAGAAATGAGAAAAAGCACTTATTCTGCAGCTGATCCAGGGGGAATGACTGAATTTGAGGGAGCTGGGGAGAACATTTCTAGAATTAACAAAATTCTGTGATTTTGTGTGCTAATAAAAGAGGCTTACAAGTTGCAGTGACAGGCCAGACAGCCAGGTAGAAAATTCAGTTGGATCAGATTTCAACATTCAAGAACATGGTGGGACCTGAGAATATGAAAGAAGCAATATTTTACCAATTTCAAAAATGTTAAAATTACACAGAAAGCGTGTTTACACGTACATAGAGGCAAAACTATGCAAAATAAAGTCACGTGATGAACAATAGGGTGGGGGGTGGTTGCAGTGTTTTTGAAAAAGGATTAGTTATGGTATATAATTGAACTCCAGGGAGCTGGGCTACATGACCACACCCTGGCTACCAACAGCACTTCGCCATATACAGCTATGACAAGCCATTAAGGTTCCTGAGCAGGACTTGGTGAGTTCCGGGCTGATATTGCCGGTTGTTCAAAATCTCCAGCGTGCTGAGAAGGCAACCCTCAGATTTCAAGGGATAAAATGACAGTGAGCTGGTGTGAGAAAAATCACCTTGGATGTCTACTCCAAGTTTCAACACCCAGTTGGAATCTCTGGTCAAAAGTCAACTCAGTGGCTGACACTGCATTTGACTTCCTGAGTACCTGAGCATCTTTCAACCCTGATAAGCTTTAGAATTGAGAGCAGGAGTAACTGAGAAATTTGAAACCACCATAGTAATATTTCTTGGTTAAGGCATCTGGAGAAATGTGGTACTGTCTGGTCTTGCAATAGTTAAGAGAATTTGGCTTATTAAGATGACTCCCAACTAACTCCCAACTGAATGATTGACTTAGTCTTTTCATTTTAGGTTTAAATCTAAATAATTTTATATGCATATTCAAAACAAACAGAAAAACCACCTCTTTTTCACTGTACTTATGAGTTTAGTTTATTAGCTTTGTAAGATTTATTTTGAACGCAGGAGGGTTTTGTTAACAAATTCAGATAATGCATGTATTTAAAGAGTAAAGAGAATATATATATATTTTATATATATAAGCTATATTAATTATATATGTAAAATTAAATTCTTCAACTTATTGAAGATATTTAAATACTAAAGTGAATAAATTGGACCAATATTGTTTAAAGGATGCTAAAAACTGATTGCTCAAATATCCTGTACTCTACTTAGAAACTCAACTCAAAAGCCAAAGGGAAATTAGTTTGAAGTTTAAGCTGTAAAGCACTGAATGATAATTATTTAAACAAAACAACCCCCTGGAGAATCTTCTCTGGAAATAAAAGCTGCCCTTAGAGGCACAAAGACCTTACATCAATAAGTGAAGGGGGACAACAATCCTATTAGGTGGCTCAGCCTGGACTAGGCAATGAGCGGCATCTTCACACTTCAGGTAGACGCTGAATCAGGATCCAACAAACATCTTCTATGAAAGGCCAGAGAGTAAATATTTTGGGCATTGTGGGCTGTATGGCCATGTTGTAACCAAAATCTGGTCATGATACGGCAAAAGCAGACACGGACAATATGTAAATAAATGGGCATGGCTGTTTTGCAAGAAAACTTTTACTGACGAAAACAGGCTACAGGCTGGATTGGGCCCTTGAGCCATAGTTTGCTGACTCCTGCTGCAAGGAAAGGACAATTTTACTCATCTTGTAGATGAGAAAACTGATTTTCAGTTGCTATGGGCTGAATGTTTGTGTTCCCCAAATTTCATGTTAAAATCTTACCCCCCAAGGTGATACTGGTATTAGAACACAGGGCCTTTGGGAGGTGATTTGGTCAGGAGGGTGCAGCCCTCATGATTTGGATTAGTGCTCTTATAAAAGACCTCGGAAAGCTGACTATCTTCTTCTACTATGTGAGGACACAATGAGAAGATGCTGTCTATGAACCAGAAAATAGCCTTGATCTTGGACTTCCCAGTCTCCGGAACTGTGAGATTATACATTTCTGTTGTTCAAGCCACCAAATCTCTGGTACTTTTCATAGAAGCCCAAGTGTACTAAGACAAAGAAAAGGTAAATGATCTGGCCAAATTCCTACAAGCAGTAAGGGTGGAACAGGAACTTGAACCTTGCCCGATTCCATGGTGTCATGTTGCCTTGAAGGGACAGGTAGTTGACTTCAGTCTCCTGGTCTATAAACCAAAAGATCTGAATTCAGATGACCTTTACAACCTCCTCCTCATACTGGAATTTGTTAACATGTTTTTTGCCATGGCCCTCTTACAAAGTCTAGCAAGGCTATGGGATCCCTTCTAAAAACAAAGTTTATAAATACATAAAATACACAGAATTACAAAGGAAATTAATTATACTAAAATATGGTTATCAAAAATGTATTTTTAAAAAGGTTATACCGGCTTCTCAGTCTCAGCACTATTGAAATTCTGAACTGGAGAATTCTTTCTTGGCAGAGGGGGCTGTCCTGTGCAATGTAGGATGTTTGGCAGATGCCATTAGCAGGTCCCCTCCCAGTTGTGACAACCAAAAATGTTTCCATATATTGTCAAATGTGCCCTATGGGGCAAAATCTTCCCTTATAGACAACCACTGCCCTATTAATAGATGTGCTTCTTCATTAGCAGGTTCAATGAGAAGATACAGTGGAGGATCTAAGGAGCGCCCAAACTTTGAAGCGGTGGTGAGGATTATGACATTTTGATATTTACAAAAACTCTAATGTGACATTAGCTGTATTTGTGGTTTCTATTGGTGACCAAGTCACAGGCACAGCAAATACTACTTTAGTGTATTGCTTATATTCCTGACTGAAGAAAATGCTCACTGACAGTCAGAGGTCAATGAAAGCAAAAACGTAATTCCACCCCTCACCACCCCACCCCTTCATCCCAGTGAAGCTTCATGGAGTCTGTGAATTGTGTCCACAGAATTCTTGGAGATCTATGAACCTCGTGTTGGGAACCTGTCTTCTAGTTGAGACATATAATGAAGATATGACACTAATAAGTCAGCCGGCACATAATTAATGTTAACAGATGATAGAGATCACTTAATTTAATGTATTATATTACAGCAAACGTTGACTCAGGTAGGGTAAGCGGTTTCCTCAAGGTCGGGCAGTTGCTTAGCAGAAGGCCTGGGATTTGGGCTGCCTCGTTTCTAGCTAAGCCATCATCCCCAGGGACCCATGTTGACTGCTTTTCTTATTTGTTTTTGTTACATATATTGCTGACGTCCCAAACACTGCTAATTATCAGATCCCAAATTCCTACTCAAAAATTGGACTTGATCCCTGACCTATGAATCTTATTTGATTGTGGATGTTTGAAGACTTTAAGGAACAAGAGACTAAAGATTAAATCTGAGGACTGTAAACAAAGCATTAAGCTAAGAAACAGTGACAGGAAGCAGAAGGGAGTGGTGAGAAGGTCAGCTTTGACAGCATCATTAGGGATCTGGAGGAGGGGAAAGACAGCAGGCTGGGCCTATCCTCACATATTATTATTGAGTTGGAGGAGATGGAAGCATTAGGGAGGGGAAGATAATAAAAAAATCACCCAGGGATGCCATGAACAAGGGCAGGAGGTAAATGAAATTCTGGATTGATAGGCGGCTGACAAGGAGACTGTGTGAACAACAGTGATATCAGCCAAGTCATTGAATGACACCTGAACAGCCTTGCCATTCAAAGTGTGGCCCATGGATCAGCGGCAGCAGAATTGCCTGGAATCTCCTTAGAAATAGAGACTCTCAAGCCCCACCCCAGGCTTCAATCAGAATCCACATTTAAACTACATGTCCAGATAGTCCACTTTTAAAGTTTAAGAAGCACTGCTTCAGAAAATCTGAAGTCCAAGAAACCTGACAATTGCCAAGAAGTATGCTTGTACCACTGATAGAAAGTTAAAGGTAAGGTTAAGGGAGGATCTGAAAGGAAGGTACTCTTTGATTTGAGTTTCTGGGAAAGTTTTTAATATTCCTATATCCCTTACTACAATTGAAGGGATGCTAACTGGCTTCAGTAGCCACATTGGTAGTTGCTTTGCATAATGTTTTAAGATAATATGCTGAGAAATCAAATAGGTTTCCAAAATGTTGATATGACTTGCACAGAGTCTTGTTCTCTAAAGAAACTACTCTTTCTTAAAATCTGTTAAAGCAGGTGGAATGACATACTGCCGATGAAAACCATCAAGGCCATGGATTATCATAAAAAAGGAACCTGAGTGAATTTTCTACTTGCTCTCCTCTTCCTCTGTCACCACAGACAACTAAGGGTCTTATTACTTCCTTCTACAATTCTCTCCTCTGTCCCCCAAACTGATTTGTATCCTGCATCCCTTAGATGTTTAACAACACCATCCATATATTCAACCACTCATCCACCTATCCACCCACCCACCCATCCATCCACCATCCTTCCATCCATCCACTCACTTGTCAATCCACCAAGTGCAAACCATCAAGTACAGTAAGTCCCCTACATATGAGTCTTCAAGTTGCGAACTTTCAAAGCTATGAACGTGTGTTCGCATGTCTAATCACGTAAGCTAGTTCACATGTCTGGCGTACATTGTCACGTACGTGTATCCTCTATAAGTGGTTGTGTTTTTGTGTACTTTACTGTACGGTACTGTATAGAGTGCAGTAGTACTGTATCTTTATTTCATGTCCAGGATGTACGGAAGCAAGTGTAAAAGCAGCGGTGATGTAGCTGGTACTGCTAAAAAGCGCCAGCTGTTGTACTGTACTAGTGTACTTTTCAAGGTATTATACTGTAAGATTAAAAATGTTTTCTTTATTTTTTGTGTTTGTTTTTTATGTATTATTGTGTGAAAAGTATTATAAACCTCTTGCAGTACAGTACTATATAGCTAATTGTGTTAGTTGGGTACCTAGGCTAACTTTGTTGGACTTATCAATGCACCCCTGCAACAGAACTTGTTTGTATGTAGGGGACTTACTGTACCTGGCACCATTAAAATATTGAGATTCTAAAGTTAAATAAGACACTGTCCCTTTTTTAAGAGGCTTTTATTCTCTTAGATAGAAATTACACAGAAATGCATGGCTCGTCCATATCCCTCCCTCATTTCTCAGATCTTACCTGGATCTGATAATCCTGTCAATTCTACTCTGAAAACATCTTCTGATTTTGAACTTCCCATATCCACGGCCTTCTTTCTTTTCCCTATATCTTGTTTTACATCATTATCAACTCTCCTTTAAATATTGTCTTAGCCTCCATCTACTATATCCAGCAAATTCTCTACCTGCTTCCACAGTTCTTTTCTAAGGCATGTATTTCACCACATTATTGTACTAATTAGAGATCTGCAGTGGCTCTCTACTTCCCATATGTAAAGCCCAAGCTCTGTGGTGTAGCATTCAAGTTCTTTTTCCTAATATGACTCCAATTCATCTTTCTAGACTCATTTCTTGCCACAATAACTCCCCATCCCTGATCACATCCCCAACATTCTAGCCATATTGCACTTCCACAGCTCCTGGAACGTATCACACAGCATCATATCTCTATGCTTTTCATTATGCTGTGTTTTACATGTGGAAAGCCACTTCTACTCACTTCTTTTCTTAAGATTCAACTCAAATGTCACCTTTTCTGGGAAGTAAGTTGGGGAAAAAGAGGAGTGTCAGAGAAAGTTCCAGAGAAGAAGTGACATTATGTTTACTTTTAACTGTGAGAGAAAATGGCATTCCCATTGGGGGATCCATCATGAACACAGACATCCCTCTTTTCCATATTCTCACTGGGTTTTGAATCTGACTCTATCATAAGATTTTCCACGTTAAATTAGAATTAGAGGTTGATGTACTCATGTTCCCAAGCCAATTGTGAGTGCCTTGAAGACAAGGGCCACTTATTAACACTGTTGCACTCTAGTGACAACACGATGACTGATAAATGTCTGCTGAATAAAATAATTATGCAACCGGCTTCTAAGATGGCCCCCATTGACCCCTGTCTTCTCGTATGAGCTGCCTTGTGTAATCTACTCCCTTTGGGCCACTTGCTGCTAACCAATAGAATATGGGAATGTTGAGGAGCGATCACTTTTGTGATTAGGGTGTAAAAAGTATGATTTCCATCTTGCTAGCAGACCGTCTCTATGGACTTCTTGGATTGCATGCTTTGATGAAGTGAACAGCTCTGCTAGGGGACCCACGTGTCAAGGAACTGGGGGTAGTCTCAGGCAAACAGCCAATGAGGAACTGAAACCTTCAGTCCATCAAACATGGAGGAGCAGAATCCTGCCAATAATCACTGAGAGAGCTTGAAAGTGCATCCTTCCCCAGTCTAACTTTCAAATGAGACCCCTAGCCCCAGCCAACCCTCTGATTGCAGCCTTTTGAGAGACTCTAGGGCAGAGGACCTACCTTAGTCATGTTTAAATTCCTGATCCACAGAAATTGTGGGGTAAGAAATGTGTGTTGTTTTAAGCTACTAAGTTTTGGGGTAATTTGTTATTGTAGCAATAGATCACTAATACAGTGAGAGAACTAAGCTGGGTGGGCTGATAAATAATAATGACTCAAGAATACTTATGAAAGGAGCCAGTTTTGTAAATGTGGATGTAAATACTAAAGGAAAAAAGGCTTTTGTACTTGATTCAGTTGCTAGAAAACTTTTAGGTATGTGTAGAATAATTTGGGTATATAAGTCTATTTTTAAACTAGACTTCATGAAATCTAAATACAAATATTTCTGATGAAAGTTTAGTATCTGAATCAAGGTGTGCTGTAAATTAAAATATATACTGTATTTCAATGACTTAGAATGAAAAAATAATGTGAAATATCTAATTAATAATGTTATTGATTATATGTTGAAATGATAATATTTTGGATATTAAATAAAATATATTAAAATGCAAAAAAAAAGAATACTTACGGATGATCCTGATGCTGGGTTAAAATGAGTATGAAAAAGAGTCTTTTTTAAGGTGAGATTTATTTAAGGACTCCTAATACTGGATTTTTATACATAGTGCATGCATGCTGTAAAGAATAATCCCTTGGAACAAAGGTCAAGATACTTCAAAGAGGACTCTTCCACTTAGCAACACTTGCTATCTTTCTTCTCACCTTGGCAAAAAGTGTTTCTAATGTGAAGAGCCCAGTGCAGGCTGGGTCAGGTCATGGAGGCTTTGCAATCACATCAAAAGTGAAAGAAGCCGCCAGAAGATTTACTACTGTGAGGGAGATGAGACATCTTAGCTCTGTCAGCTACTTCCTTCCGGAGGCTCTGTCTCTCTCTGATCTTCTCCTGGACCGTTCTTAAGATATAACTGCTGTATTACTTTGCCTCAAGTAGATTATGTGTCTGGCACACACTAGATGCTTAGTAAACATTAAATAAATGAATGAATAAGTAACTAGATAAACAAATTTAAGCTCTTTAATACCAGGGCCACATTTTTCTTTTTTTCTGTTTCTCAAGGTATCTAACACATCATTTGGCATATGGTAACTGCCCAATAAATTACTGTTGACTGATAGGTTGACGGATAACAACAAAAAGGTTCTTAAATGCCACTAGTTATAACATGAGAAAACATTTCAATTTCCCCACTAAGACTAAGTGATTTCTTATGCTTTAAAATTTCTTTAAAATGAAAATTTGAGAAGCCTCATCTAGCACCTTAGGAAAAGTCCCAATCACGGCATCTCAGCTCTCTAAGGAAGTTGACTAGTAGAACATATATACAGCAAAGCATTGTGGTGATACATTACAGACAGTTTGAAACTAATCTTTCCATAAGTATTTCAGGTATATTGACCCAATGAACATTAGGCTTTTATCTACACCTGGTTGTCATACAGAAGATTGTTAAAATGGGAGAAAGATATTTTTCTTGAGCGGAAGAGTACTCAAATGCAAAGGAAAATCAAACAACCAACTACAAACAAACAAAAAAAAATCCAGATTCCAAGGGCATGGTATTTTTGCTTGTGCTTCACAAAGAAGGAAGACAAAAACCAAACTGTAACTCAGATCTCTGATGTTGGGTAAGGGCCAATTAATATTGCAAGCCCTAAGCCCAAAGGATTAACAAGGATCATTTACAGTAACAGAAGTAGTGCCAATAAAATAAACAGAAATGTAAATTAACAAAGGAAGAAATGAAGCTAAATACAAGGTGATGTAAGTGGAAACACCTCTAGTGAGTTCTCTAGGTGAGGACTCAGCCAGGGAGATGCCACTAGCATGTCATTTTCCAGCAAGTGGAAAATCACTAACAGCTTTACTAAAGCACCATGCGGTATCTGGGATGGCTGTAGTTACTCAACACATATTTACCCCAAGGGATGTACCGATTATGAGTTTACAATTTAAAAGACAAAATGATCAACTAAGGCCAGTCTTTTTTCAAGGATTGCTTGACTATTTATTCCCAGCTTTCCAAAATTTGACCTTGGCTATACGATAACCTATGAAGCTAACTGGATGTAGCAGATGAAGACAGACTGTAGATAAGAAAAAACACCTTTCTGTAGTTTTTGACTTCAAATTCTAGGATTGAATCTCAGGAACAGCACGAACAACCTTAATGTGTTGTGAAAGATGAAGAATTTAAAAAATGCCACCTGTGAGTAACTCCTCTGGATACGTAAGTGGATGTATTGCTACAAAGCAACAATATTTTAAACCATAAGAAATCTTTTTGGCTCAACAGAAAATTAGACTGTTTTCTCATGTGATAACCTCTTCTGGAAATTTAAAACCTTTTTATTGTCACCCATAGATGTTCTCTCTTGAAAACACAAGGTGCTTTGTTGGTTACAATTTCCACAACGTTGTCAAAGGCACGTCTAAGGCTCATTTGACCACCAGATGGCTGCTGTTCAGACAACAGGAAGATATAGAGAGTGTGTTATGAAGGTTGGCATGGAGGGCCAGGGGAAAGGATCCAGAGGGAGACATCTGAGGACTGGAAGTGACATTAGGATTACTCTCAAGCCCTTTACAAATGGACTTCTCTGAGTCAGCAGTTTCTGCACACCTCAACAGCTAACAGCCCCGCTTGCCCGAAGAGGCTCTTTGTGAACCAAGAGGCATAATTGGGATTGTATGACGAATCATACACCGGGATAGGATCTCATTAGAGGCTCCTGTCACTCACTCAGGCTGCTCTGGATTTCAGGAGCAAACATTAAGACTGAAGGTGCTTAAAATTAAAATTCAGGGCACATGACTGCTAATGTCAGACCCAGCTCTCGCTGTGCACCCAGCTCTCGCTGTTGGGAGACTGTCACAGACAAACTACACTTTGATGAATTGGTCACACGGAGGGAACTGACCCAGCAGGGGAGCCTGCAGAGGGCTATATGCTTGTGGGAATTGCTAATCAGGGCTGCTTCAGCGATGAGGCACTTCGAAGGCCCCGGACCTTTAAATTACCTCCCCTGTAGTACTTGCAGACTGCAAAAAATGTATTACAAATGTTTCAGGAAATAAAAAAGGGATGTTTTATCCAGAATACATAAAGAACTCTTACAATTTATTAATAAGAAGATAAATGACCCCATTTTAAAATGGGCAAAGAATTTGAATAGATATTTCTCCAGACAAGACAGATAAATGGTCAATAAGCATATGGAAAGACCCTCAATATCATTAGCCATTAGGGAAATGCAATTAAAGACAGATAATCACAAGTGTTGATGAGGATGTGGAGAAACTGGAACACTTATACATTGCTGGTGGGAATGTAAAATGGAAAACAGTTGGCAATTTCTTTAAAAGTTAAACACAAAGTTATCATACGATCCATTAATTCCACCCTAGGTATCTACCCAGGAGAAATAAAATCATATGTTCACACACAAAGATTTTTACAGGAATGTTCAATCAGTGGAAATAACCCAAATGTCGACCATCTGATGAACAGATAAATAAAATGTGATATATCCATACAATGAAATAGGATTCAACCATAAAAGGGAGTGAACTACTGATACATGCTACAATATAGATGAAATTTGAAAACATTATGCTAAGTAAAAGAAGCTGGCCACAAGAGACCATGTATTATATGATTTCATTTATATTACATGTCCAGAATAAGCAAATCCATAGAGACAGAAAGCAGATTAGCAGACACCCAGGGTTGGAGGGTGAGAACAGGGAGTGACTGCAGATGGGAACAAAATTATGTTGGGAGTGATAAAAATGTTTAAAAAAACATACTGGTGACAGTTACACAACTGTGATTTTACTAAAAGGCACTGAAATGTACACTCAAAACAAGTGACTTTCATGGTGTGTAAGTTACATCTCAAAAAAAGTAAAATAAAAACATCTATTATAGTTGTATATATCCATACTCAGTATACTCCCCGATCTTCTTTATTTCCTCCCTGATTCACTGGCTATCCAGGAGCATGTTGTCCAATTTCCACGTCTGTGAATTTTCCCATTTTTCTGTTGCTACTGATTATGAAATGTGGTTGGAAAAGACCAATCTTCCCAAATTTGTCAAGACCTAGTCTACAGGCCAACATATGACCCATCCCAGAGAACGCTGCATATGTGCCCAAGAAGAACATGCACTCTGATGCTGCTGGATGGAACACTCTGCACATGTCTGTTTGGTCCACATGGTCCGTGTTGTTAGTTAAGTCTGTTGTCTTCCCCATTAATCCTGTCTGGCTGGTCCATTCACTGATGAAAGTGGGGCACTGTGGCTCCCTACCATCACTGCATTGCTGTCCATTTCTCCTCTCAGCTCTGTTGATTTTATGTGTCAACTTGACGGGTCTAAGAGATGGTCAGATAGTTGACGGGTCTAAGAGATGGTCAGATAGTTGGTAAAACATTATTTTGAGGTGTGTCTGTGGAGTTGTTTCCAGAAGATATTAGCATTTGAATTGGCAGACCCAGTAAAAACAATCACCCTCACCAATGAATGTGGGCAACATCCAATCCATTGAGGGTCTGAATAGAACAAACAGGAGGTGAGGGGGTGAATTTGCTCTTTCTGCTTAAGAGGGAATATCCGCTTCTTCTCCTGCCCTTGGACAGCCTCCATAATTCTGTGAGCCAATTCCTTGTAATAAATTTCTTCATACATATATCTCTATATACCCTATTGGTTCTGTTTCTCTGTAGGACCGTGACTAATACACCTAGTACTCTGCCACACCTAGAACTTTGTACATTTCAAAGTGACAGGTATCAGGGATGGAAAATACACATCTGCTTCTAGGCACCAGTCACAATTCAACTTTAAGTTTGTTTGGAGAGCTTGCTTCCTAACTTGTTCTCCTCCTCCTTCTCTTCCTAATAATTGTAATAAAAATGAATAAAATAATTAACACTTAAATACTTCCTGTTCTTAACACTTTACATGAATAAGTCATTTAGCCCCCATTCAATTCAATGGAATAAGTGCTACTCTTATGTCCATTTTACAGATGAGTAAAAGAAGGCACAAAGGGTTAGGCATCTTGCCCTCCATCATGTGACTGGGGAATGATACAGAAGATTCAACTCTAGGCAGCCAAGCTCCAGAGCTCACACTCTTAATCATCTGGCTTTCCTGTACCTTAGCTTTTATTCCACAAGTAATAAATAAATAATAAATAAATCCTCCATTATAACATTATTTGGAGGACACTTTCCTATAAATGCACCCATATGGAACACAATAATCAAGTGTTAGAAAGGATATGGGTAATCTTAACCAAAAGAGTGTTTGAGTATCTCAAGGAGGTATCACACAACCTGAGCACTAAAACTTAGGTTCATTTGTTTCATGAGAACATGAGGCCCTTGCTAAGGGCGGATTAACTTTTATCTCAGTAACCTGGGATAAACTCCCCCAGTAAACTGGTTTCTTGGTCGTGAGAAGATTATAAACTGTAAATTAAAAGGGAACACGGAAGTAAGATATTTGGGAAAGGGGCTGTTATTATTAGAAGGCAGATTTATGCCCCAAAGCTATGTGAGCAGTTTGCCACGTGGTAGTCCAATTTAGAAAACAAAAGAAAGGAAAAGAAACAACAACAAAGACCCTAGAGAAAACAAACAAACAGTAAAGGCAACATGAACCTACTCAGAAGGACCAAAGGAAACTCTCCCTTTTGAACCTTGAGTGTGCCACATAATGGTGGCTCAAGGGAGCATAAAAGGAGGGAATTGTACATTTGGAAATCTTGCCACTAAACCAACGGCTATAATCAAATTCTAGAGTTTATAATTTTAGCCGGCCAGTATTAGAATAATTTAGTTTTGTGAAAAGTTAGACAAGTGAGCCCTGCATTTGATATGTGCGTTGGTGTCATTGCAGGTGAATTCCGTCTGGTCCCTCATAGCCCTGTTTCTGAAATGGTCCTTGGACCTTGTTTGGAAATTCCACCTGGGAAACAATTATTCAAATGCGTAACCACCCAATCAGGTGTCTTTTATCAAAAACCACTTCAGACCCAGGCCATTGAGAATGGCTGTGCGGGGGACTTGGCAAAAGAGCTGAATGGGGGTTGAAACCTAGCTGACTCACAGAGCCCTGAGACCCTTGAAACCCAGCACAAAGATGCCACAGGCTTGGTGGGACACAACAGCCCAAAGAGGGTACCATTCATAATTCACACAAGAGCTGCAAAGGCTATATAAGGCTCAGACAGTTTTTTTTAGGAGACAGATCACAAGCAAACAGTGAACACATTTTAAAGGTTATTATATGCGTTGAAGGTATTTGGACTATAATTCAAAGGCTGCCAAAATACATTTGAACAAATCATTCCACAGTTACCCACTTTAGTTATAAAACAGATCATTGCCTTCCTACAGCTCCATGCTATTCTAATGCATTTTACTTTCTCCCAAGACTGTTTTCTTTTCATCTTCCTCCAGAGATCCAGTCAAACCCTCTCCTTGTAGGAATTTAAAAGCTTCCTTGACTTTATCCTTCTTTTGCTTTTTTATTGTTCAGTTCTATTTCCCATCTCTCTCCCCAAGGTCATCGTCTGACCCTGAGGATCTTCAAACCCACATTGTTAATACTTACTTCAAATATTTACATAATAGCACTCGGACCAATAACTGGAAAATAAAGCCTTTAAGAAATATATCATCCTGAAGACAGTTCTAGCCTACTAAATATTTAAGCTAGAGAAAAAGAGGCAGAGCTAAAGGTGAATAAAAATAGGAAAATAATTGCTTACCAACATGACAGAGTTTTAACCCAACTCTACAAATTGTACTGCGGATGTGAAGGCGTCTTTCATTTCTAATAATGGTGGAGGGAAAGAGTAATTCTCTTGAATACCTAACAGTACCTAACACTGTCCCGTATTTCCCAAGTATTCTATGGCAACCAAGGTACTATGACCACTAGGTCTCATGGGAAAAGGAAAGGAGACTGCATGGCCTTCCAAAGGCCTTTCTGCAAGACAGCTTGAGGATTTTGAATCGAGGGTCATCTCATTAGAGGTATTACAGAAAAGAGGAGTGAAGGTGACCCAGGTAAAATTATGAAGAAAAATAATCACTAAGCTAAGAGAGATTATTTTGAACAAGACCTGCAAACTACAGCCTGTGGGCCAAGTCCTACCAGCTTATGTGAGCTAAGATAACTTTACGTTTTTAAACAATTAAAGAAAAAATCAACATAAGTATAATATTTCATGAAACATGAAAATTATATGAAATTCAAGTTTCAGTGTCTGCCAAGTTTTATTGGAATACATCCATGCTCATTCATTTAGAGTCTATGGCTACTTTTTTTTTTTTTTTTTTTTTTTAAGGCGCATGGGCTTAGTTGCTCTGTGGCATCTTCCCAGGGCAGGGCTCGAACCCGTGTCCCCTGCATTGGCAGGCAGATTCTTTACCACTGCGCCACCTAGGAAGTCCACTATGGCTGCTTTTATGCCATGATGCCAGAGTTTAATAGTTGCAATGGAAACCATATGACCCACCAAGCCTAAAATAGCTCCTATATGTCCCTTTACAGAAAAACTGTGCTGACCCCTATTCCTATTGAGAAACCATCTCTCTCCCAAGTGGTCCAGGTATGAATAAAAATGATTCAACTCCCACTTTGAGGGTAGGCCCTGTTCGGTGTCAGCCAATTATGACTGGTGCAGGTGTGTGACCTCCAGATGTGTGAACCCAGGATAATGCTGGGACACAGATTATCTCCCTTCTGGATGGTGAGTGTGGGGATGGGAAGGGCTGCAGGCATGAGAACAAAACTTGAGAAGGAAAGCAGAACAGAGGGAGCCCAGAGAGATGGAGCAGAGCTTCGATGACTCTGAGATGTTCTTTCAACCTCTTCTGAAACTGGCCATGGTATTTTGTGTATTTTTTGAAATTGTGGTAAAAAAAACACATACAATAAAGTTTACCATCTTAACCATTTTAAAGTCTACAGTTCACTAGTGTTTTGTATGCTTACATTATTGCAAAACAAACATCCAGAACATTTTAACAATACAAAACTAAAACTTTATACTCATTAAACAACAACTCTACTTTGTCCCCTCCCCCCAGACCCTGGTAACCACCATTCTACTTTCTGTATCTATGAATTTGACTATTTTGCATACCTCATGTAAATAGAATCATACAGTATCCTTTTGTGACTGGCTCACTTCACATAGAGTAATTTTCTCAAGGTTCATCTATGCTATAGCATGTCACAGGACTGCCATCCTGTTTAAGGCTGCATACTATTCCATTGTGTTTATTTACCCATATCTTGTTTATCCATCTACCTTTTAATGCACATTTGGGTTGTTTCCAACTCTTGGCTATTGTGAATACTGCTGCTATGAACGTAGGTGGGCAAATGGCTCTTTGAGACTCTGCTTTCAATTCTTTTTGATATATATCCAGACGTGGGATTGGTGGATCATATGGCAGCTCTATTTTTAACTTCTGGAGGAATCATCATGCTGTTCTCCATAGTGATTGCAACATTTTACAATACCGGCAGAAATGCATAAAGGTTCCCTTTCTCCACAATCTGAGGCCACCATTTTATGATAGTAGACATCCTAATGATCTCGTGGTTTTGATTTGCATTTCCCTGATGATTAGTAATGTTGAACATTTTTTCATATGCTTGTTGGCCATTTGTATATCATCTTCGGAGAAATGTCTAATTAAGTCTTTTGCC
The DNA here is from genome assembly GCF_030028045.1 of Hippopotamus amphibius kiboko. NCBI lineage: Eukaryota > Metazoa > Chordata > Mammalia > Artiodactyla > Hippopotamidae > Hippopotamus > Hippopotamus amphibius. Next base: position 126,790,813 of record NC_080203.1, read on the forward strand.
TATTTTAAAAATTTTGTCATTTGATTTTTTTTGCTGTTGAGTTGTAGGAATTCTCTATAGAATGAGCAGGGAATTGTTACCTCCTCTTTAATTTTTTGGGAGACTTTGAGGAGGATTAATTCTTTTAATGTTTGGTAGCATTCTCCAGTAAAGCCATCTAGTCCTGGGCTTTTCATTATTGGGAGGTTTCTGATTACTGACTCAATTTCCTTACTAGTTACTGGTCTGTTTAGATTTTCTATTTTGTCATTGTTCAGTCGTGGTAAGTTTGTGTGTTATTCGGAATTGATCAATTTCTTCTAGGTTGTCCAAGCCTATAATCCATTTTATTTGTCACCTTGATTATAATGTCCCTTCTTCTTCTGTTATTAGTTATTTGAATCTCTCTTTTATCTTAGTTACTCAAGATAAGGGTTTGCCAATTCTGCTGATCTTTTAAAAAAACCAAAGCTTACTTTTGTTGAATTTTTTCTATTGTTTTACTATTCTCTATATCATTAATCATTGCTCTAATGTTTATTATTTTCTCGATTCTTAAGCTTCAGGTTTAGTTTGTTCTTGTTTTCTAGTTCCTTGAGGTGTGAAGTTTGGTTGTTAACTTGAGATCTTTCTTCTTTTATAATATACATGTTAATAGCAAAGAACTTTCCTCTTAGCTCTGATTTCATTGCATCTCATTAGTTTTGGTATGTTGGGTCTTCATTTTCATTCTTCTCAAGGTATTTTCCAATTTCCCTTCTGTCTTTTTCTTTTTTTGGGGGGGGGGTCGTGATTTTTTTTAAAATTTATTTATTATTTTTGGGGGGGGGTACACCAAGTTCAATCATCTGTTTTTATACACATATCCCCGTATTCCCTCCCTTCCTTGAGTGTCTTTTTCTTTAACCTATTGGTTGTAAAGGAGTGCACTGTTTTATTTCTACACATTTATGGATCTCAGCTTTCCTTGTTATTGATTTCTAGTTTCATTGCACTGTCATCAGAAAATATGCTTTGTATAATTTCAATCTTTTAAAATTTGTTGTAACATCTCTTAGCATAACATGTAGTTTATCTTAGAGAATGTTCCACATGCACTTGAGAAAAATGTACACTGTGTTGTTGTTGGGTAGACTATTCTGTATACACCTGCTAGTCCCATTTACTCCACAGGGTTGTTCAAGTCCTCTAGTTCTTTATCTTCTTTCTGGTTTTCTTATTCATTATTGAAGAGGGCTATTGAAGTCTACTATTATTGTGTTGTTATTTACTTCTCCCTTCAATTCTCTCAAAGTTTGCTTCATATATTTAGGAGGTTTCATGTTTGTGGTGTAATTACTGATAATTATGTCTTCTTGGTGAACTGTCCCCTTTATATAATGTTCTTCTTTGTCTCTAATAACAGTTTTTGACTTAAAATCTATTTTCTCGGATATTATTGGGTAGGCCAGAAAGTTCGTATGGGTTTTCCTGTAAGATGTTGCAAAAAACCCAAATGAACTTTTTGGCCAACCCAAGAGTATAGCCATCACTCTCTTTTGGTTACCATTTGCATTGAAATTTTTTTCCATCCTTTCACTTTCAGCCTGATTGTCATTAGATTGAAAGTGTACTTCTTGTCAGCAGATATTTGGATTCTGCATTTTTATTTTTAAATAAAAGCCTATCTATGACTTTTTTCTCCCCTATCTATGACTTTTGATTAAAGTTTAATGTATTAGCATTTAAAGTAATTACTGACATGGAAGGACTTACCACTATTATTTAAAATGTAGCTTTTTATCCCTCCTTTCCTCTCTTACTGCTTTTCTTTGTGTTTCAATGATTTCTTTTTTGGTAGTGACATGCTTTGATTTCCATCGCATTTCCTATTTTTATATCCTGTAGATATTTTCTTTGTGATCACCATTGCAATTACATAAAACATCTTAAATTTATAACATTCTTTTTTAAACTAATAACTTAACTGCAATTGCCTACAAAACTAATCATATATTTCTACACTTCCCCTACTTTGTGTTATTTACGTCACAAATAACACCTTTATATATTGTATGCCCATTAGCATAGATTTGTAGTTATTTTTAATTTTTTATCAATTAAATTCTATACAGGAATTAAAAATGAATTTATGCACCAAAATTACATTAATAAAGCTTGCTATATTAGTACATGAATTTACTTTTATTGGAGAAATTTATAATTTCATTTGGCTCGTGTTATTCTACCATCCTTTCCTTTCACCTTGAAGGACAGCTTTTGGTACTTCTTACAAAGCAGGACTAGTGGTAATGAATTCCCTCAGCTTTTGCTCATCTTAAAAAGTATCAATTTCTCCTTCACAGTTTTTATGGATACAGCATTCTTGGTTGACTCATTTTTTTCTTCATTCAGCACTTTTTTTTCATCCCACTCACTTTATCCTACAATGTTTCTACTGGGAAATTTGCTGATATCTTATGGAAGCTCCCTTATATGTGATGAGTTGTTTCTCTCTTGCTGCTTTCAAGATTTTCTCTTTGTCTTTGTTGACAGTTTGATTCTAATGGTTCTCAGTGTGGGTCTTTTGGGTTTATCCTCGTTGGAGTTATTTGAGCTTCTTAAATTATTATGTCCATTTCTTTTCTCAAATTAAGGAAGTTTTCAGCTATTATTTTTCCAGATAAACTCTCTGACCCTTTCTCTCCCTCTTCTCCTTCCAGGGCTCCCATAATGCATATATTGTTGCTTGTTAGTGTCCCATGGTCCCTTAGACACTATTTCTTTTTCTTTTTTTCCTCCTCTGATTCCATAATTTAAAAGGACCTGTCTTCAAGTTCACTGTTTCATTCTTCTACCCCAAAAAGTCTACTGTTGAACGCCTATAGTGAATTTTTCAGTTCTATTATTATATTTTTCAGCTCCAGAATTTGTTGGGGTCTTTTCATAGTTTCTGTTGTTTTGATATTTTCATTTTGTTCATGGCTTGCTTTCATGATTTCATGTACTTGTTTACCTGTGTTCTCTTTTAGCTCATTGAGCATCTTTATTGACACATGAAATACAAAGGCAAGCTCATAGGTCTGCACTCCTTTAGAGCCGGTTTCTGGAGTTTTATCTTGTTCCTTTGATTGTGCCATGTTTTCCTGTTTCTTTATATGCCATGTAATTTTGCTGTTGTTGTTATTGAGACTTGGGTATTTGGAGAAAAAAAAATCTCTTCCAATCATTTTCAACTGGTGTCATTTAGTAACAAACTTCACAGATCAGCCCAACTAGAGATTCTAGGCCCTCTCAAACCTTTTCTGACAATGAGACTTCTAGGGCCTTATGTGTGTACTTTTAGTCATTTTAAATTCACAAGCAGCTTGTTTCTACTTTTCAGCAGCTCAACATCTCTTGCTCCACCTGTGGAACGGCAGCTCTAACATGTCACGATGATTGCATCTGTTTCCAGCAAAGGAGGCCATCAGTCCCATCAGCACTCAAAACCAGGTGAGTCAGATACATCCCTTAGGTAGCCCCTAGACTAGCCAGAACATTGGATATGCATGATCTCTGCTTTTGTTTCTGTCCTGAAGAAGAACCCCTCATGTGGGAGGTTTCCTCCTGGTTGTGTTGTGCTAGGTCAGATATGGGAGATCATGGACAGATGCAAATCACCACAAATCTTCCTGCCCCTTTTGCTGAAATTTCTCCTTGGTTTTGCATGGGTCTGGGGGCTGTAAATTCTCAACTGATGTCTAGAATTCTCACAAAGGTATGTTAGTTCACATACTAACTTGGCTTCACTGTGGAAGAGTGAGGATCTGAAGTTTCCTAGGCCACTATCTTGCTGACGTCACCCTACTTTGTTTATTTTAAATATATAAACTTACTTTAGAACACTTTTAAGTTACAGAAAATTATAAAGAGTACAGAGATCCCTGTATATCTAGGACTCTCTGTACTCTACCCTATTGTTAACATCCTACATTAGCGTGGTACATTTGTCATAATTAATGAACCAATATTGATACATTCTTAGTAACTAAAGTCATATTTTACTTAGATATTCTTAAGTTTATATCAAATGTCCTTTATCTGTTCCAGAATGCAATCCAGGATACTACATCATATTTAGTTGTCATGTCTCTTTAGGCTATGACCGTATACCACGATTTGTCAGGTACATAAACCAAAAAGACATTCGTTTTATTGTTTAAGACAAACTGGTTAAGAATTTTCTGTTTTTTGTACCTCACAAGATTCCCAGATGACACAGCTTTCTAGTATACATTATTTTATAATGAGAAAATGAGGCCCATAGTGTCCAAATGATTACCCAGCATCCCACAGCTAGTACTGAGAGCTAGGATTCTAGCCCAAGTGGTTTTATTCTTAAAACCACTCTTTACTTTTCGGTGCTTTATGATTCTATATCACTTGTCGCTGGGATACACTGCAATCAAACTACCCCAGAAAGGTAGCTTCACTATATCCTGAATTTTGGAGCTCTTACAAGCAGCCACACTAAGCTATGAATCATTGACAAGGCCTCGATGAACTTTCAAGTTCTTGAAGAAATAATAAGATGAAATTTTGGTAATAAAATTTCTATATCAGTAAGTTTAGGAGAGAAAATTTTCAGTCACTGACTCGTATATCAGCATGCTTCCTAACAACGTACTGTATATAACGCTTCAGCAAAAGGTCTATTCATGCATCCAGTAATGCATCCATCCACCTACTCATACGTACACACATCTAAATATTTATTGAACAAACACTTATCGACCACCTGCTATTGCCAACGCAATACTCCAGGCAGTGCAAAGCAACCCGTTGATGTTTTTTATCTCCTGTAGTGCAACAGTCATGTGACTCCAGCAATTTTTAGATTCAAACCAAATGGTATCAACATATTTAAGTTCATGAATCCTTTTTTTCTTTTTTGTGGGTTCTAAGTAGACAAATAAACTTGAAAATGTGAGAAATTGAAGTTTGAATGTTGATCTAAAAAACAACCAGCTGAGGAGACATGAGAAGGCATCTTCAGTGAGTTTGGAACAAAACAAGGGGGTTGGTGTCATGGGAGCCAAGAGAACAGCCTAGAACAGAACAAAAATAAATTGGGGACGTTGATATGGGAACTTTATAAAATTCCAAAAAGATAATGAGTAGAATTTCTTCAAAACACTATGGATAATTAACGTTTTGAAAGTACAATGGAGCTGTTTCTCCGTAGACCATTAGTATGAGCAAGTTGCTATGTAATTTTCACCTCCCTAATAATTATTTGTACTTGCATTCAGCATTCCATTGTGACTGGGCTTCATGTTGCTGTCATTTCCTGTCCCTCTATCCCCCTCCCACGAAGGTGTTGGTTGAAGGTGGAGGACAGGGAATCGTGATAATCTTGTAATAAAAGTTGTGCTTCTCTCCTGGATTTTAACAGTGTTATTCCTAGAATACATTTTAGCAGTAGGTCATGAATGTCAGAGCTGTACAAGAACTCTTACTGACAATAGATATATCACAGAGCTTTCTAGCAACAAGTAATGGAAAAAATGGGGCTTTTTTTTACTCCCTGCATGATGCAGAGTGCAACCTCAGAAAAGTCACTTTACCAATGTCTGCCCTAATTTCTCTCATATATGAAATAAGGGGCAGCTCCCCATTCCATGGGAGGGTTTTTTAAATTTATTAATTATTGAATTAAAAATATGAGAATCGGGTCAAACGCGTGATGCTCTACAAGCAAGGTTTGGCAAACTATTACAGTCCAAGAGCCAAATCCAGCCCCCAGTCAATTTTTGTAAACAAGGTTTTATTGGAACACAACCATGTCCATTTGTTTACACATTTCCTATGGCTTCTTCCATACTACAGTGGCAGAGTTGCATTGTGTTCATTTGCAAGAGAAACCATACGGCCTCCAAAGCCTCAGATATTTACTATTTGACCTTTTATAGCAAAGGTTTGCTGACCTGACCTAGAGAATTAAGGGCTGGGGGTAGGGGAGGGGGGAAGTGTATATCTTAGGGTGACAAAAGCCGTCCTTGACAGGGCATGGAGATTGCTTTCTGAAGGAGCCAAGAGCTAGAGGCAAACTTTCCTCTTTGCTAGGCCTTTACTGAGAAAGCCACATGAGAAATGATTTTTTAAAAACGTCAAGAGGTGAGGTTGGGAGGTGAAGGTTGAAGGCTAATTAGTTTTTAACAGATGTAGCCTTCTAAGAAACATGAATGATCAAGGAATCTTGCCATATCTTCTCTTACTCAAGTTACCGCCTTGTACTGGCCAACCACTTACACTCAATGTGATCTCACAGAAGGCAAGGGAAAGATAGGGGCACCTGTAATTCCCTTTCCTTTCAGTTATTCTTATCCATCAGCAAGCCAAAGGTAGAGAGATTCGGTAGACCGTGCTCATATCAAGAAGTAAAACAAACACTACTGAGTTAGTTTTGTGCCAACATTTCTACTTTTCTGTTCAGAGTGAAATACATATACACGTGTAGCCTATGAAACACAATTGTGTAATTTCAGAAATTCCTTATATGAGTTACTTGCTCTTATATTTGCATCTAAAACTCACATTGCACAACATATAAATGATTGGTAACATTCATGCTAATAATTGAAAATTTTAGTTTTTTGTTACTTAGAATGGCATTCAATAGCATATAAAAGACTATGACATGTTGACAGAGAGACACAGAAGAAAGGGAAAACCTTTACATTCTAGTACCTTGATGAGCACCTTGATCCTGCTTTTTGAGCAAGGGGCCGGCATTTTCCCTCTGGAATGGGCACCAAAAATTAAGTAGCCGGCCCAGCATATTTAGCCATATCTTTTAATATCTGACAGATTTGAGAGTCTCTCCCGGCTTTCCCCACTGGAAGTGCTATCACCAAACCTGTGCTCTGGCAAAGGTTGAGTGGCCTATCCTGTGACACAGCTATGGGACACAGCTATTCTTGACACAGGCTGACCCCAGTGTCCACTAACACAAAAAATACCGCCACCTCTCACCCTTACAATTGAAGAGACTCTTCCCTAGAGAGTGGCTATTGATAACAAGGTTTTACTCAAGCTTTGAGAGGAAATAGAGGACAAGACTTGGGAGGGAACTGCTGTCTCCTACCCCCTGGTGGACCACAGTAAGGTGCTCTGCCACCAGCCTTCTGCTCCTCCTCTTAGGTAGCAGTGTGGACAATAATGAAAAGACATCTGCCACAAAGGTGATTCCTTGTCCTCTTAAGTTCAGCCAACTTACTTGGCAACAATACCCACACCCTCCACTTGGGATCTGGGACAGGCCAGAATTTCTTGCCTGTGTCCCAGCCTTAGGTGATGATATCAAAACTGCTCTCTGCAAGGGTTGGCTCAATTCAGAAAGAAGAGATGCAAAGGCCACTCAAAGGAAACAAGGGGTGGTAGACAGCCTCAAGCTAGTATTTCAATTACAGGCTGTGATGGAAACCTGGTCATCCAGGTGCTTCTCCTTTTCACCAGCTGGCTGTCCCTGTGATTCCAAATGGACTCTGTGACCCACCTCATGTTCATCCCCAGGGGCTACATAAAAGCTCAGGAGAAGAGAGAACCCACCCTGTCCAGCAGCTAACCTGCGGTCTACAGCTCTGCCCGAATGTGCATGTCCCAACTCTGCCATAATCAAGTGGCCCAAGGAACTTCAGATAATTACAGTCCCTTCAGATACCCTGGCCTGCTGGACAAACAAGCCAAGTGTATTAGGAACTTGGACTAGAATGATGGCCAGATTAAGTCCACCAACAAAGTTTCAAAAACAAATGTGCAGGGAAAATGAAACAGCCTCCAGTAAGGGAGAAGTCTGCCGAGCACAGTTCTCTGTGCCATATGCTAAGTTAGATGTAGAATGATGGTGTCATTTCAGAGCCTTCCTGTTAAAAGCCCTTCCATCAGCTCTGCAGACTTACCTTCCAGCTGGGAGCAGTGATTATTAACTCAGCAGAGAGGTGCTTTGTCAGATTCGAAAGAAAACAAATCTGCTTCAATGAAGGGAATAAACAGCCCCTAATGTTCAGCCTGGGAAGCTTTCGCGTTGACATGACATAATTACCTTTCATTTCATGTAATGATACTATCACGTTTACTTTGTTCCTCCAATTCCAAAATTATAACATACCGCCCTCCCCTTGACTGGAAAGCTCAGAATCCTAAGGAACTCATTTACCTAAATGGCATTTGCTCTTGCAATGAGGCAATTATTTCCATTTTATGCAGAATTCATTGTGTTTACTTGGAAGAGAAACATTTAAGAATTCTTCATCAAAAATACAAAAAACGAGGCAAACTGCCTTTTCTCTAATATAATGCTAGTTATCAACTCTTTCAATATTTAAAACCATACAAAATAACAGAGCAACGCACCTCAAATAGATATCTCCTGTTTCCTTTACTGGCACAACTGTTAATTTTTACAAAGACATCCTGCATTTTATTACCAGAAACAAAGGGCAACAATTTGAGTAATCTCTCAGACTCGTTTGTCCTTTGTTGAATGTGTATTAAAAATGTAAGCTTGTGGGCTTCCTAGGTGGCGCAGTGGTTAAGAATCCGCCTGCCAATGCAGAGGTCACGGGTTCGATCCCAGCTCCAGGAAGATCCCACATGCCGCGAAGCAACTAAGCCCGTGTGCCAAAAAAAAAAAAAAATGTAAGCTTGATAAAGTAGGAAATGGACATCTGCTTCAAATGTGAAATTAATCCAGGGACTGAGGGATGCAACCACAATATCCAACTTTACAACTTAACTCTTTTTGACTTATTTTTTTAAAAATTTTTAGAGAAGGAAAAGTTCAAGGGCACTCATCACAAAATAACAGATTATTGGACTCATCCACAGAATAAGACTAAGACTCTTGTATGAAATCTTGGGGTAAAACTCAAGAGAAAAAAATAACAAAGACGAGTACTAGAACTACCAAACAATATTTGAAAAGAATCAATTGCTTCTTCCCTCTTTGGAACGTTTGAATTGGACTAAGTAAAGCCTGGAAGGAATATTCAGAGGTTCACACTTTAGGATGACGTATGGCTTTGTCATTTGTACTTTTCATGATGACAGAATTCTGTCATGTTGACTTGACTGTCTTCTGGTTAATAAAAAAGCAGGGATGGGGCACATAAAGTGCTTGTATTTCTTTAAATTATTCTTTTCTGCAGATAGACGAGCCAAAAACACATTTCACATTGACCACTGAATTGACTGGCAGATAGCAATGGCTAAACATCTTCCAAGTTGGGCCATGGCCATACTGGAAAACAAAGTGGAAGTTTCCGCATCTCATTACTGATCCCCAATATTCAGGTTTCAGAACTGAATTCTTCTGCATTAAGAAGATAGTGACTTGGTTTAATTGCCCACCATGGGAATTGCTGGTAGAATAATACAACAGTGTGTCTTGTTCAATACACACGAAGGGCTACTTTTGTAGACTTACGGGGTGAAAGTAGCCAGAAAACCAGCAGGCCAAAGAAGAAAAGAAAAAGCGTCTTACTTTTAGAACTTGAAAAATGAGGGCATGTGGTTTGGAAATGACCCTCCAAGCCTCCTCTCCCACTACCCACCCCCTCCATTTTGCCAGACTCCAACGTGGCTCCTCTTAATCATCTATCTTGTCAGCTAGTGTTTTAATATTTATTTTGCTCATGTTTAAATTTTTTCTTCAGTCTAATAAAAACCAAATTTCCAGATTTACAAGGCACATTATTTTTGCATTAACTCTACCCACTTTCACAGCATTACTCAATTTAACTCAAAAAAGGAAAATAAGGAACACAGCGCTCCCTATTCTCAGACTATGAAATATATTATGTCTCTGAAGAGCTTCAAAGAGACATTGCTTGGTTGACAATAACAGTTGGCCTTTGTGTAGTGTGAGGCCCATGGCAATGGCCTGCATCCTCACCCCAACTTCCAACAGATAACATTAATTTCTCCTTGAGGCCTTCCCCTGTGTCTATCGCATATTCTATTATTTCATTTATCACTTACAGCACACTCTAAGATCCTGGAAGGTAAGAAGGTATCTTTCTCATTTTGGTATCTTTATCATTTAGTGGTGCTCAATAAATGTTGGTTGAATGCATGTTAGGTGTAATCAAGGAGTGTCTTTGCACATAACCAGACAACCAGGCTACCCAGGCCATTTCTAAGGATGCTGAGTGGGGAGGGTATGGCGGGCACAGGTAGAGGTGAGCTGAGCTGAGCATACACTGATAGGGTCACGGAATCCTAGGGGTGATGATCAAAGCTTAGTATGGATTAAGCTCCATGACAGAGCTGAAAGAACTGAGGCCTTTGAGTCTGATGGTGTGATGCAAACATGGGTCTGACTAGCCCTAAGGATGCAGAGATCCCAGTCCCTGTGAACCTCAGCTTTTTCTGCAAGAAGGATATTCCTCTATGTGCTTTAACTACCTCATAGGACAGGTGTCAAGAGTAAATGCAATCCTGACTTCCTAGGTGGCGCAGTCGTAAAGAATTCGCCTGCCAATGCAGGGGACACGGGTTCGAGCCCTGCCCTGGGAAGATTCCACATGCCACGGAGCAACTAAGCCCGTGTGCCACAACTATTGAGCCTGTGCTCTACAGCCCGTGATCCACAACTACTGAGCCCATGTGTCGCACGTGGGCCCGTGCTCCACAACAAGAGAAGCCACTACAATGAGAAGCCTGTGCACCACAATGAAGAGTAGCCCCGCTCTCAGCAACTAAAGAAAGCCCGTGTACAGCAACGAAGACCCAACGCAGCCAATAAAGAAAAAAAAAAAAAAAGGAACCCCTAGTTGTTAAAAAAAACAGACAAAAACCAAACAAACAAAAAAAGAGTAAATGCAATCCTTAGACAAGTATATACTACCAATTGTAAAACAGATAGCTAGTGGGAAGTTGCTGTATAACAAAGGGAGATCAACTCCATGATGGGTGATGCCTTAGAGGGCCGGGACGGGGAGGTTGGGGGGGAGTCGCGGGAGGGAGGGGATATGGGGATATGTGTATAAATACAGCTGATTCACTTTGGCGTACCTCATAAGCTGGTACAAGAGTGTAAAGCAATTATATTCCAATAAAGAGCTAAAAAAAAAAAAAGAGTAAATGCAATCTTACATCTTGCAAGAATTTTCTAAACTTTGGTAGTGTGATATATAGAGTTACCTTACACAGATCAGAACACTCTGAGAGCAAAAGGAGGTGCCATCAGTAATTATGTCAGAACAATACCCATGAACCACGACCCTCCTGGGCAAAGCTGGTTGTATGGTCACTGGTCTATGTCTATGTCTATCCATCTCTATCTATATTCTAGATCCACTGATATCTATATCTACAACTCTATCTGTATATCTACAGCCATCTATATCTGTATCAATATCTACATGATTATCTATACTCTATAACTATATCTATATCTCTATTTATATCTACAACTATATCTATATCCACCTACGCTTATTATTTATTGATGCTATTAGTATAAGAACCATCTCAGAGTACCTAATTTTCTATGTCTCAATTTCTCTGGCTGCCCATCACTCCCTCTCTCAGCCAGTTCTCACCAGGATGCTTTCTTTCCCGAGACTATTCTTGGTAGTTTCTCTCTTCCCATCTGCTTCTCTTCCTTCCCCTGTTTTGATCTCTCTCTCAACTGGTACTAACAAGGAACTGAGAAAGTTTTATTTTGCATCTGTCATGTTTCCTACACAATGTTCTTTGTTGCTCAAAAAAATTGTATTTCGTATTTCTCTAAGAATACCAACAAAACTTATCTTTTCTTAATGGGGAATCTGGGGTATTTGAACAAGCAGTAGTTTGTGACTTGGTACATATGTATGAACTGTGGGAAAGCCTTTTGATTAGCCTGAGGCTCAGTTTTAGCATCTAGAAAAAAGTGCTTTAGAGCAGCCACCATAGCTATTCATTAGAATTAACTGGGGAGCTTCTGAAACTCAATTCGTAGGCTCTATCTCAGACCAAGTGCTATGGAATAAATGTGTTCCCCCAAAATGCCTATGTTAAAGCCCTAATCCCCAATGTGATGGTATTACGAGGCGGGGCCTTTTGGGAGGTAATCAGGTCATGAGAGTGGAGCCATCATAATGAGATTAGTACTTTTCAAGAAGAGACAGAGAGAGGTGATTTTTCTCTCTCCTATCCTCTCTCAATGTGAGGATAAAGCAAGAAGGCAGCTGTCTCCAAACCAGGAAGAGGGCCCTCACCAAGAACCCAACCACGCTAGCACCGTGGCCTTGGACTTCCCAGCCTCAAGAACTGTGAGAAATAAATTTCTATGTTTAAGCCACCAGTCTCTGGTATTTAATTATAGCAGCCCAAATGGACTGAGATACCCAGGCATCAGGATATTTTACTGTTCCTCAGGCTATTCAAATGTGTAGCTAAGGTTGACAACCACTAGTCTGCAGACTACACAAAATCATACAAATGTACATTAATGTGTGCATAATGACATTAAAAAAGTTTTTAACCCTATAGATTAGTAACTCTTTACATGAAACAGGTTTTCCAGCCCTACTCTAAATAATTGGGGATAGGAGAGAAACGATGAAATGTGAACACATTTTGAACTACCCTGGGCCATATTCTGAAAGACTCATAATGATAGAATTATCTCATTATTAACTTTGAGATGCTGACTTTGAACAACTGAACCCTGGTTCCTCCAATAGCTTTGTCCATCACTTGAAAGTAGTTGTACCTCCCTAACAAACTATTTTCTGATGTAAGTTATTTAAATCTTAAGACAAGATAGAAAAAGAAGACGCCTCATCTCTTTCAAGGAGAAAATGTAAACGAGTGGAAAATTAAATGTAAAGGTGCTAATTACTAACCACAGATGAATCTTCAAATTGTTCTTTTAACTTCGAAAACTAATGAGTAGAGATGTACTCCATACTACAAACCAGGCTCCCTGGAAACTTTGGTAATTAGAGTATCTCTTTGGAATAGACATCACTCAGTAGGTAAGGGAAAAAAATCAGAATGATTCTCATTACTTATAAAACTCATTAGTGACAAAGAAACACAAACAAACACTTTCAAAAGAAGTATCATTCTTGACATCTTAAAACAATGTCTCTGAGAGGACTGTGGAAATTTACTTTTCAAGTGAAAAAGCTCCACGGATTTAGAGAAGTGACAGTGGTGATTTTGGTTTTAAATCTTGCTGTTTAGTAATCAGTGCAGGTTTCTCTATTAAGTTACTGATTTGCTTTTTCATGTTGCAACAGCTGGTATCAGGCCAGTGTAAATGTTAAATTGACACCTGGGCTGGCCTTCAAAAATGTCAATGACATAGATGGAAATGTAGATCTGTAGAGCTAGCTGGGGTTCCCAGAGTCTCTAACCAATAGGCCATAGTTTGGGTTTATAGCTATTGATCAAATGGCTTGGAATATACAGAAACTTCAGTCCAACCAGGGACAAGGAAAAATCCATTTTAATCAGAGAAGTCTGAGCTGTACCTTCATAAATTCATAATTCATGTCTCTTCTTTGGCATAAAGTTTTACTGTTTTGAGTCAAAGCATCTAGGCCATCTGAACTGTGCCAATTACATAAATTCATAACCATGTTACAAAATAGATTGCACAATATAATATCAAAAACTATCATCTTTCTACCATTATGAAGGACTTAGGCAAACTCTGGTTTTTAATAAATTTATTTATTTATTTACTTATTTATTGGCTGCATTGGGTCTTTGTTGCTGCACACGGACTTTAGTTGCGGTGAGCAGGGGCTACCCTTCATTGTGGTGCACGGGCTCCTCAATGCGGTGGCTTCTCTTGTTGCAGAGCACAGGCTCTAGGCATGTGCATTTCAGTATTTCCAGCACATGGGCTCAGTAGTTGTGGTTTGTGAGCTCTAGAGAACAGGATCCGTAGTTGTGGCGCACAGGCTTAGTTGCTCCGTGGCAAGTGCTATCTTCCTGGGGCAGGGATGGAACCCCTGTCCCCTGCATTAGCAGGCAGATTCTTAACCACTGCACCACCTAGGAAGTCCCTAGGCAAACTATAGAAATTAACGAATCAGAATCTCGGATGTAAATAAACCATTGGCCTTTCTCCACTTCTCTGAGCTTTCTGAGAAATTCCATCCCCATTGCCAATATTTCCACCATGGCTTCTCTATGAGCACATCCTCAGGAAAGCCTTGAAGGGCCAGAGGGTCACTTCTCACAGGTTTCCTGGAATGGGTCAGATTCAAGGGCAACTTGAATCTTTCCAGGATGGACCCAGGAAGCAAGACCCTCAGCCACCAATTGTACTCTGAAGAGAGGTCCTTGAAGAGATCTGGGCTGCAGAGACTACGAAACCACTGACAATACTCACCCGAGTTTTTCCCTAGCTACTTTCCAACAGTCCTCACTTAGAGGTGCTAGGCTGTCCAAAAGACCAAATACTCAAAAATCAATCTTGGCAAATATTTTTATTTTTATAAAAATGATCCCCTACGTCACGTGGATCCTATATTTGCTAATCAGTCCATAGTCAGCCTGGGTGGAACAAGGAATCAAGCCTGTGGTATTAAAAGATTTTTTTCCCCTTTGCCTCCAGACTCTGCTCACTTGTATTAGGCTAGGCCGACCATGCTTCCTGATTTCAAATCTATTTCACTAATTTCTCATAATGAAGAATATTCTACTTAGATTGGAGAAGAAAACAGAGTGAACTCTTGCTGTTTTGAGAGTTGCAATGTAAGCACTTTTTTATACAACTGCAAAAAACCAGATCACCACAGCCTCTGTGAAAAACAATTTGGTTATTCTTGAAAAAAAGTAAACATCAAAGTACCATTTGATCCAGCAATTCCACTCCCAGGTATATACCCCAAAGAACTAAAAGCAGGGGACTCAAACAGATACTTGTATATCAACATTCACAGCAGCATTATTCATAAGAACAAAAAGGTGGAAACAACTCAGATGTCCACTGACAGATAAATGGATAAACAAAAGTGATCTATCCACACAATGAAATACTATTCAGCCTTAAAAGAATGAAATTCTTACATGTTCTACAACATGGATGAACCTTGAGGACATTACACTAAGTAAAAATAAGCCAGAGAAAAAAGTACAAATACTGTACGATTTCACATACATGAAGTACCTAGATTTCACTTACATGAGGTACCAGATGCTGCGGGGAGGGGGAACGGGGAATTATTGTTTAATGGGGACAGCATTTCTCTTGGGGAAGATCAAAAATATCTGGAAAATGAGTGGTGATAGTTGGAAAACATTGTGAATGTTGTTAATGTCACTGAATTGTACCTAAAGGCAGTTAAGATGGTAAACAAAATTTACTATTGTTATATATAACATAATCATTTTATATGCAAATATATGTATAACATAAATAACATAATATACAGTTTACCACAATTAAAAAAAAAAAAAACAGAGCACCACAAAAAATCCAATGTTAGGGGGAGCAATTGATAGTAGAACCTGTAATGCACATAATCCTTTCAGCTGATTTTTCTAGTTACACATGAGCCAGTAACATTCCTGTCTTAACCATTTCTAGAAGGCTTTCCAAATGACACTCCTCCAGTCAAACTTTAGTTACTAGCCTCAGACAACGAGTACAACTGGCCTCGGATTCAATAACATACACTTTTGCTCTGGCCCAGGAGTACCTGCTACCCTGGGAATTGTCAGCCTAAGATGGCACATGTCCAAGAACAAAGCAACCTCAGGTCACAAGATACGGAAGGCCCAGGAGATCACGTGCTTGATTCTTGGCCTTCAAGTACCTGGGAGTCCCCAGTTTAAGTATGCTAATGCTACTGAGTCAAGGGTCCAAACAGAAACATCCTCAAAGCCAAAGACTGCACTACTCATGCCGTGTGTTCAACCTACTTGATGAAGCAGTCTCGGCCATCCCGGTTTGCCGTCATCTCCCATCCATAGGGTGGCACCTGGTTCAAGCCCCAGGTTCCCGAGGGAGGTGGCCAGCCTGAAGACTTCGTCCTGTGGCTGGGAAAAAAAAGAAAAGCATCATTACACCTGACTCCTAAACATTTCTTCTCAAACTCCATAAAGGGCACAGGACTTGCACCTCTCAACTGCGGGCAGTGTCCTCAGCTGACTAAATGAACGATCAGAACGTTTCTGAGTCAGGTGTGTGCTTGGTATCTTTATAGTATCTTGCTAGCTCTTCACAGCCGCCCGATGAGCTAAGTATACTCATCTCATTTTACAGATGAGGAAACGATGAATGGCTCACAAAGATTAAGCAACTTTCCTAAGGACACACAAGTCAATTTTGAAAAAACATTTAGCACACTTTCCATGACACTAGGCATTCCTGGGACCAGACATTAGGACGGTTTGACATATAAACAGATATCACACCACAATATAAATGCACACATGAAAATAAATTCCTGTTTTTATGGATCTTGAATAACCCCAAACCTCAGTTTTCTGGACTCCTCTGACCAAAATACAAAATTTCCACTCATATTAACCACACTCCAGTCAAGGTGAGTCATGAAACCTTAGACAAACTCTCCATTTATGTTGCAGTGAAAATCCACACATTAGCTTTTACACTTCCTAGTCCACACCTTAAATGTGACTCCTCAGCAAAATGAAAGGGTAGGTTAAGGAGAACTTTCTAGAAGCCTGCATTTCGAAGAGCAAGAGGATAAAGGAAGTGACTCCACGTGACAAGCAGCTGTGATGGGCAGCACTGCACAGTGACAATTCCTAACCAGAGGCCTTAGCCCAGTTTCTGGAGCATTGCTGAATCCTGGCTGCTCCTCTTCTGCCCTGGACCTGCAGAAATTCTACTGTTCTCTCATGAACACTGAAGACTCCTTTAAAGCTCAACAGTGGGAAGGAAATACGTGATGCCATTTTAGGATCAACCAACATCTTTCATCATTTGTCCTTTGCCTCCAGGTGAAGTGCCTCACTCTGGATGGCCTGTGAGATCTAGGTGGTTCCAAATTGCAGACAGGAACCAAAGTGTGTATGTGTGTGTTGGAGGAGCAATTAGGACACTTCCAGGGCTTCACAGTCAGTGTCTCTATAGTGAACCTGGGAGCCCTTAGAAAGAAGCGCTCCCTCCTCCTGCGCCAGGCATAACATGCACAACTTGTACAACTGTCCATGGCGTTTGTCCTCAGCAAACATCCAAATCAGGCGTGTCAACCTGTCTGTGAGGAGGGGAAGCTTTTAATTTCCCAGGATGCAGGGTCTCTCACCCCCCACCCCTACCCCTGCCCAACTCCCACACGTGACCATGAACCAACGCTTCTCCTCAACGGAAACCAGCCCATTTCCTGCAAGTTTTCTGGAGAGGAACTGGTTTGCAGAATTTTAACGACCTCTGTTGCCTTTCTTCAACTTCCTTTCAGTTTTTCCACATCCTTCATAAAGTGTGGGGAGCAAAAGAGTTCACAAACTTAACACAGGTCCCACCAACTCAGAGCCCCCCCACAGGGCTAATGCCCACACATGGGCTATCACAAGACCAGACGTGACAAGTTTTTGTTCCTCTTCTCTGCACCCAAGCCAGCAGTGGCAATTTCCTGTGCTGGTTTTTGAAGAGTGAGCTGCTTGCCTGCAGTGAGAGTCCAGGGCTTTGCCCCTCTGAGGTTCTGCAAAAAGCTCACCAATTTCTCCAGAGCACCAGAGGATGTATTTGGACCAAGCCCTTCAGGGTATAAACAGAGTATATCCTGTTGTTAAAAAGTTTTGCAAAAGCAAAAGTACAGTAAGAGGTGATGCACAGAACATTCTTTTAAGTGAAAGGAAGCCTATGTAGAGAATGCAACAATTTATCCCTGATTACTAACTTACATCCTGTATCAGAATGTTCATCTTTCCCAGAGGGGGTCAGCTTATTAAAAACAAACTGTCTTCTTTTCTCTTTTCTTTCCTTTCATTTTCTTTTTACCCCTGAAGTCTAAATCACTAAAAGAAATACGCTTGCTTCCTAATAAAATTTACATGTAAAATACAGTGTTATGATAATGAGCTGGAGGAAGCCTGAATTTTATTATAAACTACATTATGTCCCATAAGGTATGTTAAGGAAGCAGTAAAAAAGAACAGTTCAGCAAGATATTTTCAAATAAAGCCTTTTGTCATAAAACACCAAATGAAGTACTAATACGGGAAAAAGCCACAAATAGTAAGTTAATTCAAGGCAAGCAACATCAACTGATATAAAACAAATAACTGAATAATTAGAATCAGACATGTTTGTCTGTTAATGTGTTTACATAAAATACACGGTTGGGAAAGGCATCTGTAGAACTTAGCAAATTAAAAGTGCCAGCAGGAAAAAAAATAACCCCTTTTCTAGGTATCTAACCATACAGCCTTGAGGAAAATCAAGGACAGAGGTCAAAATTAAGGAGGGCTTTGGCTCCTGGGTCTGCTTGGTGTGGTTACTGGAAGTCCACCCCAATATACACCCTTGGAAGCAGGCAGTTACTCTCCACTGGGAAGATGCTCCAGGGACCTCCTTTCCTGGCTCCAATCTCTGTGACTGCACCAAACTTTTTACCACTCCCAAATGCCCCCCCAGCCCAGCACTGCTGAAAGACAGTTTTTTTTTTCCTACCAGGAGTGCAACGAGCTGACCCTGGAGAGCAATGGCAGGGCCAGTACGTATACAAGTAGAGTCCACTGGCTGTTTGGCTTTAGAGCCGCCTCGGAGGCAGAGATTATCCTCAGGATGGACCAGGTGCTGCTATGAAGACACAATCCTGTGCAGAATTCCTCACTTATGGCAATAACGCTGACCCTGTGTCCCAGTGTGAGATGCGCGCCCTTTATTTCCCCCCATTTCAGAAAGAGTCCACGATGAGTTCCTGGGCATCCTCCCCAGGGGCTGAGGCCTCTTAAATTTTCTTCTCTTTGAACGAGGTCTTACTTTTCTTGTCCGAAAACCTATCAGCCTCAAAGGTTCTCTTGACTCCCTCTATGGAGGCTAAAGACTGTCCTGTAAATAGGAACCCTGCAGTTCTGCTCAGCTACAGGCCTGCAGGTTGGCCCCATAGAGATTATTTGCAAGGACCCCTCTAGCCTAAGGTTTGTCAGATTTAGCAACTATAAACACTGGACACCCAGTTAAATGTTAATTTCATACAAACATCAATTTTTTAGCATCAATGTATCTCATAATATTTGAGGACTACTTACACTAAAAATATTATTCACTATTTATCTGAATTCAAATTTAACTGGGTATCCTGTATTTTATTTACAAACCCTATTCCAGACCCTCAAATAAATGAACACCCAGATTCTGAGTATCAAAAAGGCTAAAATATCATAGCCTAGAATCTTTCTGATTTGCCTTTACCTTAGTTGCAGGACTGAATACTGCTACCAATGAGTCTAAAATGTGAAAAGAAGTACCCTCAGGTACTTGACTAGATTCAAACCAAACCACAACCTCCTCATATGTTTCTGGAGGTGACATGAGGCTTACAAGTGGTCAAAACCCAGGGTTTCCTGTATTTCCCAATCTGACTTGACAAGATCCATTTAGCAGTTTTTGTTAAAGATTACCAGGCTCTGGAAATTATGACTCAATAGGTCTGAATTACGACCAGGAATCTATGAGTGAGTGTGTTTGTGTGTGAGTGTGAATAAATGTGTGTGAATGTGTGTGTTGAAACAAGTAATTCCAATGATTCTTACCTTCAAGAAGGGTTGCTAGATTTAGCAAAAAGCTAAACAAAATATAGAATACCCATTTAAATTGAATTTCAAATAAACAATGAATAATTTTTAGTATAAGTACATCCCATGCAACATCTGGGACATAGTTATACTAAAAAATAATTATTTGCTGTTTATCAAAATTTCAAATTGAACCCGGAATCCCGTATTTTACCTAGCAAGCATGACGTTTGGGAAGTATTCGCCCTTGCTACTCAAAGTTTGGGCTGAAGTCCGGCAGCATGGGTCTCCCCTGGGTGTTGTGTGAAATGTAAAATTTGCATTTTATCAACATCCCCAGGTGATCTATATACCCACTAAAGTTTGCTAAGTGCTGCCTAAATCAGCAAAGTTTGTGAAGCCTCTCCCCACACTGGAACCACATGGGGGAACTTGTAAACAACAGATGCATGGGACCAAAGTCAAGCCATCTGAGTCAGAACAGCTGTGGATGAGGCCCAGGCATTAGTATTCCATACCCTAAGATGGCCACTATGGCTCAAAATAATTCTACCCTTTTTTTTAGCTCACACAAAACAGGAGAGGCAGGGTGCGGCGGTCAAGAGCACAGAAACTGGCGCAGGAGGTTCTCCACGCATGGTCTGTGGACCAGCAGCAGTAGCGGCATCACCTATGAATTTCCTAGAAATGCAAATTCTTGGGCACCATCCAAGACCTAGTAAACCCAAAATTCTGGAGATGGGGCTGACTCAGCAATTTGTGCTTAACAAGTGCCCACTTGAGTTTGAGAACCACTAAGTTACAATCAGACCCTCTTCAGTTCAGGCTCCGACATTTATTTTCCATAATCGCGAGAGAGTGCCCAGCTCCTCCTCTTTAAAATGGTGGTAATAGGACTGCATCTTGGGGTGACAAATGCATCTTGTAAAGCTTTTAGAATGCGGCCTGGCATATGTGCTATAAATTCTTTGCTAAATAAATCTCTACCTAACCCTCAAGAGAATATAAGACTAGGGGTGGTTACACCAGTATAAATGGCTTCATCCATTCTCAAAAGAGCAGAAGGGCGAAAGGCTCAGTCATCTCTTTTTTCCAGTCTGGCAAGAGCAGGGTAGGAAGGGGCTGAAGCAAACCAGTTACACCTTTCTAAAAGGTCAGAAGTGGATGAATTCAGCAGAAGTAGAGGAAAACATCAGAAAGTTTTTTGCTTTTTTTGTTTTTTTTTTAAAACCAGGAGTCGTGTGTGTGTGGACCCATGGTGCCGACGATCCATTTCCACTTGTTTCATGCCAGGCCTTGAGATTCCTTGCAACTCTGATGTTCTGTGACTTCAACCTGAGATCATGGCCATGTGAACCACATTCAAACACTTAGCTCAGCCTTAAAAATAGTGACCTACATTGGCAGGGCTATTTAAGTCACTCCAGAAACTCCCAACAACTGACTGAACTGGTTTGCAGCTTTGTGTTATATTTTCAACAGATTGAAACTGTCCTGGACAAAGAAGATCTTCATATTTCATAAGTAGGGAGAACAGCTATGAAGGGTACAGGCAAAGCTGCACAACTATTTATGTTGAGATCACTGGTGGAAGCAACCCATGATCACTTCCTGTGTGCACGCCTCTAAACCCTGGACCAAATCGTGATGGCATATCTGCTCTAGGAGAAGGCAGTTTATTAGAAACCACCTGCAGGCCGCTAGGTGACTTGAGTTTCCTTAGAAACATAAATGAGTATCAAAAAGGGATGCTGTAGGGGAGAAGGAATGTGAGGCCCAGCTGCCAAGTCCCAAGTCAAACAGATTCAAGTACTGCCACTTACAAGCTTTGTGACTCTGGACTCTGAATTCTTTGGGTCTTATTTTCTTCACCTGTAAACTAGAATTGGTCTCACTCAATGATTCCCTCCTGAGACATGTGGCAACACCTGGAGACATTTCTGGTCATCATAACCAGGGGAGGGGGTGCTCCTGGTATTGAGTGGGTAGAGGCTGAGGATGCCACCAAACATCCTACAACACACAGACGGCCCCGTCACAAAGAGTGAGTGATCCAGCCCAAATGACAAGAATGCCCCTGCTTAGCTCATAGTTACTGTCAAGCATAAACAAAGTGGTGAATGTACAGTTCTTAGCACAGTACTTGGCATATGCAGGTGCTCAATACACAGTGTGGAGGGGAAAATAGCCTTCTCTGTGTTTCCACTTAAAGTCTAATTACGATAAGTAGACTGCATCTTTACATCAGAGAGAATCTATCTTTACATCAGAATTCACACATGCACTTAATATCTTCATGGCTTTGGGAGAATCACTTGGTCTTTCTGGGTTTTGGTTTTCCATGTGAAATGGAAATAATAACATCCAGCTCATGGTGATGTTACGCAAATAGATGAGATACATAAAGCCCTGCAGTGCTTGACTCATTTAGAACAGTCTCATCAAATGGTACGCTGTGTTCCAAGTGGTAGTCATAATAGTAATGGAAACAACTTTTGTATTTGACCAAATAGTTTAAAAAGCACTTCTACATACATTCTTTCTTTAGATATTCACAAGCCTGTCTCAGCATGCAACAGAATGCCTGCTAAGCATTAGTTTCCATTTTAAAGAGGAAGAAACCGAGACAGAGAGAATGTATAACTTGCCCAATGTTTGGTGGAGGCACCAGCTTTTCTTCACTGGGAGGAAACAGACACTGTGATCTTGTTGGGAGACCATGTGTTGCAGGGAGCCCCATGTCTTACACAGAATGTATAAGAGACGGAAATGGGCAGAGGAGGGCAGAGCCCACCCAAACTCACCTGATGCAGAGTGTCAGGAATGAACCCCAAGGAATGAACCCTGAGGCTTCCTGATCCAAATTCCTTCTTACTCACACTGTACTATAATTAAGTGTGACTTTGACTCATAGGCTTCCTTATATACCTGGTAATACTTAGGACTGGTAGCCAGTATGAAGCTGTGTCCTTTGAATTTGGTGTCAAGAAATGAATTTTCATGTCCGTTTCAGATACGAGAAAACCTAAGCCGCAGCTATTCAGTTATTCATCCCTAACATAGAATGACTCTATACAAATCCAACACAATAAAATGTGACCCAGAATTTGATTATCTTTATCTCTTTGGACTCACAAAAATGATTTGCAGAGTAACCCAAGTTATCGAGTGCTAAATAAGGCACTTCCTCATTTATTTTGCTCTAAATGGTGGCAGGGTTACGGTACCTGAAAACCTACAGAATTCTCAACTTCACACAGCATGCAAGCAGATGACCTTCAAGGTTGACGTGCAATGTGGGTTAAGGTAGAGGAAGCAGAGAGGGAGTAAGAAAAATGAACAAAAAATGATTCTGCATGAATTTTAAAAGCTCCAAATTTGGTGGTAGCCTTGCTCCTTTGGTGACCAACCTGGTGGGCCCCACTGGGGCTGGACGGGGTCCTGCTCTGCAAGGTTTCTTGTCCCCATGGATCAGTGAGAGACTGACCCTCCCCCAAGCCTTTCGGTTCCAGTTAATCATGGCGTTGAGACAGACACAGACAGGCTCCTAATTAGGTGTATTCTCTCCCTTCTCAGAACTAACCCTATTCACTCAATCAGGCTTTACTACAATCCTCACAGTATCTCGATCTTATACAAAAGGTAACAGTTTTCCACCCTATGGCCGCTTATTAGCAGCTTCTAGGGCAGGTGCAGGTGAACAAAGCACTGTCAATAGGGTGAAAATAACATCAAGGCCATGCACACAGAAAAAAGAATCATCCCGCCAACTACTGTAAAGATTTCACTTCTGTTATAAGGAGGACGGGATAATACAATAAAGGGGAAAAAGCAGGCAACTCAAAACCACTTTAAATATTAATACCAAGCCTCATATAAGCAGAAACTTAAAAATATAGTCATTATAAAATCATTTTAGTCAAGCAGAAATGTACCATCAATCAAGAGTTTATGGTAAAAAACATTTGGATGTATATTTTCATTGCCAAATTTAAACATTTTTCTGATTATTTTCATCTGCTTGGTCGCATAATTTACCAACCCACACAATAAAACTAATTGTGCGATTATACATCCATGGGTTTCACTGCAAACCTCTCACCAGCCTGTTGAATGACTTGTTTCCTAATTGGGTGTGTGGGAGAATTACCAGGAGAATTAAATTCAAGCTAACTGGTTCTCCTTTCCCAAATTTGCACATACACACTTGAGCCTCACTCTGTAAACAATCCAGTGATACACACAAGACATCCTAAGAGCTTGCGGCCACATATATGTCTGAGAATCTGGGAGGACAATTATAATTAACCATGTATTGTACAGGAGAGAATAGATGCAGACAGGTCAGGCAGGCCAAGGGTGCCCAGAGAGGTGTTACAGAGCTAAACGTGGGAACAGTCAACTGATAGTCTGGAGCCCCTCTCACTGGAACGCTGGCCTATGTGCTCATGAGCCAGGTAAGCACGTAATGCCAGGTGCGTATGCTACACTGGGTGCACCCCTGTGAGGCCAGGAACATGTCTCCTCCATCTTTCTCTCTCTGTTACTCAGACTAGTGTCGGCACACAGATGTTCACGTGAATTGCACTCATATAGGAATCCAGGGTATGTGATGGTCCTGGCCCAGAATCTTAGGCATTAAAACCATAGTTCCCTGGGACTTCCCTGGTGTTCCAATGGTTAAGACTCCATGCTTCCAATTTAGGGGGTACCGGTTCGGGTTCGATCCCTGGTCGGGGAACTAAGATCCTGCAAGCCGTGCAGCCACCCCCTGCCCCCCGCCCCCAAAAGCCATCAGAGCTCCCTGCCTAAGGGTAGGTAAGAGTGAGAGATGGGGGAGGGGGTGGGTAATTAACCCATACAACAAATGTTGGTTGAGTACCTAGTATATACTCCATGCTGTTCTAGGTGATTGGAATACATCATGTCAACACAGAAAATAAACATCCCCAATCAACTGGCCCAGATCTTCGTTTCCAGCCTAGCATCCCACTTATTTTCCTAAGAATATGCTGCTCCTTTTAAACTAACTCACCTGTATTCCCTGGACACACGTTTCCCACAATGTTCATACCTCCATGTCTTCGTTCATGCTATTCCCGCTGGTTAAAACATTCTCCTTCTCCCACTCCGACTCTGTAACCTCTCCATATCTGTCCAAAAATAACGCATCCTCCAAAATGCTTATCAAATGCTACCACTGCAGAAAGCAGTCCCTGAATCCCCCTGGCCTAAAATCATTACCTCATCTCCCTATGCTCATGGGTAGCGACTGTTTGCACTGCTGAGGTAGCATCTACCTTGTGTAATTACCAATAACGGTGGGAATATGTCTTCCTAGATTGTAAGATCTGGAGTGTTAACACCACTTTATAAAATTCTACCTACTGCACTTAGTTGGTGCTCAATAAACACTTACTTGTTAATACAGTCATTGCAACTTGAACTCTTCTACTTAGTCTTGCCACCTTGAACTGGAATTCTCTCTTGCCAACTGTGATTCCCCTAGCCAAGGCAGGGGCGAGTCTCTTTCATGCTCAGATCCCTGGAATCCAGCCTTGGCAATGGTAGGTGTGCAACATATACTGTTTGTTAACTGACTTGTCCTGTTATACTTGGTTTACTAAGAGCTACAAAATGGTACAGAAATAGGAATTTTATCATTGCTTTCCAGGGGGAATAGACATGCATGGAAGCAATAATATAAATTCTGCATGTCACCTTCTATTGTTGAATGGCTGGGGGAATCTATGTCTCTGCATAATAAAAATGTAAAGACATGGGACATGTGGGATTTGCCTCTGACTTCAACCATGACCAACAAGCCCACACTCTATATAACTGGATCCAAAACCACAATCACTTTTTGCATCAGTGCTGATTGTAGGATCTGGCACACAGAAATTGTTATAAAATAGCATGTGTTTAAAATCTCAATTGTATAGAAAAGTTGAGTGCAATAGTCATCTTTGTCCTCTTCACCTAGGGCAGGGGTCCTCCACAAAGGGCGATTTTGCCCCCCAGTGGACGGTTGGCACTGATGGGAGACATTTTTGGTTGTTGCAACTGGGGGTGGTGGTGTGCTACTGGCATCTAGTGGGTAGAGACCAAGAATGCCACCAAATATTCCACAGTGCACAGGACAGCGCTACAGCAAATAATGATTTAGCCTCAAATGTCAATAATGTAGAAGTGGAGAAACTAAGACCTAGGTGTATCAATTATTCATATTTTGCAACATGGGTTTTATTCCCTCTCCCTTCATGTCTTTATCTACTCCTCCTGTCTCTGTTTTTATATGTAAAATATTTACTTGAACCAACAGACATCAGGACATTTCACCCCCAACTTCTGCAGCATCTCTCTCGAAAGAAAAAGGATACCCCCCTTTAAAACCACAATACCTTACTGCACTCAAATTTACTATTAATACAATACTAATATATAGTCCATATTCAAATTTCCCCAATTATCCTAATAATGTTCTTTCATAGGTTTTTTGGGATTTGATCTAGTATCCAATCAAGCCTTATGCTGTGCATTCAGTTATCCTCTTTATTCAATTATGTTTTAAAGGTGCAATGTTATCATAATTTTAAGACCTGAGAAAAGATGAGGCAAATTTTTCTTTCAAAATCCATTGATAATTGCCATTGTTTATAAATCGCACATAGAGAGTCACATTCAAATGTGACTCCAGGAGTTCACACAGGGCCTGGCAACGGTGGTTGTACACCAGATACTGTCTGTGAGTTGAGCTGACGCACATGCTGTTAGAATCTTTTATGCAAGGACCATAATTGTAGGCAGCTGGGACTGGGCCCCAAAGACTCCTAGGATTTTCAAAGGGCAGAGTTCAAGATGGGAACACAAATTGATAACTTAGCAATCAGAAGAAAGAACAAAAAGGGTCCTAGAATTGATGATGAGAAAATGGGCTGATCTGGGAAGACAGGCCCCAACTCTCTGGTTGTTGGGGCAGGGTGGGCAAGGGGGAGCCACACAGGCACACAGCAGGCACCGGAACAAGGGTTTTGACATCAAACATTCTAGCCCAGCTAAACAGCCCCTCACAAATTTCTTGATGTGTCAGGAGCCCGGGCACAGCCAGAGTAAGTTGTTCACATTGGCTGCAGAACACCAGACAATTATCTGTCCCTTTCTCCTTCCTTCTTCCCAGCAGGGATCTGAGCTGGCAAAGGAATCTCTTGAAAGAACAGGACAGTTGGGTTTAGCTGATGGCTGGAGGGAAGATTGGTCCATCTAGATTAAGAAAAGATGCCGAGTGGATACATCAGGCATTTGTACAGCCAAGCCTCCACACAGAGAGACCTGTGAGGTCAATCAACAAACATTCATTGAGCATACATTCCATTCTGCAAGGTTCTGGGGTTGGCCTTGCATATGATGTTATAACCCTAGAGTACACAGTTCTCACTCTCTGGGCTATAATGTAGTCAGAGCACACTTTTTTCTCTTTTTCAAGCATCCAGTACCCTTATGACACTATATTCATTCATTCAATTGATCATTCAAAACATGTTTTTGAGGACTTTTGAGCCAGTCCTGGCGCAGAGCTAGAGCCCTGACAAGCAGATAGGAATTGGTAACATTGATGAGGAAGGAGGGCATTGTGGCTCACCCTAGCTAGGCATGGTCCGGACACTGGGTTTTGCCCTGAGCTTTCACTGAAACTCCTCAGGTAGGAGGCCCACACTGGGAAATTCAGGCATCAGGAGACAGGGAAGTCTTCCTTACACCTCTCCATTTAGCCCACATGGACAACGATTTCATCCATACGGACCGTTAAACACATTTCCTACTTCACCTCGGACCCAGTCTTTCGCTCTAAGTTGTAATATGGAACCCGAACATGCTCTCAGGACCCAGCAAATGCATCATGTCATAGAACTGAACAGTGATTACAGGAGTAATGAAACCCAGCATTGGCTGTGCGTGCCAAATGGCCTTAATCTAATTTTGAAATGTGTTGTGAAAACACTTTTGCAAACACTCATCATTTTGAGAGGCAGCATTCGTGTTCAAATTCGACTTATTTGTAGATGAATCATGACCTAATACTGCTTCTCACCAAGCTCAGCCAAGTCCAACTGGCTTCCCAGGGAACATCCTCATGAACTCAAACCCTTTTCTGGAGTTAGCTCTCCAGTGTGACCATTTTTAAATGTTTATGGATTAACATATAAAGTATGTGCTTAAATAGACTAGTTTTCTTAATCTTCTTAGTCTTGCTTAATGACTTTTAGAATCCTATGTTAAAAGTATATCTGAGAGCTCTCTCATTCCATTAAGTTTTTTCTTCCCTTTCTGAGTAAGATAATTAAATATTACTTTAAAATTATCCTCAATTAGGTACCATCAGGAATAAAAGGAAAGGGATTACAAAAGTGAAGAGAGAAGAGGAAAGTGCAATGACTATATATGTGCTCTTTGGGAACTAAAAGTAAAAAAGAGTACAGAAGAACACAGCCTTGGAAGGCAGGAGAGTAAGTTCTAAGTCTACCACATATAGCAGGGATCAGCGGACATTTCCTATGAAGAACCAATAACAAATATTTTCAGCTTCAAGGGTCATATGGTCCCTGCTGCATTTACTCAGCTCCACCGCTGGATCTTTAGTAGCCATGGACACTGTGTAAACTAATGGGCACAGCTGTGTTTCAAGAAAATGTTATTTAGCATCCCCTCCAAAACTTGTATTTGGCCCATCGGCCATAGTTCGCTGACCCCTGATTTACAGTAGCACCTTGGAAAAGTCATTTATATTTCTGCCCCTCGAGATTCTGACCTATAGAATGAAGGTGTTGGATTAGACAATTTCTGAGGTCACTTCAAGCTCCAAAATGTTAACCTCCATCAACTAAACAGGTCTCTTTCTCAAAGCCCATAATCTTTAACAAGATAGGAAGAAACCCAGATACACAAATTCTGCAAAACTGCTTTTCCAACGAGGTAACAGTTCACCACTCACGGGAAGTGAACAAGACTCCTATTTTTCATGGCATTTGACCCAAAGGTAGAACATTATAGCTCAATCCATCACACAGTTGAATATTTATGGGGAGTTTTAAACCTCTGAACCATTGATCTTGTCTTATAAATAGGGCAACTATCTGGTTGAGCGGTGTTTCAACTATGTAATGTGTAGACAGTCTAAAGCTGTCATGAAATCCTTGCTATAGTTGCTACTTTCCAAAATTCAAATCAAGATTTTGGGGGGCCTGTAGAAAGAGTATCAGGAGGTGATTTTTTTTTGGGGGGGTTTCAAATGTGATGCTGTAAGATGGTTTTAATATCAAGACGTATGATGCCTAATAATATCCACCACTGTTTTAGGCTTATTCACATTTGTAAACCACCAAAGGCCATTCATCTTCCAAGCTACCATGTGTCTATTTTCCACTGAAAATACGCTTGAGTTTGGCTTGCTATTTCAATGTCTGCTGGAGATTTCGTTCTTTACTGCTGATTTATAATCCTTAAAGAACAGGTGTTTAGACTACACCTGCTGACACCCTTAACATGGGAAGCCAGAGAGTTACAGCACACTTCAGCACACCTAAACATGCTGGCACACGAAAATGTGTCTGGCTCCCTTCCCCAGAGTTAGACTGCATGTGTGATATTTTTAATGGGTTACTTATATTATCAACAAAACACATCATCTTAGTGGTTTTTTTCTTTTCTTTTGGGATCTTTTTGGCGGGGGTGGGGGGGAGATGTCGCACACCTTGTGGGATCTTAGTTCCCTAAACCAGGGATTGAACCTGGGCCCTTTGCAGTGAGAGCACAGAGGAATAACCATTGGACGGACAGGGAATTCCCTAGTGTGCTTTATTTTTCTCTAATTCTAGGAAGATTTCTGGTGGCTTTTCATGTAGCGCCATTTCATACAGAGATGCACAGCTTTGCTCCTGCATTTATATGACCATCACCTCGCCCTGTCACAAGTCTGAATGCATCATGCAGTTTCATGGCTTCTCTTCATTTTCCTCAATGATTAATACAGAAGCAACAAATGTGTACATGATGCAAAGTGCATAAATTTAAATGTTTAAAAAGCTCCCTGCCCAGATATCAAATGGGAATTCATTATTTCCCTATATTTCTCAATATCTACACATCTTCAAGGTCATCCAAAATGTATAAAGCTAGAGAACATAAGAAACCTCAGAGAGGACATGAACAGACACACTTGAAAAGAGGTATCTGCCACTTAGTGCATCTCTGCTACTTTTTTTGTTCTTGAAACAACTGTGAAGATCCTAAGGAGAAAACATATTCTAAACGATGCCAAGTAACACTATTAGTTAGTTTCTGTCCATCTTCCCCAGCTTCCATTGGGGTTCATTCATATTTTTCATTCCCTCTGCTCCAAAGGTAGGCATGTTATTACTGAAGACAGAGAAAGATCCACAAATGCCTTGTCCTAACTCAAGTACTGGCCACATGTAAGCTCTGCTACATTTTTATGTCCAAACACGGTCATTTTATAAAGTGACACAAACCCATCATGTATTTTCCAAGATGTGTCATAGAGAAGAAATGAGCTGAAAATACAGGGAAGACAATAAGCGCTCAATATTTCTACATCTTGGAGTAATTATTTCCACAAGGAAGACATTTATTTACGAAGCATGCACACTGGCAAGTGGGAAAGATCTATATTGTAACCATGTCGGCCAGGCGAAGTTTTTATTAGACGAGTTTTAAAAATCTGTTCCTCTGACAACGACAATAAATATTACAACTGTTACCATGTCCTGGAAAGAGATATTAGCAACTAAATCACACACCTATCAGAACAGTGTTGAAAAGCCTTTTATGATGAAAAGCGCCTCTTACAAAACAGTTTCTCCAACTTTAAGATGCATACGAATTGGCTGAGCATTCTGTTACACTTTGGGTTCAGATTCAGCAAGCCTAGGGCATGGCTCAAGAGTCTGTATTTCTAATGAGCTCTGAGGTAGTACTGATCTGCTGGTCCTAGGAGCACACTTTCAGTAGCAAGCCTTAACATGCTTTTGAAACAGGAAGTAAACTATCACTGTTGGAGGTTTTAATTTAGGGCTCCCAGATGGATGGTGGTTGACAGGTGTCTGTGACGCCACTGAGGTCATCCTGGCAGGGATTTGCCAGGATGGACGTCAGCACCTACGCCTTATCTGACACTGATCTTGGGAGACCCAGATCAAGGCAAAAGAGTCCATGAGAACTGGTTTGGATGAGGAAAATAAAGCAAAGAAAAGCATTTCCCCTGAACAAAGGTGGCACCTCACATTCGAGGTCATCTCCATTAAATGTAGCTCTAACCCTTTTCTTTTCAACATGAGCAGAGAGCCTCCCTTATGATCTGGAATCAAAGGGCTCCCTTCTTTGGGCAGAATCCTGGGATAAGTACCTATCTTAGAAGCCCTAAGAGCAGCCACAACTCCAGACAAGGTACACACGCTATAGCTTGGCCCTAATCTTTGCCTGAGATATTGGTTCTTCAGTAGAGCAGAGTAAAAGCTCTGGAAAACTTTCCTTGAAGCCTCTAACCTACTTCCCTCCAAAAGGATTTATTGAGCACATACTGTGCCTTAGAATTCACCTAAACTTTGTAAGAACACAAAACGATCACCTGGTCCCAGTTCTCGAGGAACATGCACAAAAGCTGATGACAGGAAACTTATCCATAAAATAATTTGAAAACAACCAAGAACAAACTAGATTGAAAACAGGTATCCCTACAGAAATTTTACCCATCCTGCGAGAACCGTTTCTTGTTCTACCTCCTTCGCAGCAGAGGCTGGACTCTCACACCCAGCGTTGCTGTCTCTTCCCTCTGTTCCCTCTATTGGTGGTCAGCAAACCACAGCTCATGGGCTTGGCCCACTGCCTGTTTTGTAAATAAAATTTTAGTGGAATATGGCCATGCCCATTGATGGAAGTATTATCTATTTCACTTTGGTGCGATAATGGCAGAGTTGAGTAGTGTGACAGAGACCATGTGGCCTGCAAAGTCTAAAATATTTACTCTCTGGATCTTTACAGAAAAAGTGTCCAAGCTCTGCTCTAAAGTAATAAGCACCTTCCGGATATCCCTTCTATTGCTCTTATATTACAGTGCACTCCAGACTGGGGGTGGGGGCTGGTGAGAGAGACAGAGGGAGAGATGGAAAGAGAGACAGAGAGAGAGATGGAAAGAGAGAGAGAGATCTCCAGGGCCACCCAGTGGAGTCATTTGCTTTATGGTGGAAGTGACCCTGTATCCTACAGGGAATACAGTTCTCTCACAGGTTCCAAACCTCCTTATATCCGAGTAAGTCATGGACCACCAGCAATAAGGATTTGCCTACACTTGGAGCTCAATGAACAGAGTTGAATGAAACTCAACTCTGGAGTTTTTCTAGGGCACAATTGAAGCTGTGGTATTTAGGACAGTGAAATTACTGAGAGCAATAAGCAAACATCTGATTATACCTGTAACGAAATTAGCAGAAACCAAATGGTCCTTTTGGCAGCAAAACAAAAAGTGGCTCTTACAGCCGTTTTGTTTGATGGGGATTTTACAAGAGGCTCCATAATGAATTGCAGTCATAAAATACATGATATTAGCACTACCAATCCTTGGTGAATCTTTACTTCCAAGCCATAGCAGAGATAAAGAGCACAGCCCATGCCCTTTCCAATGCAAACAACCCAGAAACACAGCCATTGGCACGCCGGTTTATGGGCTGTGTATTTCTCCTTCTGCTCCAGCAGCCCCATTCATCTGGTATTTTACAGTCTTAGCTGGGCTCCAAGGACCCAGCAGGAAGAAGAGGCAGTAATTGCTTTTTGTAAGCAATTAACTTTTTTCTTTCTTTTAAAATTTCCTACTTTATGTTCATCAATTTTTAAGAACGGAATAAAAATATACACCTTCTGCCACTGCCTCTGGAAAGGACACTAAGTCAAATCCTTTCCAAACTGTCGTATTTGTTCATTGTAAGTTCTGGTGCTCAGCACTACGTTCATTTACTATCATTCTACCAGCCTAAGAAATTCCATACTTGTCACTAAGATCAGAGCTGAAAGGAGTTTCCAAGGTGCTGTGAGTCTTTGGCCCTTTCAAATAAATGTATTTAATTTTTACGGCTATCGCATGCTATTTCATTTGCTTTCCCCCACTAAAAAAAATCAAAATATTTTAATTTTGCCCACACCCAGATTCTATATCACACGTTTACATGTAAATTTAGAGGATTTTTGAAAAACTTAGAAACAATTTGGGTGAAAACAACTGTGTGATGCTTAAATGTAATATGCTTGACTGAGGCATGGACCACAAAGCTACACAGTAAAAATTATGTGTTTCAGTGAATGTTCCTTCCTAATAACTTAAAATTCACACAATTCCCCTAAAGCACAGAAAATAGACCTTGGTTTCATGAAAGATTAAAATATAAATATTCCAATAAAAGCTCTGGTATCCTACATCCAAATGACATTTCAGCATAACAAGAAGCCCTACATTGTTTATGGAAGATAACAGGAAACACACAGGCTGAATTGGGTACCTAAACTTGTGACGGTCCTAATAACAAACTTTGCTGTGTCTGTTCCTCTGTGTTGAATGACAAAAACTGAAAACTCCAGGGGCTTCCTAGGTGGCGCAGTGGTTGAGAATCCGCCTGCCAATGCAGGGGACACAGGTTCGATCCCTGCTCCAGGAAGATCCCACACGCCGCGGAGCAACTAAGCCTGTGTGCCACAACTATTGAACCTGTGCTTTCGAGCCCGTGAGCCACAACTATTGAGCCCATGTGCTGCAACTACTGAAGCCCATGCGCCTAGAGCCCGTGCTCTGCAACAAGAGAAGCCACGGCAATGAGGAGCCCACGCACCACAACGAAGAGTAGCCCCCACTCACCGCAACTAAAAAAGAAAGCCCGCACACAGCAAAAAAGACCCAACACAGCCAATAAAATAAATAAATAAATAAATTTATATTTAAAAAAAACCCAAAAAACAAAAAACTGAAAACTCCAACTCAATGGAACCAATACCCCATGTGGGGTACAAGGCACTGGCTCTACCCATCCTTTAAAGTGTTCGTTAAATTCTCACCTCCTTATGGAAGCTTCTGCACTCTAGTCCAGTTCACATTAAGGTCTCTGAATTCCTGTAGTTCTTACCATCTCACACCTCCACTTGGTCGTCCATAGGCAACTCAAATTCAGCACATCCAAAACTGAACTCATGTTCATTCTCTCCAACCTACTCCCGTGCCTACCTTCTGAATCCCTATACATGGCAACCCTTGTACTCCAAGAGAGGCTCCAATGAATTCCATGAATTTCCTGAAAGATATCTGCCTTCTCTTATCTTTGAGTGTTTGAGCTTTCAGGCCCCTGAAGCCTAGAAACCTTCTCCAAGTCTCCATTAGTTCTCCTGGTTGAATTATTATCCTTCTGGCTCAATGGTTCATCCTCTGAGAAACATTCTAACAACCTGCTCTGTCCTGTATGGTAGCCACTCACCACATAGAGCTCTTGAGCATTGGAAATGTGGTGAGTCTGAATTGAGGTGTGCTGTAAGTGTAAAATACACACCAAACTTCGAAGACTCAATGGGAAAAAGATATATAATGTTTCATTAATAATTTTAAAAATTTGATTACATATTGAAATTATACTATTTTGGATATATTGGGTTAAGCAAAATATACTATTAAATTTAACAATTTCTTTTTATTTTTAAAATATGGCTACCAGACAAACTAAAATAACACATGTAACTCACATTATAATTTTGTTGGACTGCTCTAGACCCTTGGGGCAGGATCAGGTGCTCCACCCAGATTTCTTTATAGCCCCCATTCTTTTTTGTTAATTTGCCTGGTGACTTGTCTATATGTTCTGGGCTCTGTTGGCTGCCTGAAGCAGGAAACTTGTGATCTTGTTCAGTATTACACCCATAACTGATGTCCAGTAGGCACTCACACGTTTGCTGAATGCACACAAGAACTACACCAAGAATCAAGAGACCACAACTGCAGTCCCTGGGCTGTGGTTAATGTGGGAGTTACAACAGGCTGTCTGTATTGGCCCTTCTAGATTCACTGGCTGCAAATATCTAACATGGATATTTAGGTAACTTCAGCCTCATCAGATTTTTAGCTCTTTTGAAAAAAAAAATCTTATCTTCCACAGGACAGTAAATACTATTACCTTAAAGGTCAATATCAATTCAACCAATAGGAAGCTAAAAATACTTACTTTTTGGGTTTTTAGTGGTTTATTTTTTTACATTTTCTTGGCTGCGCCATGAGGCATGTGGGATCTTAGTTCCCTGACAATCAGAGATCTAACCCACACCCCTTGGATTGGAAGCATGGAGTCAATCACTGGACAACCAGCAAAGTCCCACTTAAGAGTTTAGAGGTTGGGCCTATGTGGAAGAGTAAAGTACTTGACTAAGTTGGACTGTGCTTAAATCAGGTACAGATTTGGAACCTCTTTCCCAGGAGGGGAGAGGCTAAGAGCAGGGCCCAGGGGCACAGGCGGGAGGGTGAGCGGAGCAGAAGAGCTGGCTACAGCGCGGTTGGCAAGCTCTCTAAAGAAGCTGGAGAAATTCCCCACACGCCACACCACTGAGAAGCTCCCAAAGAAGCCAGCATTCAGGAATGGCTGTTTCCAGGGACACCCTCTTTACTCACTCACCTCCCAACAGTAAGCAGTAAGCAAGCAAGACTGTCCCCAAAGTACTAGGTATTGCTACCTGAGTTGACCATCTAACTCCGTAACAGTGTCTCAGGAACCCCCAAATCACCTGTTCTGTGATCTCAGGATGCTTCCTATAGAAAAACTGAATCTAAATTTATACCCATAACAAAAAAAGTGCATAACTGATCAACCTCATTTTTATTTAATGAAAACATCCACATCAAAACATATGTTTTGTTCACGGGCTTTTAAAAAAAATTTAACTGGAAATCCAGTTGTCCAATTCGTCATCACTTGCAGGTTCAAAGTTTATGTTAGCTTCACTACTGTGAGACGTATTTCCAATGTGGACTCCTAAAGTCATTAAAATCATAGGTTTTATTCACAGAAAGCATGCTGGCCATCAATTATGACACAGAAGACAACCTGACACAGGTCACTCTCATTTTAGTGAAAAAAAGGAGTGAGCTAAAAGTAGGTTTGTCTAGAGCACAGGAGAATGAGTTGAAAAGGAAGAGGCACTACATATAAGAAACATAATAAACTTCTTTAGTAGGCTGCAAAATCCATAATTACTATTTATATTCTATTTATAGGCCATTATATTTCATGTGTATTATTCTTCCATTGATATCCAATATCTTATGGCTAAAAATTCTTTTCTGGGAGAGAGAGTCAAAAATGCAGAGGCATATTGGAAATTTTGCTTTTCCTCCTTTCTTTCCTTCTCCTTCCTTCCTTCCCTCCCTCCCTCCCTCCCTCCTTCCTTCCTTCCTTCCTTCCTTCCTTCCTTCCTTCCTTCCATGTACCTGCCTAAAGCTTCTATTCTGGAACCTCTCTGATCACCCCTGGAGAATTTGCCACTCTAACTCTCAAAAGGTTTTTGTTGTATTTTTCTTCTCACCCACTGCCTGCTTTCCTCTGAGTCTGGGATTTTGGCTATGTATCCTTGAAGCCAATCTCTGTTTATATAATTGTTCTAATTTCTTTCTTGCAATTACTTTTCTTTTTTTCTTCTTCTTCTTTTCTTTTTAAAACCTCACCCTTCATTCCATTTCTTTTTCATCTCTGGCCCTAAGAAATTTCTCTTTTTGGCAGGCTCCTCTTGTTCTCTTTGGCAGTATTTCATAGAGGCACAAATAGACATGATGATGAAAATGTGCACTTGCAAAAGAGGCCTCACCCAAGGAGATAAAGCCACTCTGTAGAAATTATCTCATCAATCTCCCCTAAAGTCTGCAAGGAGGGACTAATTTCCTAGTAGATACACAAGAGGGGGAAACAGCTGCATTCTGAGCCTTAAAGAACCAGGAACACCAGACTACCCAAAGCAACCTATAGATTCAATGCAAGCCCTGCCCCCCACCAAAATTATAATGGCATTTTTCATAGAAGTATAGTTCTATTTAGAAAACTAGCTCTAAAGTTTGTACAGAAACACAAAAGATCCTGAAAAGCCAAAGAAATCTTGAGAAAGAAGAACAGAGCTAAAGGTTTCACATCCCCTAATTTCAAACTGTACTACAAAGCTATGGTATTCAAAACAGTATGGTGGTGGTATAAAAACGGACAAACACATCAATGGAACAGAATTGAGAGCACAAAAATAAACCTACACACATACAGACAATTAATTTATAACAAAGGAGCCAAGAATATACAATTAAGAAAGAATTGTTTCTTTCATAAATGGTGCTGGGAAAACTGGACACACCCACATGCAAAAGAATGAATCTAGACCACTATCTTACACCATACACAAAAATCAACTCAAAATGGATTAAAGACTTCAATGTAAGACACCTGAAACCATAAAATTCCTAGAAGAAAACCTCACTGACATCGGTCTTAGCAATGCTTTTGTGGATCTTACTCCAAAGACAAGAATAAACAAATGGGACTGCATCAAATTAAAAAGCTTCTGCACAGCAAAGGAAATGAAAAAGCAACCCACTAAATGGGAGAAGATATTTGTAAATCATGTGTCTGATAAGGGGCTAATATCCAAAATATATAAAGAACTCATACAACTCAACAAAAAAACAACCCAATTACAAAATGAGCAGAGGATCTGAAGAGAAATTTTTCCAAAGACATACAGATAGCCAATAGGCACATGAAAAGATGTCCAACATCACTAGTTATTAGGGAAATGTAATTTAAAACCACAATGAGATATCACCTCACACCTGTCAGAATGGCTATTATCAAAAAGATAAGAAATGACAAGCGTTAGCAAGAATGTGGAGAAAAGGGAACCCTTGTGCACTGCTGGTGGGAATGTAAACTGGTACAATAACTACAGAAAACAGTATGGAGACTCCACAAAAAATTCAGAATATATCTACCACATGATCTAGCTGTTTAAATTCTGGGTATCTATTCAAAGATTATTAAAACACTAACTTGAAAAGATATATGCACCCCCATGTTCATTGCAGCATTATTTACAATA
Source organism: Hippopotamus amphibius kiboko (assembly GCF_030028045.1). NCBI lineage: Eukaryota > Metazoa > Chordata > Mammalia > Artiodactyla > Hippopotamidae > Hippopotamus > Hippopotamus amphibius. The sequence goes on from NC_080203.1 coordinate 126,828,640, forward strand.
GCCAAGATATGGAAACAACCTAAGTGTCCATCAATGGATGAATAGCTACAGAAGAGGTGGTTTAATGTATACAGTGAAATACTACTAAGCCATAAAAAAGAATGAAATCTTGCCATTTGTGACAACATGGTTGGACATTGAAGGTGGTATGTTGAATGAAATAATTCTGACAGACAAAGACAAGTACCATATGATTTCACTTATATATAGAACTTAAAAAACCCAAAACATATGAACAAACAAAACAAAACACACAAAACAAAAAAAACTTAGATACACAGAACAGACTGATAGTTACCGGTGAAGGGGGTCAAGTGTGTAGTGATAGACAATAACTAGAACTTTACTGATGGTCACTTTATAATGTCAACAGATGTTGAATTATAATGCTATACACATGAAACTTATACAATGTTATACACTATTTTAAATTTTTAAAGAAAAGGAAATAGAAATAGACCATGACTCATTTATATCACAATTGGTCCAGATTCTTATATTTTATTTCTCCCATTCTTTCTATCTGAGCCTTACCCTTAATTTTCACCTTCAACAAAAGGGTGACATCTCTTGAGACTAATTTCTTTCATATGTGTAGTTTAAATTCTGTTGCTGTCTCATGTTGGAGAGGCACCAAGGGGAAGAACATAAATTTAGTTTGTTTTATTTTTAACTTTACTCTCTGTTTCATATGCTTCTCTTGGAGAGCTCCACAACTGTTTACTTTTTCCACTCCTATATTAATAATGGTTTTACTTAGATTTCCTCAATGGCATTTGACAATTTTATAACTGAAAGAACAACCGGCCACCTCTCTCCTCCACATGCCCCCCCCCCCCACACACACATTGTGACAGATGGGGCAAATGATGCTGAAAATTTTTAAGCCTCAAGACCAAGCTAGTTGAGTGTCTAAATTAGCTCCATAGCTACGCCTTCAGACTTCTCATTCTACACTTTTATTAGTTTTTAAAGCACTTTAGAAGAATTTTTATATTTAATGATCTAAACAACCTTATAAGTTTGTTCCTATGCCCATTTCACAAATGATGAAACTCCTAGACCACTTGCCTACAGTAATTAGCTACTAGGTGGATGGAGCCAGCATTTCAAGCCAGGTTTGTCTCATTCATATTCTGGGTCTACACTTTTTCTCTTTTAAACTATTCCTTTCTTGACACACTAAAGAAAAGGATTACCACCTGCCTCTGCTACCCTGCCCTCTCACCCATGTTTTGTAGGGCCTGTCCCCTGCAGGCACCTGACCTTGGAAGGCTCCCTCCATGGGAACCAAGAGCTTGGCCTACTGGAGACCTTATTCCTGTGAGCAGGAAATGCCTGCCAAGGGACGCGCCATGCACGTCATTTTGTTTGAAACTTGAAATGCATGTTCCCAAGAGGCATGATGGTACTGCCATCACATTCTCTCTGGGCCAGGTGTTGCCAAGGGCACAGAGGAAGCCAAAAGCCTGGGGACATTTTCCTGTGCCACCTATCCCTACTCTGCCACAGGCTGTTGAGTGCTTCAATTTTTCAGGGAGTTCCCTAGGGCAAGAACTCTTTTAGCATTCTACTGGGAATGCAAATGTGTAGTTCTCTATGTTTCTGCTTGGAGATAGGAAAAACAAAACAAAGAAAACACTACATGTCCCCAAAGACCCTTTTTGGCCCTTTTAATCTCTAAACGAGGCCCCTTATATACACACATCAGTTCATATAAAGAAGATTAACAAGTGTGCCGCTATAAATAAGAGATGGGCAATAATTATTAACAATGCAGTAAAAAGGGAAGTGTGTAAATGTGAAAAGTTTTCAGATAATCTTTAAGAGAGAAGGGGAAAGAAGAAATTTTGCTTCCCTACTGATCTAATTTATCTCATCATCCCGCCTCCCCTGGAGTTATCTTCAAGGGCAGTATTCCCTGAAAGATGTAATAGCTCAATAATTAGATATGGGCAGGTTATCTGCAAGAAAGAGTTGCATAAAATTAGGTCCTTTTAGACACACATCCTCGAACAGCATTCTAAGCTCCTTTGTTTATGACATTGTCAAAGGGAGCCTAGGCCCATTATTTTAGTGGACTTTGTAACCAGGTGGATCAAACCAATTCTAACACACAACTACTACTATTTTCTAGCTTACCAATGAGGACTCTGAGATAAGAGACTTGAACCTAAGAAATATATCATATTTTCGAGATCTACGTTCTGAAACAACATCACCATCATTTTCTAATTACCCCTTGCTGATGAGGGGAAACACGTTAAAGTGACAAGTTTAATGAGGTATTTTCATATTTAAAATGTGCTTCTGACACCTTATACATTTTATGGTTCAAGCCCCTTATTGTATCCATTACCAAGGGTTGAACTATGGAACTGTTCTTCTGCTGGGCATCTTTTAGGTGTGATTGGGGTGACTGTGCCAGTCCACTTTGGTTACCTTATGTGGCAAATCCTATGTAGCAGGAGT